>NW_006239079.1:1412674-1414985 GCF_000226075.1 Solanum tuberosum | reverse complement strand
CTATGACTTCCCCAACCCTTTGTTCCTCATTATCCATAGCTCTGATACCATTTTTCGGTGCGGAACTGGTAGTTGAGGTATTCATAGAAGTGGTAGTGTGGTAGGTGAGTAATTTATTTTAACCATTTTTTATTATAATATTTTTGTTAAGTGTCTTAATCTTGATATCTCTTTAATATTGTTTTTTGGGGTTGTGGAATTCATGGTAAAAATGTAATAATATTTATTGTAATATTCTTCCGATAGTTGTTTTAGTCTGAATATTTCTTTAATATTATTTGTGATGTATTCTAGATATAACATAGCTTGGTTCTTCGGTACATATATAAATTCTCCTCCATTAATTGTTCTAATAGTTTTATATCTTCCATAGATTCTATCCTAATATTGTAATATTCGTAATTCATTTAATCTGAATTTAGTTCTAAATCGTACCATTATATTCTTTCATTATCTAAATATAGATCTTGTAAATCTATTTCATACCATTCTTGATTTGATATATCTTCTAATTCGTAGTCATCAAATATTTTTTTCCCATATGATTCTTCTTAATTCAATTATCTCTATACCGTTAAGTATATACAAGATTAAAGTTTCATAGTTTTTCATCATCTCGTCATGCATATATGTACTCATGTTCGTTGTTTATGCAGTTTTTATTTTCAACTATTCCTTCCTATCATATTCATAATTGATTAAAATTCATATTAGATCATTATGAACTAGATTTATCTTTATCATGTTTTCCTGTCACTACTAGCATCGTACTTTAGCGGATACTTCCTTCTTATCAGCGCCTCAACTTTGTTTACTCCCCTAAACGGCTTTCCTCGCCTACCGGTTTCAACATTAGGATGACATAGTATAGAAGTTTTCTCCCTGTTTCCAGTGTGCTAATAAACTAGAAATCATGATTCAAATAATTCTAATACATAATAACTAACATAAATTTATTCAATCATATATATGATATTCAGGAATATATGAAATTAGTTCTGCATTTTTTTGAACAATATACCTTTGCCTCTTGCTTAGCCATGCTATCTGAAATATCTGATTGGATTTCAGATTGTTGTTCCATTAACTTTAAAGTATTTAGTATCTTAAGAGAAAGTGATTTTTACAATCTAAGTTTGAGAGAGTTTTTTGAAAGGTGAGTTTTATATCTTAGGCATTGTCTGCCTTTGTTTTTACATGTTCCCCCCTTTTTATAGAAAGGAATTTCTATTCTAATAACTATGCATGTTACGTACTACTCATCCTACTTAGTTTACAAATACTATACTTGTCAAATATAATATGACACACCATACCCACACCATACCTACTTTATGACACATTTATCTACACTATGACACATACTATTCACACTATGACACACTATTATGACATACTACTATTCATATAATACTTTTTTGACTTTTTACAAGACAAATAACTTTCCACTAACTTTACGTCTATTCTTCTTCTTATCTTCTTCTCCGTCTTTATCTTCTTTTATCTTATCTCTTTTCCGTCTCTATCTTCTTTTATTTTATCATTCCAGCTGGACGTCGGGGATTACATTATCTTCTCCATTGCATTTTGAACATATGTGATCAGGGTATTTGTGTCCAATTAGCTTGCAATATCTGGTTAATAATTCTGCCGAAATAAATCCTTCATTTAATGCTCTTGTTGTAGGTCGTTCTTCTGGCTTTAATAATGATAAAATCCGTCACTGGACTTCATCCATATCTGTTTTCCTTAGTTCTCTTGAATTTGAGTATATCATTAATTGATCTCTAGAGTAGTAGCTCCATATAGCGTTTCCATTTAAATAATTATTTGCTAGCTCCTGTATGATAGTTGATATACCAATTATTCTTTTGTTGGCGTAAAAACTTGGTATCTCTATTTTGCATATCTCTTCTTGTTGTCCGATGTCCTCGGGTATGATCATATTTTTATTCAATCCTATCTTGATAACCTGTATTGGAGGTTTTATTTCCTCGTATAATATCTCCGCTGGTGCTGTATAGAATTTTATATAAAATAAATTCCCTTTTGTAACTCTTTTGTATATGACGAATGCTTTGTGTAACTCCGGTATTCCACTAACTTCTTCTCCGTCGTATGTGTATACGGTATTTAACAGTCCGTAGTTGTAACATGTTCTTACTAGATTAGCGTTAGTTTTTGGCCGTGCAATTAACTTGTTATATCCTTGTAATTTTTGTGTCAAATAATCTTGGTTTGGTTCTTTCGTAATTGATCTGGGGTTGCGGTTTAAATAGGTTTGGATTTTGTGGATATTTTCAATATAGGT
>NW_006239079.1:1402972-1410131 GCF_000226075.1 Solanum tuberosum | reverse complement strand
AACAAAAAATTTACTTATATAATAGAATCAGATGCGAGTGAAAAAAGTTATGGAGGAATATTAAAATACAGGTATGATGGCAATACGATAGAACATCATTGCAGGTATTATTCAGGAACATTTAATAATACAGAAATAAAATGGGAAATAAATAGGAAAGAATTATATTCGGTAGATAAATGTTTATTATCATTTGAACCATTTATTGTATATAACAAATTTATCATAAGAACAGATAATACACAAGTAAAATGGTGGCTAACAAGAAAAATACAAGATTCGGTAACAACAAAAGAAATAAGGAGACTGGTATTAAATATATTAAATTATTTAGGATCAGAAATCATACGTTTAAGATTCTTGTTTAGAACCTTATGTATGATTATAAGCAATAATCTTAAAGGTAGGATTTCTCATCCTAAATTTTTTCAACTTTGTTCCAACGTCAAACTTCAAGGGCAAGCACGAGATGATCCCCCAACTATATCATCATGTATTTTCATACTCACTAATATACCATTGTGTTCCTCTACTATCTCTCCTTTTTTCTTGCCCTATCATGCTATTCTATTTTTTCGAATCTACAAAGGAAGACATCAAATGTATTACCTAAAATGAATCACTGTATTGTCATTGGTGTTAAATAAAATAAATTTTTATAGGGAACATCTCTGAAGTGATTAAGAATATCTACATGAACAACCAATGAACTAGATGTGTTGATTTAAAATAAATATTAGCCATCAAGAAATCAAAATAATAGATAATATATAATACTTAATTCTTCTAAACAGTCCTAGCTTTGGGGGACATAATTACCTAGTCATAAAAAAGTATAAGTATGTTTAATGAACTCAGTTTTGAACGTGTGTTACATGTCCGATGTACGTGTATTCCAAGTTATTTTTAGTATGAATTCTAAATAATAAGATTAAAAAAATGAAACTTTTTTTTTTGTAACTAGAGGTAATTTAGTAAAATAAAATTTCCTAAATGTGACACTTTTCAGTGACATTAAATCCGTTGCTTAAGAAGAATTATTATTTTTATATAAAAAGAGAGGAAGAAATGACGCAGTCCATCGATTTTTAAAAAGCAAGAGGACAAAAAAGATAAAAGTGACCGTGTCGCTTTTCTGTCATTCTTAGCAAAACAAACCACGTCATCCATTACTTTTGGCTGTTGTTTTCAAAGCATTTTTTAGTTGTGAAAGTATCATATTCATAAATTTACATTTTTTACAAATTTAATTTTGTTTACAAAAAATGTGTTTCAATAAATTTATGTTATTATTCAAAATCTTATACTAAATAACTTGTAATACACATGCGATAGATGTGTTCAAAATAATTTATACCAGATGTATACTAATATGAATATTCACCGATTCACTTATTTATAAATAATGCATTTTTGATATCTTAAGAATGTTCTGAATCTTTGCGAAAGGGGAAGAAAATATTTTAAGGGTTCGTGACTTGTTGTTCGGCATTCGAGGTATGTTAAGAGTTTTAAGGTTTTGTTGAAGGATATTTAACTAATTGAAGTTCAAAAATTTGAATAGATAATGGATAAGTGTGAAAATGGGGGGTGTCGTACCCTTGGTGTGATGGGACATTGATACGAGTATCAGTGATATAAAAGGAAAAGTTTATTACTAAGAAATGGTAGTTTGCAATCCAAGAATGCTAAAGTGTATGGACATTAATTAGCTGATTAATGGTTGACTTGGTTGTTTTGTGTGTGTGTGTTATGTTTCTTCATTGAACCTATATGTTTGTAATAGTCGAGGGTAAATGATTCAAATGCAATGCATTATCATTACCTATTTTATGGATATATGCTATGTAAATTAATTGACATGAGATCGAGCATGAGTAAGGTTTGAGCATGCATGTGGAGATCATCCGTACTAGGGATTATTTAATTTTGTGATAGTGCATTGAGATTGTAACGACCTGTTCCCGTCGTTATAGAAAAGCCAATGGGAGAAAATTTGGGGCCGGAATTTTTTTCCGTAGTATTTGAATTTTCCCACCCTTGTCCAGATTTGGTCGAAATTGGAGTCATTGAGGTGTAGGGAAATCTGGTAACAATTGGGTGAATCATTTATGATTTTGATTATATGAGTAGTTAGATAACTCGTTAAGGAATCCGTATGATTTTACAGAATTGAATTCGGGCGAGTAGAACTCCCGGAATCGATTTTAGCGTAAAGAGTATTTACTGAGCGTCGTGAGTTAGAGGTGTGTTGTGAAATGAGAAATTTGGAATTTTTGAAATAACTCTTTGTCTCGAGAATGCCGCTTTGGCACTGGGTTTTGCTGCTTTAGCGGGGCCGCTGTGCTGGGCCTGACGCGAATTAAAGTCGTTAATAAACCCCTAAACGACCTCATTAGCACTTTTCTACTTTTAGAGCTAAGGACCCCCAGGCGACTCCTACTCGTTTTTCACCATTCTTGAGGCTAAAGGTAAGCTTTTCACTCCCCGAATCTGTTTTTCAATCCGTAGAACGTAATAGAATGGGTGAATATTGATAGGGGAAGGTTTTGTTATAGATTCTATGGTGGAAACAACCTAATTTGGATAATTGAGATCATGGGTTTGATCTAGGGTTCATAGAATTTGTTAGTAATCTGGGTAATTAATGATTGTTATTGATTCCTATATTATATTGATTGTTTGTAGACCAAGAAGAAGCGGAACGAATCCGGAAAAGGGAAGGATCAAGTTTCTTAGGGTTTCAAGCTTGTTCGAGGTATGTGATGGTTGTGATTCTATGATTGTGTGATATATGCTTGTTCTTGCTTCATTATGATACTTGTATGTGTATGAATGTTGCAATGTTAATCACACGTGTTGTAAATGAGATAGATAATTGATGAATGCCATGAAATCATGACTTAAATGTATGATCTTGATGATATACTTGTGATTGTGATTGTGGTGTGTGAATGGGATCGGTTGCCACATTCCGGCATAACTAACTTGGATCGGTTTCCATGTTCCGGCATAAAAATGGGATCGGTTGCCACGTTTGGGCATAAATATGGGATCGGGTGCCACGTTCCAGCATGCTAACTGTTTGGGTTTGGGTTCCATGAGAGGACCAATGATTTGACATAAATTGTTTGTTGTTAGTTGTTCGTAAATGTTGATAATATTGTATATGTGATATATATGCATGTGATTATAATGTTATTTGACTTGTTTATGTTGCACTAGTGGGATAGCCGCGTGATCCTACCAGTACGCTGTGGTTGTGTAGTTATTTTTGTTAAGTACATGGCATCTTCAAACGGCTATTGATAGACTTCGCTTAGAAGATTAGTGATCGTCACTTTGAATTCAAGGGTGAGCCAATTCTTCCGGGCTTCCATGGAATTCTCTTTCGTCTATGTCCACCATTTCCGGACTTAGAAATTTGTTTTAGCTAGTTGATTAGTTCATTAGTTGGGGTTGTATCCCTTTCTTGTTTAGACTTGGTTCATTGTTAGAATGTTTTGGTACTTTGACTTTTAGGTTTTAGGTTATTCTTCCGCATTGTTAGTTATTATTGTTAGACTTTTGTTAGAGTTTATGGGAACTCTATTTTTATTTCCTTAATGTTTGATTTAAATGCCTTAGTTTTTAGATTATTTGCTTGGTTTGAGTTATAGTAGTGGATCTCCCACCGGAGTATTAGTGTGGGTGCCAATCACGATGGTCTGGGTTGTGATAGAGATCTCCCTCACGGGCATGTGGAGACCATCCGTGCCATATATAGACCTTGTGAGTCCTCTATGGGCTACAAACTCCTGAAGAATTTTCTAGAAGCATCATGTATATATGATTGAGGTATTACTTGATATTTGAGGTATATCATCTCATTGTATTGCATTGCATCTCATAACATCCTTTATTCATAATTGATTATGTGCTTAATTGATGTCGAACATTACGTGGCATAAAATATCCCTATTTTGTGTGAAAACTTGGTTGTTAAGTATAATGTAGAACTTGTAAACTTGAAAGATTATTCTTACATAATCATGTCACTATTTCTTCGTTATCAGTCTATGAGACATATTGTGTATATGTGATTTCGTAATCATTCTATATTTGGTGCACTCTTTTATGGTGTTGATTCGATTTTGATTATGAGCACATCCTGTGAAGATTTTTTAGCCTGGGCTTAGGTTATTTTGAAGTTGTGGTAAGCTATTTGGCTGTTTTGTGGCCCACGTCTTCCTCTATCTCTTTGATCATTCTATTGTTTTAACATTCAAAGAATTTCTTATATGTTCAAACTTTGTAATTCCAATTTCAGAGTTGCATCGTATTGTAAAATATCTTGTACTTATGACGCCAATTTTGGATGATATTTCAGCTTTTTCGCATTTCATTTGTGAAAAACTTGTATTTGAGATTTTTTAGCTTGTCACTGTTATGAATCAACCCCAACCCGACATGAACTTTTACGTCACAAAATTAGCTGTTAGGCCAAAAATGTTGATTTGGGATCCAGGCCCAATTAGCTACTAATTTAAGAGGAAGATAAGTTAGAAAGAGAGGTTATGCGTATTGTGATGAAACTGTCTGATCCTTTCATCTTTTTTCTGGAGTCTAAACTTTTCATTTCCATTATTATATCTATCCTTAGTTACTTGTTATTTCAATATTTTCATTGTAATTCAGTAGTTTGAGAGTTGTAATTACTACTCTGAAGTTGTAATCATGTTCTCGTTGTTTATAATATACTGATTAGTTCGGGTTTGTTACATTCACTATACTTTTCCACTAGATTTATTGAATTGAATTTGTAAGAACATTGGGTCATCTTACTTGTCGATTCAGAATATAGGTGTCATCATAACTTTTGATTTTGAGTCGTGATATGATGTGAGTGCATTTATTCTGTAATTATTTGTGGAGGTTGAGTCTATGAACTCTTAATGAAAGTTTGTATCTCGTATGAGTGAGTGTTGAATTACAGGAATACCCTTGACAAATTTCACCTATATGTGAGTGTTGAAGTAGGCTGCATCCTATGAGAATGAGGATTATTTTAAAAACGCTCTTGAAAATCAGAATATAACAAAGTTGTAATCCGTTGGCTATTAAAAACTTAGGGAAAAGGTAGAAGTACCTCCCTAGCCTATGAACCAAATCCGAGAGACACACTTTAACTAAACTAAGGTCCTATTACCCCCATGAACTCATATTTTTGTAATTTTGTTCACCTTTTTGGCTTACGTGGCATCCAAATATCTCCCCACGCCTCAACTGCGTGGAGTCACGGGGTGTGCTACATAAGCCAAAAGGTGTACAATATTATATAAAATGAGTTGGGGGGGGGTGGGGTGGGGGGGTTAATAGGACCTTAGTTTAGTTAAGGTGTGTCTCTGATATTTCGGTCATAGTCTAGGGGGATACTTGTGCCTTCTCCCAAAAACTTATATTAACACCTTGATTATTGTGTGTAAGAGTGATACTTTATTTCCTTTAAGCATTAATAGTTCAAGTACTGTGAAACCACTACCGACTTTGGAGTTAAGATTACTATTTTACTAAGTAAATGTTCAATGGAGGACACACCTTCATTATTCATTTTTTTATAACCAAAAGTTTGAGGCTTAAAGCCTCATTTATTTCAATATTGGTGTTTATGCTTTTTAATATTAAATTAAAATATTAAGTGCATATGTTAGTGGATATAAATTGACAAGAAGGTGACCATTATTTTTTGGTGCAACTCATGTAACTACTAATGTCATGATCTACCATTAATTACCCACCAATTCTATTAACTTTCTACAATATTACTATCTCACTACTTTGCTATTTAATCTATATATAGAAGAATACTATACCTATAAATAGTGGTGTTTCTACCTTTGTGTGAAGAGTATGAGAATTATACGAAGTGTGAGAAAATATTGTAGTGTGTAATGACGTCATGTAGTGAAAAGAATGAGTTGAGGGAAAGAAAAATATTCCAAGTCTCCAACTTATTTACTATTAAAAATTGAGAAATTTTAAATTGAATGAAGGTTTGTAATAGTAAAGTTTTAGATTCTTCAACTAATCTGGAGTTGTTTGAGTTACACAACATTATTGGGTTGTTGTATCCTCGAAGGGCTAAGCCAAGAGTTATACTGATCTATCAGTGAATATTTTACCATTGTGGACTTGAATCTCTTTAAAGAGAGCAAGATCATATCCGCGCCTCAAGCCTGAATATTTATTTATTCATTTTTGTTTACTTTATTTTTCAACTGTAATTTACTATAATTTGTGGTATACTCACCAACAACATATAGGTAGATAAATTGTGTAAGCCTGAACCAACTAGCATATCAAACAAAAGTAGATGAATGTACCATATAAGAAGATTTATACAGTTAGGATCTAAAAGAATTATGCAGGTGTAGGAAACTGTACCTGTTGGAAAACTATATGCACAGCGGAAGCATACCAGAATCTTTATAGCTTACATGAATAATAGATAACCAATACCGTTTATGCTAGAACACATAATCATGTTAGAACACATAAACTTGCTGAAATTCAATTCGATAAATACCACTTGAAGCGTGAGCAAATACCTTCAAGCGAATCCCCAAGTTAGACAGACCTTCAAGCGAATCCACAAGATAGGCAACTATGGTCTTCTACAGTGATCCCAAGTTCACATCCGAACTCTCTCAATACTTGGGTGGACAAGTATCGAATAGAAACCTTTTCAATCTCTTTCTCTAGGTTAGGAGAATCCCTATCTATAGAGATTTCTTCCCAATCCAAAAAGGAGAAGAAAACCCAGTTTTTCTTGAAAACAAGAAAAACCACACGTTGGTTTTGTTGAACCAAAACTACCGCTTTCCTCTTCTTTTTCCTTAGAAATAGGATTCTGAATTCTAGTTAAATATGGACACAGTAGGGACCACAAAATTAATTACTGAGGCTTCCTATTATGAAAATAATTCCAAATAATTAATTCTTACCATAATAAATTACAAATCATTCCACTAGAAATTCATAATTGCACTCCTCTATTTATATTTCGAAATTCTCCATTAAACACTTATGTAATTCCCCATGTTAAGATTACAGATACTAATCAATAAATTAAATTACTGACGAATTTAACTTAATGATTAATTTCCTTTAGAGCACTACT
>NW_006239079.1:1395804-1398417 GCF_000226075.1 Solanum tuberosum | reverse complement strand
AAATTTCAAAGGCATAAACGCCTAATCGCACCGATTCACACTGAAAACCTCGGGAGTCATGTCGACCATGCTATTAGCCTAAAATGACCCTTCCGGAGCTGATAGAATCGTCAGAATTGGATTCCGATGTCATCTTCTTGAACTTTTGATCGAAAATGATTATTCAAGGTTCATAAGCTCCAAAACACAAAAACTCACACTAAGACCAAACAAACGACCAGGTGACCGAACTGTCAGTCCCAGCAAGTCATAAATGACTTGGGGTCGCTATAGGAACGCTCTAAACAACACACAGAAGGCAAGACACAGAAATGACCAAGAGGGTCATTACATTAGTAGAGGTTTGTTACCTCATAGGATTGACAAGGTAAGGCCTAGCCCCCCTTGCTTGTACTTATTTCTATTGAGGATTTTTGTTTTAATAAAAAACTGCTAGATGCTCTGTCTAGTGGTATAAATTTATTTATTTATTTTTAAAAAAAAAGATAAATCTATATCTATCTTTTTTTATCTATCTATACTACCTAACTTAAAACAACAAATGTAGTATATCTTCTATATTTTATATTGTATTATATTTATATATCTGTATTATACTATATCATATTAAAGGCTGCCAGCCACCTTTTCACATTGAAGGTTGCGACATTTTCGAAGAGTTATAATTTTTCTGATGAGTTGTGACTTTTGTATAGGGTTGTAACTTTTCTATAGGGTTGCGACTTTTCGGAACAGTTGTGAATTTTCTGAAGGGTTGTGACTTTTCGAAGGGTTATGACTTTTCCGATGAGTTGTGACCTTTCTAAAGGGTTGTGAGTTTTCTAAAGGGTTATGACATCTTTTTAACAAGGCACAATAAGTAGGTTTTCTTACACTGTCCTTTGTTGGCTATAAAAAGAAGGGCTTCCTCAATTTTTTTAAAAATATTCATTATTCTTCTTCTTCTTCTTCTTCTTCTTAAAACACCTTCTTTAATATATCTTCTATATTTTTATGAGGAACAATATGCACGTACTAATACTACACATTATAACTATAAAAGGAGGGATTTCCTCACATTTTTAAACTACGTTTTATTATGTTTTCTATTCTTCTTTTCTTAAAACTTCAAGATTGATTTACAGATGTTGATAATCTCAAAGGTCAGTGAAATTAGAACAATCCCTAAAATGAATGTTAAATTAATCTAATACTCCAACTAAAAACATCAAATGTAGTATATCTTCTATATTTTATAACAATATTTATTTATATGATATTATAATAATAGTAAGAACATCAACAATACAATAATAACGAAGTAATGCCCTATATAGAGAAGGGAGGAGAAAGTATACTTGAGAGATGTAACTAAGAGATTTTAAGAGTGACTAATTTTTTTTAAAAAAATATTCATGTTATATTTAAAAATAGTGTGGTACATGATTTGATATTCACGTGCAATGCACGTGCATGCATCAAAACTAGTAGTATTATAAGTGGGAAGCTCCAACCTTGAAAGTTGGATCACCATTATACCCTTACTCTTAATTTAAATGCCACAAACCAACTAATTAATCAAATATTAAAGAATAATCATATCATATTATTATACTATTATACCACTACTAATCATATTTACTATATTATGTATCAACATAATATAATTATAATAATAATAATCTCTCAAGTTAAATGTTGGATTACAAAAATAACCTTATAAAGTTGAGCTACTAACTTACTATAATATCATTTAACTAGATATATATTACTTCAAAAAAAATTTGTACAAAGATGTAAATGCACATTCTTATAAAAAAATATATATATTCAGTTAGAAGAAGGTAGACGTTCACCTTTCCCTTCATTATTAAAAATAGGCATCTTAATAAAGGTAAATAATAACTTCCATGCACGAATGTGATCTATTTTTTGTTCAATGTACTACACCTTTTCTTCTCTTATCTTTAATTTTTGCTCATTTATCTTCTACCTTTATAGCCTTTTGATATTCGTTTTATCACCTTATAATCTGCAAAAAATTATATCATTTCAAAAATTATTTAGAGTATGTTTTACGTAAATATATTATAATCTCAATAATTAACAAGTTAATATAAAAAAAAACTTATAAAAAATTCATTGACTTTTGAAATTTCATTTGTATCACATAAATCAGAACAAAGCGAGTAATATATATGAAAATTACATAAAACGTACTATAACTCACAATAATTAGCAACTTAAAATATCTATATATCTATATTTCTCCCAATTTATGTGGTATAGATGAAATTTTGAAAGTTAACAAAAACTTTTTATATGTTTTCAAATATTTTAAGCTATTAATTATTATGATTTATAATACTTTTTACATAAAAAAATTATTTATATAAAGTATAAAAGAGAAAATTTAGAAAAAGGAAACATAAATGTCAGCAGGAGTCCAATCTATGTTAATTTCTATGTTTTAATTATTGTAATACCGATTGAATTTGGAGAGCCAACTAAAAAATTTTAAAGGTTTTTTTTTATAAATTTTAAGTTGTTAATTATTATAATTTATAATATTTTTATTAATTTTAAACCAATATATGTTTTTCTCTGTCTCAATTACATGAGACATATGGAATT
>NW_006239079.1:1383738-1391544 GCF_000226075.1 Solanum tuberosum | reverse complement strand
AAATATTTTAAGCTATTAATTATTATGATTTATAATACTTTTTACATAAAAAATTTATTTATATAAAGTATAAAAGAAAATTTTTAGAAAAAGGAAACATAAATGTCAGCAGGAGTCCAATCTATGTTAATTTCTATGTTTTAATTATTGTAATACCGATTGAATTTGGAGAGCCAATTAAATTTTTTTAAAGGATTTTTAAAATAAATTTTAAGTTGTTAATTATTATAATTTATAATATTTTTATTTATTTTAAACCAATATATGTTTATGTCTGTCTCGATTACATGACACATATGGAATTTGGAGAGTCAACTAAAATTTTAAAATATGTTAAGTTGTTAATTATTATACCTTATAGTACTATTACGTTATTTTCAAATAAAATGTGTAATTTTTTTATTTCAATTTATGTGTCATTGATATAACTACATATATTAAGTAATAAAGAATTAATGTCTAAATTAGAATGGAAAGTAGAAAAAAAGAAGAAAAAAAACGAATATATAGAGAGAGAAATTGAGGAAAAAAAGTCAGAAAAATAATTATTCATGTGGGTTGTTGTATATGTAGAAAGACACGTGTACAATTAATGAGCCACAATTAATTTTATAGTATAATTTGAAATGCTTTGTGTAAAACTTGGTAGTGCCGTGTTCGTCCTCTAAAGTCTCACTTCTAATAAGGAGTAATATAAATCACAATAATTAACAATTCAAAATCTTTAAATTGAGACAGTTAAAGTAATATATATTTGGAGCTATTGTGTCTGGTAACTGTATATATGTATGAGTAATAAAAGGTAGTACACATGTCTTCAATATAGTGAATCATCAGACAGCTGGCAACATATAATACTCCTATTTATTCAAAAGTTAATGTACAATTCTTTTTGCACGCTGTACAACTAATTTAATAAAGTCAAAAGTTAATGTACAAAATTCTTTGCACGTTGTACAACTAATTTAATGCAGTGTTAGTCCTTCTAATTGTCATTTCTAAATAAGAGTAATATTCAATATCATATATATTTATGCTATATTATATTTAATGCATACGCCTTTTCACATTGATGGGTAGTGACTTTTCCGAAGGGTTGTGACTTTTTTATAGAGTTGTGACTTTTTGATGAGTTATGACATTTCTGAAAAGTTGTGATTTTTCTGAAGGGTTATGACTTATCTAAAAAGACATGATAAGAACCTTTTCATACTATCCTTTATTGTCTTTAAATAGAGGGGTTTATCACACTTTTAAACTACGAATTTCGTAAGTTTTCTATTCTTCTTCTTAAAACAAGGAAGATTGTGAGAGTTGTTCAAATATGCAATTACGATATTTTTTGTGGGTAAATTAGATAGATCAACAAAAATTGATGCAACAAGGAGAATGAAATAACTCAACTTCAAACGAGAAGACTATCTTGATAATTTATAAGTACTCATTTTCATACTATAAAATATACTTTTGCAGCAACTTCTACTTGACAGGAAGTTCAACGATTTTCCGTTGCACAAACTACAATTTGGTGTTCAGAATCCAAAAAGTCCCAAACTGTTGGAGAAAAAGTATTTGATCAAAAACTTATTTGAAGAGTCCAAACTACGTTTAATAAGTACTCTTTCATTTCCAATTTATTTAGTGTACTTTTATTTTTATTCAATTTAATATAGAATGTTCTTTTTTCTTGGAGTGGAGGTGCATCTTTAAGACCACAAAGTTAAAAGACATTGATATATATTTTTTATATGATCCTTAAATTAAAAGTATTCTTTATTTTTTTAAATTTCATATCAAATTAAAATTAGATAAATCTATATCTATCTTTTTTTTTATCTATCTATACTATCTAACTTAAAACAACAAATAGTATATCTTCTATATTTTATATTGTATTATATTTATTTATGTGTATTATACTATATCATATTAAAGGCAACCACCTTTTCACATTGAAGGGTTGTGACATTTTCGAAGTTATAACTTTTCTGATGAGTTGTGACTTTTGTGTAGGGTTGTAACTTTTCTATAGGGTTGCGACTTTTCGGAAGAGTTGTGATTTTTCTGAAGGGTTGTGACTTTTCGAAGGGTTATGACTTTTTCGATGAGTTGTGACTTTTCTGAAGGGTTGTGGGTTTTCTAAAGGGTTGTGACATCTTTTTAATAAGGCACAATAAGTAGTTTTTCATACACTATCCTTTGTTGGCTATAAAAAGAAGGGCTTCCTCAATTTTTTTAAAAATATTCATTCTTCTTCTTCTTAAAACACCTTCTTTAATATATCTTCTATATTTTTATGAGGAACAATATGCACATACTAATACTACACATTTTAACTATAAAAGGAGGGATTTCCTCACATTTTTAAACTACATTTTATTATGTTTTCTATTCTTCTTTTCTTAAAACTTCAAGATTGATTTACAGATGTTGATAATCTCAAAGGTCAGTGAAATTAGAACAATCCCTAAAATGAATGTTAAATTAATCTAATACTCCAACTAAAAACATCAAATGTAGTATATCTTCTATATTTTATAACAATATTTATTTATATGATATTATAATAATAGTAAGAACACCAACAATACAATAATAACGAAGTAATACCCTAGATAGAGAAGGGAGGAGAAAGTATACTTGAGAGATGTAACTAAGAGATTTTAGGAGTGACTAATTTTTATTTTTTTTAAATATTCATGTTATATTTAAAAATAGTGTGGTACATGGTTTGATATTCACGTGCAACGCAATATGCGTCAAAACTAGTATTATTATAAGTGGGAAGCTCCAACCTTGAAAGTTGGATTACCATTATACCCTTATTCTTAATTTAAATGCCACAAACCAACTAATTAATCAAATATTAAAGAATAATCATATCATATTATTATACTATTATACCACTACTAATCATATTTACTATATTATATATCAACATAATGTAACTATAATAATAATAATCTCTCAAGTTAAATGTTGGATTACAAAAAATAACCTTATAAAGTTGAGTTACTAACTTACTATAATATCATTTAACTAGATATATATTACTTAAAAAAAAATTTGTACAAAGTAAATGCACATTCTTATAAAAAAAAATATATATATTCAGTTAGAAGAAGGTAGACGTTCACCTTTCCCTTCATTATTAAAAATAAGGCATCTTAATAAAGGTAAATAATAACTTCCATGCATGAATGTGATCTATTTTTTGTTCAATGTACTACACCTTTTCTTCTCTTATCTTTAATTTTTGTTCATTTATCTTCTACCTTTATAGCCTTTTGATATTCGTTTTATCACCTTATAATCTGCAAAAAATTATATCATTTCATTATCCTTTACCGATATTGTTTCTTCTCCTAAAAATCACTGGTTGATGTAGCTACTTATCTACATTAGTACACCTGATTCTGCCAAAATACGTATTAGATGAATATGTACAATCCAGTATTGATTGTTTACAGAGTAAATGAGTATCCTGGGGAATTTGCAACCTTGTCCCTTGTTTATTTGCTTCCATTTTTTTTTGTACTTATTTACTTATACTAACTTTATCACTTTGTAATATAAATTTAGAGCATTCTATAAGCTCTAAATTGGTACTATTTTTTTTAAAAAAAAAATTGCAAGTTGATATTTTTTATATGATGTAAAGGATAATTTGATTTGTTATTTTACAAATCTTCTAACATGTTTTTGGATTACCGAGTCTTTTCTATTAGGTAATCTAGAATCCTTATGCATGAAGATAATCAATTCAATCACTATTATCGAACTCTATTATGAATTTTTGACAACATGCTCAATAGAGTGTTCTTATTTCTTCCTTCTCCGGGCTTTGATTATGGAAGAAGCTAGGAACCGAGAAGAAGATAGCAACACTAACAAGTTACTTGGATTACTAAATGATGAGAAAACAATTTTACACTTTTACAAATAATTTTTTAAAATAAACTATTAACTAATATAATAATAAATATTATCAACTGAAGTTGCTTGTCTTTTCAATCATATACACAAACAAAAACTATTATCAACTAATATAATGATAAACATTATCAGCTGAAGTTACTTATCTTTTCAATCGCATATACACAAACAAAAAACTAACAACATATATCAACCATATTGGATTACAAAAGATGCAAACATAATTTGAATTGCTCATCTTCACATTCAATTATGTGTTAAAATCTCAGAAACAAGAAAAATGGCAAGGTGAACAATGCACAGCATGAAAAGTAAAATGTAAATAGACGAAAATATTCTTAAAATATATTGTTGGACTTTTATATCCTCCTAAAATTGAACATTCCTTAAATATAAATACACAAAAACAAATATTAAATATTTGTCTTAGAAGAGTTGTCTTGAAATATCAAAATGATTATTATGATACGTGCATTTTTAAAAAAATAAAAAAATTAAAAAAAATTAAAAAATAAATAAATAAATATATATATATATATATACACTATAACGTAGACATTCATTAGATTAGAACACTAATTAAATTGAATGGTCAATGGCACATATGATTATATTTATACATTCTAAAATTGAAGAATATTTCTCAATTCTAAAGTAAATTTGCTTTATCAATAAAATTAAAATTCATGTAAGTAACATAAATGCTATAAAGTCTAATACTTAAATATGAATAATATAAAATTTATTTTTCGTGAAATGATAGAGGAATAACAGTACTAAAGAGAAAAAACATATAGTAATGAAGTTGGATAAAAATGTAACACTTTGTAAGAGGAGAAACTTTTAGTTAGAGAAGTTAAAGTTTTCCGCGTTGCTAATATTCCCGATTTACAACTCAAAACTTTTACTCCCTCGATTCCTTTTTATATGTCATCCTTCTTATAAATAGTTGGTCTATAATATTTGTCATTTCATAAAATCAATACATAAATTACAATATTCTTCCTATTTTACCCTTGTAAGTTATTAGCCTTGAAAATATATATTTGACAAAACATAGAAAAATCAAGTAAATAATTCATGTTCATTTGTCAAATTAATTATTAATCAAAATAAATTAATTCATATTCATTGATTGAAAAGTTGACTTCAAAAATAAATAAATAAGTAAATAAATAAATAAATAAGGGTAAATAGTAAACTTACTTAATTTCTTAATGCACTGAAATAAAAAATGGTAGCATCTATCTATATATAATATGAGAAGTAAAAAGTGTCACATGTCAGCACCACAAAAATTCAACAATTTTAAAATTTAAAAAATAATTTAAAAATCTTTTAAATATGTATCTTAAATTAACCAAAGAAATAAAAAAGAGTAACCAACTATTTTTAAAAGGTAAATTTTTAAATAGTAACAATAATAATAAATAATTATCGTAGTAATAAAAGTAATAATAATATAATATTATAATAATGTTTATAACAATGTATTTAAATTGCTAATCAGTTTTCATGAAAACTTTTTTAAATATATTTTAAATAATAAATAACAATTGAAAAAAAAAATTAAGAAAAAAAATCTATCTATATACAATAGGAGAAGTAAAAAGTGCCACATGTCAGCACCACAAAAATTCAACAATTTTTAAAATTTTAAGAATAATTTAAAAATCTTTTAAATATGTATCTTAAATTAAACCAAAATAAATAAATAAAAGAGTAACCAACTATTTTTAAAAGGTAAATTTTTAAATAGTAACAATAATAATAAATAATTATCATAGTATCTATCTATATATAATAGGAGAAGTAAAAGTGTCATATGTCAGCACCACAAAAATTCAACAATTTAAAATTTTAAAAATCTATCTATATATAATAGGAGAATTAAAAAGTGCCACATGTCAGCACCACAAAAATTCAACAATTTTAAAATTTTAAAAATAATTTCAATATTTTTAAATTTTGTATTTAATAAATCTTTTAAATATGTATCTTAAATTAAACCAAAATAAATAAATAAAAGAGTAACCAACTATTTTTAAAAGGTAAATTTTTAAATAGTAACAATAATAATAAATAATTATCGTAGTAATAAAAGTAATAATAATATAATATTATAATAATGTTTATAACAATGTATTTAAATTGCTAATCAGTTTTCATGAAAACTTTTTTAAATATATTTTAAATAATAAATAACAATTGAAAAAAAGAAAATATAAACTTAAAGTATTTCTTAATTTAACATTTTAAAACTTATTTAACATTACAAAACTTATTTAAATTAATAGCAGTGTAAAACTTAACGTGAATTGAAAAAGGAAAAAAAAAAACCACTCCCATTTTGATAGATCTCTTATAGAATATTATTTCTTTTTTAAAAAAAAATAAAAAAAATTCTTTATAACTTAAAAAAGTAGAAAAGAAAAATTAAAATAAAAAACGTGCATCAATCATTTTAAATAAATAAATAGCAAAACTACCCGCACATTAAAAATATCTGTTAAATGAAGATATACTTTAGTTTTTTTTAAATTTTTTTTTTTTTTTTAAATGTGTTTTTTTCAAAATAAGTAACCAACTCACGTAACAATTTTTTAAAAATGGCAAAGTAGTTACTTTTTGAATTTGAATTTAAAGTGGTTACCTAAAACTACTCTACCCATTATCTCTATTCCCTATATATACATAAATAAAGTCATTAACAAAATTAATTGATCTATTCTTCTTCAAATGTGTAGTATTATTTATTATTGAATTATGGATGTATTCTTCTTCAAATGTGTAATGTTGTCTGTTAAATTATTTCTATTCTTTTTATCTTCATCTTTTTATTTAGTGAATAGGTAAATTATTTGATGGCTAGCCGAATAAAATTTGAATATATTTGGGAATAAAATAGTAGAAGTTACAGAAAAGAAGAACAATATTTATCAGACCATCTCCAACCCACCTCTATTTTACTCTCCATTCTCTATATTTGGAGAGTAAAAATAGAGAATGGGCACTCCAACCCACCTCCAAATCACCCTCTATTCTTCAAATTTAGAGAGTTGAAACTACTATTCACACTCTCTATTTCACTTTTTCATTATTTTATTATTATTTCTATTACTTTCTAATTAACATATTATTTTACATATAATTCCATTAATTAAATATCTAATATTCATAATTCTTTTTTAAATGTAATATAATATTTTTTAAAAATTTTTATTTAATATATACTATTTTAATTTCAAATTAGTAGTATTTTTTTTTTCTAATTTTCGTGAATAATAAAATTTTATTTTGTTATTAATTTTCATTATAAAGAATATGCAAAATTAAAATGGCAAGATGAAAAGTTTTAATTTAAAAATACAATACATGATATGATAATTTAAATACAAGATAACAATACAATACATAACATAATAATTTAAATACAAGATAAAATACAATACATAACATAATAATTTAAATACAAGATAACAATACAATACATAACATAATAATTAATTGATCACAATAATAATTTAGTAATCCGGTAGGTCATTTCCAGATTTAGCACTATTTGGAAAAAAATTAGGATATGATTTCGAGAATTGTTGCGATTGTGGTTGTGACTAGGTAGTTTAGATTGCATGCACTGAAAATGGAAAAATTGTCCAACGGCATGGGCTGGGCAATAGCAGGTCGTAGTGGATCACCAACAATTATTCTTGAAGTTGTTGCTGATTATGACCTTTGGATATGACATGCTTATTTTGGTTTGCCTGGCACCAATAACGATATTAATGTTTTAGAGTCATCACATTTATTTTCCAATCTTAATAGCGGTATTGCGCCTCCCGCCCATTATGTTATTCAAGGAAAAGAATA
>NW_006239079.1:1370722-1383263 GCF_000226075.1 Solanum tuberosum | reverse complement strand
AAAAAATTAAGGACAAAAATGCTCATTTTGAACTCCGTAATGCAATAATAGAGCATTTATGGGAGCAACGTAATAATTTTGAAAATTGAGTGTTTATGTAGTTGTATTTCACTTTTATTTGAATTTCTCCCCTAATTTATGTATTATATTATATTTTCTTGCAATTTATGTTATTTAAAAATTTAGAATAAAATATAATTTCATATCACATTAAAAATTATATAAAGTAATTATCTGGGAAAAAAGAAATAAAGGATTTATATTATGAAATAAGAAAATAAGAATGAAATAAAAATAATAATATAATATTGAGGAGAGAGAAAAATATTCTTTTTTAGAGAGTAAAATAAAGAATTGGGTTGGAGTTGGTTGTCTGAAAAAATAGAAAACTCTATATTTGGAGAGTAAAATAGAGGACTGAGTTGGAGATGCCCTCAAAGTGAAAATCCTCTGCAAATGATGATATTGTTAGATCTATAATGTCTTATTGTGTTTTTTTTAGTTTATTTCATTCAATTTGATTTGTTTTTGTCATATTTTGTACATAAATTCTTTAAATCAAATGATTGAACCATGAATCTATTCTTCTTCAAATGCGTAATATTGTTTATTAAATTAGTTTCATTCTTCTTATCTTCATTTTTTTATGGGGTGAATAGGTCAATTATTTGATGGCTAGCCGAAGAAAATTTGAATATATTTGCAAATAAAAAAGTGGAAGTCCAAGAAAAAGAAGAACACTATTTATCAAACTGATATTGATAAGTATAATGTCTTATTGTGACTTTTTAGTTTATTTCATTCAATTTGATTTGTGTTTGTGATATTATGTACTTAAATTCTTTAAATCAAATGAGTTTTATATGTTTTTTTTTATTTACATTTGTATTTGTAATCTTTGATATTTTTACTGTGATTAATATTTTTTTTAGATTGTACGTTATTTTTAAATTTTAATTTTAGTGAATTTATTCTAATACATATTTATTTTTTCATTTTCTGTTAATTTTTATTCAATCATTTACACTAACATGTTTTTGATTGTTGTATTATTGATAATATATTCACATTTTTAAAATTCTAAATATGTGCAATTGAATATCTAAAGTACTATGGAAATATTAATATAATGTATCGATAAATGTAGAATATCATGATTTATGCATATTATTCCACTTTCTTATATGTTTTTAGTAATATACTTGTGAGTGATAAAATATTAAAGTATAAACAAAATTTTGTTCATTTGTTCAGTTAAATTTTATTTAAAATATAATTTTTAAAATTGTTACTATACTTAAAATAAATGGTTTGTCTTTGAAATTTAGAATGACCTTTAAACCTATAGAATATACAACTATTCTAAAAATTAAATGTACAAAAAAGATTTCTTATATTACAAGATATCAGATAATTTGAAATTATTTTGTCAATAGTGAAATAAATAATAGGTCATTTACTTAATTAGAAATTACCATTTAATTAATAAGAGAATATGCACCATTGTATATGAGATCAAGACAAATAGTAACGTATTTCAAAATATTAGATCAAAGTAAACTCAAAATTAAGATTACTTTTTTATACATGGAATTCAGACATTTTAAAAAAATATAGAATTTATATAAAATTTTAAATAGTTAATTAGGAATTATAAAATTATTTTTAAAATGATAAGTTAGTTATTTTAAAATTATAAAATTATTGTAATTTTTAAATAATTGAGACTGACAAGTTAAAAGTTCAAATTTTGAATTTGATATTTATAGTTTTTGAAGATAGTTACACTTTTCCAACTTTATCATAATTGTAAGATAATTATATAACTAGAACATACTCTCTAATAGTGCATGTAATTATTTTGTTTGTTCAAAAATATTTTTATTTGTACGTACCTCAATTTTTATCTCAATTATGTAGAAACTTTAATAGTGATCATAAATAATTTCAATCATTATTATTAATAGAACATTAGAAGAATTATTACTAAAAGTATTTACGTTAATAAAATTAAATTGTTGTATGTATTATTGATATATGATTAAAGAAAATAACACGGGGAAGAAAATAGTAAGTAAATATTACACGTTGTATTAAAATATATTTAAGTTAATAAAACCAGAAATTGTTGTAGGTATTATTTTTTATGATTAAACAAAAATAACAATTCGAAGAAAATAATAAATAACGATTACACGTTGTATTAAAATAATAGGTACTAAAAATTATGATAAATTTTATAATAGTCATAAAAGAAAATTACGTAGTAATTACTATAATAGAATACTAGAAAAATTGATAAGTTCCTCGACATCTAATCATTGATTAAAAATTAAATTATTATTTTCTTTTTCGAAAGTTTAAAAGTAACTTATTCACTATTTGTAATTAATTATTTTTAATGATTAATAAAAAATGTATATATCATGTACTATTATTATGACATTATTTTATATTGACTCTATTTTAAATTACTTTTCTATTATCGTTTGACACAAATTTAAGAGTGTAAAGAATATTTTAAATCTTTTGGATTTGAAAAAAAATATATGCAAAATATACTAACATGTCATTTATATTCTTATGATATTTTACATTTCATGTGAAATATTTTTAACTAATAAATTGTTAATATGAAAAATATATTAATATATCAATACAACATAAAAGTAATAAAGGACAAATATGTAAAAATATTTCAACTATTTGATGTTTCATGAAATTAAATTAATCATAAATTCATATATAGCCATAAATAAGAACAAAGGGAGTAAAATATAATATATAAATTTTATAATTATAATAATGATAGGGTACAAACGTGCAATACACATTCTCAAAACTAGTATATATAAAAGAATGATACAATATATATATATATATATATATTGAAAAAGGTAGGAGTCCATGTCAAACTTCCAACACCACAAACTAATATAGCTCATGTAGTCGGCTTTTGTTAAGAAGAAAACAAAGAGAGAGAGAGAGACCGAGCCGATGTGGTAATCGATGGGTTCCTACCTTACCACAAAAAGTAGGAGAAAAAACAATGTAAATGTCTAAGAAAATGAGAAAAATAACACCTTCCAGACAACATGAGGTATTGAGAGCCAAAGTGTGAGTAGGATTAAGCAGAGACAATAACAGGGCAGCTCTCCTTTGGCATGTCAACTGACAGAGAGTGTTAGTGAAAATCTTACAATATAATAAAATTACAAGATTACGATTGAAAATAAAAATGAAGAAATAAATTTCTTCAGGCTGAGACGCGGATATCTCGCTCTCTTTAAGGAGATTCAAGTCCACTGCAGTAAATGTTTTTCACCGATCCAGTAGTAGTCCTCTTGACTTGTCCCCTCCAGGATACAACAGTCTAATCACAAAAATATAACTCAACAACTCTGGACAAGAGTTGAGTCCAAAGCTCCACAAAAAGAACACATTCCTTCAACTAATAAGAACTCTCTTTTTTAACTTGACTTTTTCACTCTATATTTCCTTGTGTGTTGTATCAAACCAAATGAAAACAACCACTATTTATACTAGAAGAAGTCTTCCTAGCAATGAATAGGAAGATAAATTGTATAGTAAATAGTGAAGATAATGGTCTTAGGAGTTACATAGGTTATAAGGTATAATGGAGGAAGAATAATGGAGAAGTAATGACAAAGGCCACCAACGGCTAAGAGCTACTTCAAGAATTGGAAAGCAGTACTAAGTGCCACCAACGGCCAGCAGCCATTACTCCCCACGTCTTCAAATGAAAGTCAACAGACGTATGTCCTAAGAAGTAATGACAACGGTCAATGTGGCAATGCAACATTTTTTATAATATTAAAATGCTCCACACTAACAATCCCCCACTCATATTAATATTAGATAAGAGAGTCCATCAGCTGAAGGAAGACTACTATGCATAATGAAGGTGTGCTCTGCATTGAACCTTCACTTAGTGAAACAGTAACTTTTACTCCATAATCGTAGTGGTCTCAGACTTGAACTATGACTGCTTAAGGGAAATAAAATATCACTGTCCACGCATAATAATCAAGGTGTTGACATGAGCTTTAAAATTCAGCACGTTATGGCCTTGTGCTATCCCGGTTTCATGAGTGCCTTTGAGAATAAGCCCAATTCTCATAGAAAGCGACCTACTTCCACACTCACATAGGTGAAATCTGTCGAGAGTGCTCCTATAAGTTTAACACTCCACCCATACAGGCTACAGATATTCATTAAGAGTTTTATCAACTCAACCTTTACAAAGTACTACATGAAACAATGCACTCACATCATAGGGAGGGAATAAAAAATAGTGCATTGTTTCACAACAAGTCATCATATGATTAGTTTTTCCCTTTGAACCTGGTTATAGGATCTCTAGTCCCCATGTTGGGTTTCCTCATATATGACTCAAGGATTTATAGGCTTCAATCACATCCCCCTCGATGTGCTCTAGACCTTTTCTATTGTTAAGGCCTTAGTAAGAGGATCTGCAAGATTATCACAAGATTTGACATAATCAACATTAATGGTACCACTTGTCAAATACGATCTTAAATTACTGTGTTTCCTTCTTATAGGTCTGGATTTACCGTTGTAATAATGGTTTTGAACTATACCAATTGCAGCGGTGCTATCACAATGAATTAAAATAGGAGGAATTGGTTTTTCAAAATAAGGTATTTGAAATAACAAATCTCTTAACCAATTCGCTTACCTCACTAGCTAAAGCTAAAGCAATTAGTTCAGCCTCCATGGTAGAGTTAGCAATAATAGTTTGCTTTTTTGATCTCCAACAAACAGCACCACCACCTAAAGTAAAGACATAACCAGTGGTAGAACAGGAATCACCTGATAAAGTGTTCCAATCTGCATCACAAAAGCCTTCAAGTACAGCAAGATAATTTTTATAGAACAAACCACAATTTTTTGTTCAAATTAAATATCTCATAACTCTTGTTATAGCATGCCACTGTTCATTACCTGACTTGCTTGTAAACCTGCCAAGTACTCCTACTGCATATGCAATATCAGGCCTAGTGCAATCAGTCACATATCTCAAACTTTCGATTATGCTAGCATAGTCCTTTTGATTTATTGCATCATTTTCACTTTCAACAGGAAATAAGTGAACTCTTGAATCAAAAGGAGTAGCAACATGCTTGTAATCAAGAAAGTTATACTTTTTCAAAATTTTCTCAACATAATGTGACTGGTCAAGGAAAATTCCATCACATGTTCTTGTTATTTTTATTCCAAGAATAAAATTTGCCTCACCAAGATCTTTCATATCAAAATGGCTTCTAAGAATATTTTTAGCTTCATCAATAACATTCATGTTAGAGCCAAAGATCAATAAATCATCAACATATAGGCAAATAACCACATGTGAATTATTCCAAGACTTATGATATATGCACTTATCACACTCATTTGTTTTAAAACCATTTTCAATCATGCAGGAATAAAACTTTTCATGTCATTGCTTTGGTGCCTATTTCAAGCCATATAGGGATTTAGTAAGTTTACACACTTTGCTTTCTTCGCCTACTTCAACAAAAGATTTGGGTTGTTCCATATAAATTTCCTCATTTAGGTCTCCATATAAAAAAGCAGTTTTTACATCAATTTGATGACGGTGGTAAATCAACTAGTTTCCAAGTTTTATTAGAAATTAGTGATTCCATTTCATCATTTACAGCCTCTTTCCAAAATATAGAATCATGTGAAGATAATGCTTCTTTCAAAGTAAGAGGGTCATCTCCAACATTAAACACATAAAAATCAGGACCAAAATCTTTTTCTACTCTAGTTCTTTTACTTCTTCTTAACTCAAAATCATCAACTTCTTTATTTTTCAAAGTAGAAGTAGAAGAACTAGGTAGTGACAAAATATTTTGTTCAATCCTTTGACCCCCACTATTTTTAGAATCAAAAGGAAATTTATTCTCATGAAAAATAGCATCACCCGATTCTATCACAATTTTATCTTCAAGATTAAAAAATCTATAGGCTGTACTATTTGAAGCATAACCAAGAAAAGCACAAGTAGTAACTTTCTTACCCAACTTTGTAATTTTGGGATCCATTAGCCTCACAAAGGCTAGACAACCCCAAACTCTTAGATATCCCAAACTTGGCTTGCGACCTTTCCACAATTCAAAAGGTGTCAATTTAGACTTTTTATGAGGCACACGATTCAACACATAACAAGCAGTTAAAATAGCTTCACCCCAAAATTTAAAGGTGCTTGTGACTCAATAAGCATGGCATTAGTCAATTCAACCAAAGTTCTATTTTTCCTTTCCGCTACTCCTTTAGATGAATGAGAGTAAGGAGGAGTAGTTTCATGAATTATTCCCAATGATCTAACAAAAGAATTAAACTCATTTGACTCATATTCACGGCCTCTATCACTTCTAATTCTTTTTATTTTTCTTCCAAACTGATTTTCAACCTCATGGAGATAAGTTTTGAAATTTTCAAAAGCATCACTTTTATTTTTCATCAAGTAAACATATGTAAACTTAGAAAAATCATCAATGAAAGTGATAAAATATCTATTACCTCCACGAGTTAAAATTCCACCAAGTTCACAAATATCAGTATGAACTAATTCTAACAAATCAGTTTTTCTTTGAACTTGTAAATGAGGCCTTTTAGTGATTTTGGCTTTACTACAAGCCTCACATTTTTCAAAATTCTTTTTAATCATTGTGATTAATCATAAATTACTCATGATTCCAACATAACGGTCATTAATATGACACAAACGAGCATGCCAAAAATTGGTAGAAGAAAGCATGTAAACAGAAGTAGAAGCTTTATTCATTTCAACATTTAGTTTGAACATCCCATCACATGCATACCCATTTTCCACAAAAATACCCTTCTTTACTATTACATATGATCAGATTCAATAATCTGTTTAAAGCCTACTTTATTAAGAAGAAAACTAGACATCAAATTTTTCCTCATAGAAGGAGTATAAAGTACATCTTTCAAAGTTAATACCATTTCAGAAGTAAAACACAATTTGACATCTCCCGTTCCAAGCACTTGAGTTGTGTGAGAATCACCAAGCATGATGGTTTTGGGCTCCTCAAAATGAGCATATTTTTTAAACCAGTCTTTGTCATAACAGACATGACGGTTTGCACCAGAATCAACCCACCATCCATCAACACTCTCAACCATGTTTATGTCGGTAATCACCGCCACAAAAGGTTCTTCGGTAACGTTTGCCTGAGGACCACGTTTCCGAAATCTGCGAAATCGAGCAATATGCCCACTCTTGCCACAAACAAAGCACGATCCCTTATCTTGAACTTGTTGATTTTGTGCTTGGTTATTTTCACCATTATTTTTCTTGGGAGGTCTACCATTATTTTTCTTGAATTTTTTCTTCTTAGGCTTCAAAAAAGTATTTTTGTGAGTTTCAAGAGTAGCATTAGTTGAAGTAATTAAATTTACCTTCGTTGTGATGTTGCTCTCTTCTGTTTGTTAAAGTGCATCTTGGCCCCTTGCCTCTTCACCATCATACTTTTCCACTTTCTCATGATGAGAAATAAGTTCATCATCATCCATGGAGGTGTCATCAACTTTATTAGGATTCTTCTCACTTAACACATAAGTAACATTGAGAAGACTTAAGTAGAAAAGTACTTTACCCTTCCATCTTTTGAAATGGTTACCATTGAACCGAAATAGCTTGTTAAGGTCTCCCATTTTGACATTCACGGATTTTTCAATTGTAGTCATTCTGAATCTCCTTAAAATTGTTTAGGAGATTTAGAATGGTGGGCTTAGTGGGCTTGAATCTCCTTAAAGTTGTTAGTGAAAAACTTACAATATAATAAAATTACAAGATTACAATTGAAAATAAAAATGAAGAAATAAATCTCTTCAGGCTGAGACGCGGATATCTCGCTCTCTTTAAGGAGATTCAAGTCCACTGCAACAAATGTTTTTCACCAGTCCAGCAGTAGTCCTCTTGACTTGTCCCCTCCAGGATACAACAGCGTAATCACAAAAATATAACTCAACAACTCTGGACAAGAGTTGAGTCCAAAGCTCCACAAAAGAACACCTCCCTTCAACTAATAAGAACTCTCTTTTTTTACTAACTTTTTCACTCTATATTTCCTTGTGTGTTGTATCAAATCAAATGAAAACCACCACTATTTATACTAGAAGAAGTCTTCCTAGCAATGAATAGGAAGATAAATTGTATAGTAAATAGTGAAGATAATGGTCTTAGGAGTTACATAGATTATAAGGTATAATGGAGGAAGAATAATGGAGAAGTAATGTCAAAGGCCACCAACGGCTAAGAGTAAAGCAGCACTAAGTGCCACCAACGGCCAGCAGCCATTACTCCCCACGTTCTGCAAATGAAAGTCAACAAACGTATGTCCTAAGAAGTAATGACAACGGTCAATGTGGCAATGCAACATTTTTTATAATATTAAAATGCCCCACACTAACAGAGAGTAAGTGAAGTGGAATCACTATACATAAATAAATGCATGCCAATAGAGAGTATCCCCATCACTATTTCCCTTAGTCATTCACAAACTTGTCTCTCTCATTTTTTTTCTTTTGGTTCATCACAACAGAGCCTTCCATGCTTTTATAGAGCATACCTTCTCAGTTTAGAGACGGGATAAACCACTAGAGTAGCGGCATATCTTGTGACTTTTCATGCTAGCTGTGACCTTTAGATATCTCCTTACATTATCTATGGGATTGCTTTTTCTAGGGTCAGAAAATGAGGTAACTTTTTTATCTTTTTACAATTTTATTTTACTAAAGCAACTCCTCTGGAAAAATATTTTCGTTAGATTCCCTTAAGAAAAAGTTACTGAAAGGAGATGCTGCATGATTTTTATGCCTTTGAAGTGTCTCATTTGATTCAAGGACATTTAAACAGCATATCCTTCATCATATTCCTTATTTTCTTGTTCCTTTTACTTCTTTTTTTGTCAAATTTTCATTTCTATGTTACGTTTATTGAATTTTTTGCTTTTCATGTGGCCTTTTGTTTTTTCGAATTCCAGTAAATCAAGGGTTCTACTGCTTCCTTTGTCTGAGTTTAACATAATTAAAGTTCGAAGAGACCAAGATTGTTATATTCTCTCATATTACTTAAGTGTGTTGTCATTTATCAAATGAAGTTCAGTTCTGGATGTTATAAAAGAAAACATGGACTAACAGTTGATAAAAATTGTTTTCGACAGACAAACAATTACTAATTAATTATTTTATTTTCTTCCACCAGTGCCAGATTTCTCTCGCACCAAAAGTTCTAATACCTGATGTACCTACATCACAATTAAAAGACATTATCCTATTATTTACTAAGTACTACGATATACTCTTATGTCTTTTAAGAAAAAAAACTAGAACAACTTTTCTTAGCAGATTAAAGAAAAAAGCTTGACACATAAATTGAAATAGAGGGAGTAATATAAAAAAGTTGATAAGTTTTTAGAACTAGAAACTCGGCACGTGCGTTTCACAAGTATGTTGAGTCATGTAGTACACGGTTTCTTATTGATTAATAATTATTTGAAAAAACAAAGCACAAGTTCTGTTAATGATTCATGTGAGTTGTCGTATGATTACTTGTTTGTTTGTGACACTCATAGGCATAATCTCCACCATTAAGCAATGCACGTGCCACATGGCAATACGGGGAATCTGATGAAAATATTTGTTCAAATGAGCTTTCACGAAATGTTATTGTAAATGATAAGAAAAGTTATGCTCATTTTATGACCCTAGAATAATCCATAGGCCACACGGCATAAAAATAGCAGGATATGCCAATTCTCAATTGTCCTATTCCATCTCGTAAACTAAGAAGGAATGCTCTATAAAAGGTTGAAAGGTAACCAAGAAGCAGAAAAATGAGAAAGAATAGTCGGTGAGTGATAATAATAATAATAATCTTGAATTTATAAGCAAATCAGTGATAGGGCTACTCTCTATTGGCATACGGTTATATGTTCATCACATATTTCAGCTGATACGCCAAAGGAGAGCTGCCCTGTTACTGTCTCTGCTTAGTGTAATTCTGATGCAAAAGTTGTTAAACCACTGCTTATGTACCGTATCCGCCAGTGGTAAGTCCTACATCTGAATTATTCTTCTCTAAAAACTGAAACTATATTTTTCGTAAGGCATAAGTACCCCCAAGACTATGACCGAAATCCCATAGACACGCCTTAACTAAACTAAGGTCATGTTACCGCCTGAACTTATTTTTTTTGTAATTTTGTACACCTTTTGTCTTACGTGACACACTCCGTGACTCCATGCAATTGAGGCGCGTGGAAGTTATTTAAATGCCACGTAAGCCAAAAAGGTGCACAAAATTACAAAAAAATGGGTTCATGAGGGTAATAGGACCTTAGTTTAGTTAAGATAGTCTCTGAGATTTCGGTCATAGTCTAGGGGATACTTCTACCTTTTCCCTATTTTTTATAGTTCTACATTTGTATTATTCTGCACAAATATTCATTTCCTCCATGACAGTACGCCCAATTTCCTTTTTAGTCAGTCTCAAAATATCTATATTTAGTAGAATTCAACTTTAAAATGCTTATTTTATCCTTAATAAAATGATTATATTCACACAAACATTTATGATTTATCTTATAGGATAAGTTTCAAAAGTCTTTCTTTTTAAACTCCATGTCAAGTCACACTACATCACATAAATTTGGACGAGGGAGTATTACTATATCTCAAGTAAAGGTTCCTGGATAATGTAATACTAATCCTTGAAAAAATAGTATGAGGGGCTTAGTGTAACCTCTTAATTTCAACACAGATTCACAGAACATTGCCATTCATGACAAAAAATTGAATCTATCATATATGTAATTCCAATGCTTGGAAATGGCCACATATCCAACAGGAAAGGTCATTTTGCATTTCGTTGAAGCTGATGAAATGCATAGGCGAATGGCCCTTCATGCATCCGGTTTTAATGAATGAAATATATGGATATTACTCTTCATTTCTCCTAAAATCCTAACTCAAACACTAAGACAACCTCTACTCTTGTTGTAACACCTCGGGTCCAAGGAGATGAGAAATTTTAGTTTGTTCACAGGCATGCATGGTGTCAGCACAGATGACACCACCCACAATCCGTAGGTGGGACGATGGTCCGTAAGTGGGGTCCTTCCATTGGGGTCCAAGATTCAGGGGTCTCTGATCCCACCCACAGCCGATCAGTACGGTCCGTGGTTGGACCTACCGATCGTAGGTCTGGCCGTTGGTGAGGGTCGACAATTATTTGGAAAGAAAGGGCTTTTAGATCAACTTCAAATGGTCATATCTTTTAGTTAAAAATGAATTAGGTAGCCCTTAACCTATCAAATTAAAGATAATTGAATCCTATTTTCAATGCCACTGAGTTTGCTAAAATCCAAGCTTGAAGTAAAAAGTTACGCTTGTTTCAGTAGAGCCCTATTGGCAGGGCCACAACTATGACCCAGTTGACGGGCAGTGGTTCTAATGACGGCCCATAAGTCCCACCGTGAAGGGCCTTTGTCAACTTTTAAGTCAGGGTCATTTTGGTCTTTTCCCCTATGCACTGGGCACTTCAACTATGTCGTTTGATGCCTAAACTACGTTGTTTTACTCAGTTTAAGCCTAATAATCTAGTGAGACAATACCCACAACCCTCATTCTCCAAAAATCACCCAACTTAGAGCAAAAAGAAGAGGAAAAGTTGCCAGTTTCTCCCAGGAACAAGCAGAAGTGTTCTTCGAAGTTTATCCCCGAAATCCAAAGGATTTCTCTGTAGATTTCGTCACCAGGTATGTGGGATTTCACTAGTGGGTTCCTTTCACCCATTAGGTCCCTAGAATTCAGTTAGTTCTTCATATTCTCATAAACTTTTCAGACCTAGGGTTTCTAGATTTTCAAGATTTATTGTGATTATGGTTCCTTTGATCTAAATAACTTATTTCTTGATAATTTTAGTATAATACATGCATAGCACTCAGAACCCTAGCTTGTGTAAATTTATCCTAGTTCGTGAATTATACTTGCTAGGCCAACCAGACAGAAATTCATGCTTCAGATTTTGAATGTTATATTCTCAGTATATAAATGTTGTATTCTCAGTTAGCATGTGAGTTTTGAGCTATTCAGTATCTAGTGCATTTTAGTTTCATGAGTATTCAGTTGGGAGTAGACTTAGCACCGACTTAGACTAAGGTTCAGTGTACCCTCAAAAGTCCTAGAACTACGTGCTTGCGTAGGTTTGTAAGTTCCCCAGTTGGGAATCAGTTTTAGTGATCACGCCACAGTCATGCCTCTATACTCCTGGCAAGGCATATTGGGTCCTCTCGATGGGCGTATACATTGGACTCCACGTGTAACATCCGACAATTTGAAATAGCTTTGAAGGGGCCTAGAATTGGAAATTTTCATTTTTTGAAAGAATTTGAAAATCTGGAATTTTTTTTTGGCTAAGTATGGAAAATGTGAATTTTTGGCCAACTTTGAACAGCCATAA
>NW_006239079.1:1341967-1368906 GCF_000226075.1 Solanum tuberosum | reverse complement strand
ATAGACAGTCAGACAGTCAGTCAGTCAGTTAGTTTTGAGTCTCTCATCCATGTATATGTATATATATGTAAATATTTTATTTTGAGACTCGAGTTGCCCTTTGGGCCATATTTTTATCAGTTAAGTTGTTTATGTCTTTGCATGGCATTGAGTTATTCTGTTGAGTTAGGTTTCCGCTGAGTTAAGAAAGCCAGGCCAAGGGTTCGCCTGGGGCCAGCAATGGTCTCCGGGTGCCGGTCCCGCCTAGGGTGTAGGCTCGGGGCGTGACACCATGTTTAGCTCACGTCGTTTATGTTGGTTAATAGTAGCTCCCACAGTCGACTCTTAGTGCATTGACCCGGTTTTCAACAGTTACTTCAGTATACAGTTCAACATGTTATCTTCATGATTAGTACTTAGTCATTGCATTCAGTTTAGTTTTTAAATTATACTTCAGTACCTATCTATATCCCTATTCAGATTATATCATTGCTCAGTTATGCATTGTTCAGCTTATATACTTTGTTCAACTTAGCATATCTATATCTTGCATGCTCAGTACATTCCAAGTACTGATGCATACTTTGCGCTACATTGTTTCATGATGTAGGTTTAGGCACTTAGCTTCCAGATCACGCTTAGATCAATTCTCGATTCGACTTCAATAGCTTCAGTGGTGAGTCCTCATACTTCAAGGACAATAGACATGCCTTTTATTTTAGTCCTTACTTTTAGTTTTCAGTTTTGTTAGAGTTAGCTAGGGGCATGTCCCACCAACTCAACTCAGTTAGAGGCTTTTCAAACATAGTAGTAGATTCAGCTCGAGTTGTTAAGTGTTGTTTCAGTCATCACTAAATTCTTATTATATTTCACATATTCAGACTAGTTGGGTTTTTCCCCATTTCAGATATCCACTATTTTTAGCTTCCGCATAGGACATGTTTTACTCAGTTATTTCTAGTATGCTTGATATATGTCAGACTCAAGGTTAGCTTGGGGTCACTCGTGATCCTAGGACCCGTGTTATGTCTAGGGGTAGCCTCGGGACGTGACATACACTTGTGTTCAGGGGATTCAAAACCTATATATATATATATATAATAATAAATTAAAAAAATTCCTTCTATATAATGTAACTTTTTGCCAAGGTGGCTTGGGTGAACACCCTCATCCCCTTTAGATGCCCCTAAAACAGATACTCAAATAATAGCTGAGGATATCATGGCAAATTGAGGATTGGGATGCTTAAGTAGTAATGTGACTGGCTCAAAAGACAAAGAGCAGGAACCAGCTGGACAATATTGTGAGTTGGATTTGCCGTTGTTGTTTACTATGTTTGGAATGCAAGGAACAAAAGAAGGTTTCAAGTTGATAAAATGGAACGAGGAGGATAGAGTTCGAGACATAATCATGATGATACATATTGCTAGTCAAGAAAACTGTTAATGGAATTTTATACTAGATAACTATGATAGCTACTCTTATTAGGTTCATGTAAGAATGTTGGCTAATGAGTTACTCTGAGAGGCTATTTTTGTTTAGACCTGACTCTAGAGTACAATGATCAGGTGGTGTAATATTTCCAATTGGGTGAATACATTTTTTTACGTTGAACAATAAAAAACACCGTTTGAAATTATTGTCTACTTGTCTTTGATATCTATTTCTAATAAGAAAAGATGTCCAATGAAACACTTTTGATGGTGACTCACAAATTGTTCAAGGAAAAATTGTGCTTTATGGTTGAAGACTTGACAATGGTATTCACATATTGAGATTACATAAATTTGAGTTTTTGATGCCCTTCGTTGTCTGGAGAAGCAAATCACTACAGAGACATTTTGTAATTTGTATAGTATTTTACAACGACAAAGGGGTATTCATGAATTTCTACCATACTATGTCTAGGCTGTAATGACATGAGCCAATTTGATTGTTCATCTTTGTATGTTTAGACAATAACCATTCACTATGATCCCAACAAACAATTCATCATACGACAATTAACATTTTCAAAATATCTATTTTAATCGGTTCAAATAAACTAGTTCATAATAAACTATCAACTTTGTACACTACTTTAATTTCAATTTATATGTCTTACTTGTTTTTAGTCTGTTCTAGAAAAAGTTGCTCTAGTTTTTTTCCTTCCTCAAATGACAGAGGAGTATTACGTATTATAAATAAAATCCTATAGTTAATGTTCTATGACTCTAACGTAGGTATATCCGGTAGAATGTTTTGTGTGAGAGACATTTGGGATTGCTGGAAGAAATTCAAATGGTTGGTACTTGCTTGTCTCTTATTTTATATGTTGCTGCAATTGTCAGCTTCAAATGTCTGAAGAGTAAGGGAATAAATGACGATACATTTTAGTTAAATGAGGGAATTCAACCAGAACCTTTGAACTTTTATTATGTCCAACTCAGACATAAGAAGCAAAACTTTTGATTTCCTGGCCTGTAAAAGACTTGGAATCTTATGAATTGATGAAAATATTTTATTTATATACTCTTGTATTTTTTGTATATTTCTGTATATTGAAATAACTAGCAACATCCCTATTTATAAAAGTAAGAAACCAAATTAAACTAGGACTAAAAAACATATTCCTATATGAACTTGGACAAACAAATCCTAACTAGACATAATTAAATAAATATAAAAAATAACAAATCCTAAACAACTTAGGATTCCTACTCCAACTTTGAATAACATTCTCCCATAATTCAAAGTTGTATACTCTTGCCTTTTTCATCTCATCATTGTTTTTGACGAAATGGAACCAATTTTTTAAAAATAATTTTACCTCTCATCTTTTTTTTGCTAATAGATGAATAATGAAAAATGAAGAACATGAGGAGTTATTATAGAAATGTATTGGAAAACTTAAAAGAAAAGACATTTATTTCATAAGCAATAAAAGAGAAAATCAATTCAAATGAATATAAAAGAATGATTTGCCTTTTCATCTACTGTGGCCATACAACTCCCATTTTCTATTGGTTTGTATTTTTTTTATATTATTTATCATGTTTATAAAATGTATACTTATATTTTTATACTTAAATTTTCTTGATATAATATTTGCTTGAAAGACAAAAGAATTATTCTGGACTTTAAAGCTAAAATTAAAGGACTAACAATTACCCTCATAAAAAAGTGGAAAATAATAAGTTGTAACATCTAATCATGTATTTGTTCTAGTTAATTTGTCATTATTTATTTGATTTTACAAGTCAGTAAGGTATTTTTTAATTAAGAAATTAGTGAAGGGCATTTTCGTAATCCAACTTTGAACTTGAAACCTTCCTATATGATATGTGATATATGATATATGATGATGATGGTATATGATATAATATATGATAGAGAAAATACATAAATTCCACCTTGAACTTGTATCGAACAGTCACTTACACGCTTAAACTATCCTGATGATCTATTACACACCTTTACTATTCAAAGTGAATTTATTTACCCTTTAAAACTGACATGGCAAAGAAATAAAATTAAAATAAAAACTAAACGCGTCAGTTAGAATAAAAATAAAAATAATTAGAATCAACTTTTAACCCCCACCCCTACCTCCACACCTCTTCTTCACACCTATTCTTCTTTTTCACATCTCTTCTTCTTCATTCTTTATACATCACAATCTCAACGCACAACTTTTCTTTTTGACTAGCAATTAGGTTAATTCTCTTAGATTTGTTAGTGAATAATTGTATTTTGTAATAATTTTTACTAAAGGAAGAATCTAAAAAGAATTTCGGATAAACCTAAATAAATAAATCCTTAAATTATGTTTAGGTGATTTTGGTTGATTGTTTCTATATTTTCTATTTTTTGATTTTGTTAAAGAAATTTTGGTTATTAATCAATTTTTGGGCTTGGTTATAATTGCAACTTTATGGGTATGGTGGTTCTAGGTAATGGGTGAAAAAAAGAAGAGGAAATTGAAAGTGGTGAAGAAGATTAATCAATTTTTGAATTTGGTGAAGATGACAACTTTATGAGTGTTGTGGCGCTAGGTAACGATTTTGAAAAAAAGAGACGTGGAAATTGAAGATGGTGAAGAAGAAGAAAATTATATTGGAAATGGTGATGATGATATTTAGTGGTGGATGGCGAAGAAGAAGAAGAATTGAAGGTGACATGGCAGTGGTGAAGAACAAAGAATCAATAGTGAATAAGGTAGCCAGATAAGAGATGGAGTGGGTCAGATTTTGTGATGAAGAAGGTATAATTATTAGATAATTTTAATAATTAATTAGATATTAATTAGTGTAATTTATTGTTAACAAAAGAAAAGTAATTAACAAAGAAAAGAAAACAAAAAAATTTATAATTTTTGACATGGAGATGACGTAGCGCTGATGTGGCGGTGAATGTATTACACCACACCCTGTGAGAGTGGTGTTACAAGTCTCAGGGTGGTAGTAAATTCACTAAAGGTGTGCAATATGTCATCATGATAGTTTAAGCGTGTAAGTGACTTTTTGATATAAGTTCAGGGGGGTATTTATGTCTTTTATCTATATGATATATGATATATAATATATGATGATGAAATCTTGTATTAATTAAATAATTATTTTTTAAAAATAAAGTACTATAATTTTTGTGAATGATTAATGTGAATCATCATATGATGACTTATTTATCAATATCAAGCTGACTAATTATCGTCTAAACCTACAAAACTGAACAATCAAATAGCCTCATAACTCTACTACCCAGACATAATATGGTAGACATTCATTAAAACTCCTTTGTCCTTTTAGATTACTACTAGATGCAACCAGGAATAGAAAATTAAATTTGAACTTCCAAAAGGGTTGTGCCTATTAAACATCTCCTTGCGCTTGTAATATTTCCCTAACTGGAATTCAATCTGCCCGCAAAGGTAATTTTAGTTATTTAAGTAGTAAATGCTACTAAAAGAAAACAAAGGGACACAGACGTTCAATCTTGAAGGGTTTCAACAATCTCATAAAATTGCATCCATATGAATTTATTAATAGCAAGAATAAAAATTGTTTTCCAGTCTCTTGAGTTAGCTAGTTGGGTATGGCTAGTTATAGTTTTATAATGTTGAACCTTATTGATTAATACATAAGTTTGTTATTATAGATACGTGATTTTTGACCCTCCCCGAGTTTCAACCAAATTTTTAGCTTTAAATATCTATTTTAAATCTAATTCTTATGTCATTTTTACTTGAGAAAATTGAAAACCACAAAAATAGTCATTTTTTAGATAATACTTTTATTTTCGATTTGCAAGGAAAAATCTAAAAATATGTTCTTTAATTTTCTTATATTTAATATTGCGGTAGTATATTATTTTTTGGTTATTTTTAAAAAGAAAATCAAAAGATCGAACTCACCCCCAATTTATTTTTGATATTCTTACAAATCTATAAGGGCATTTTAGGAAGATTAGACACAAGAAATAGATCACATTCACCCTAAACCTAATCTATAAAACTAAAAGAAGGGACTCTAAGAAAAAGAGGAGCGGTCGCAGCTAGCCCAACAAAAAAAAGTTCAACTTCAATTCACATTCTCCACTGATATTTTACCATTACATAGCCATGTAGAATTCAAGGACATCATTTTTAAAATGTCATGAAAACAGCCATTCAACTCTAGTTCACCAAAAACTAAGACAACACAACAAATATGGTTGCTCAAGATCTAAACGGAGGTAGAGTCGAGTTGGCAAAGTGGTTTGATCATGCTCTAGTCAACATCTTGTTTCATTTTCAAGTTTAACCGGTGATTTTCTACTAAAATCCAACGCTTGGAGATTTTTATCAATAGAGTGAAGAAAGTTTACTCCATCAAGCTTCTTTCTCAACTTTTTTATTCAATTTTTATCCATCTGTTTTAGTTGTTTTCATGACTAGTGTATATCTATGCAGAGGCATATCTAAGGGGGGTCACCGGGTTCACGTGAACCCATGGTCCCCTCCCGAGATCATAAATAGTAGTGTTATAATTTTAAAAAATATTGAAATATAGATGCGTGAACCCACACTTCAAGTATTAGATAATGGGATTATGACTGGGTGCACCTCTCTCCGCGAGGTTAGAAAGTTGAATTTTATATTTATCTTGTTTTATTTTTCTTTCTAAAATTAGATTACACTTCTCTAAATGGTAATTGGTATATAAGAATTAATTTTAGACCTATAATTTTAAAATTTTAATGTTTTTCAGTAGTAAAAACCTAAATGTCGAACTGATCAAATTTATATCATAGATCAACCTTTATATAACAGTGCACCCATCATCTCAAAATCCTGAATATGCCTCTGTTAATCTATGTCAATGTGTTTGCTTTAGCTAATGTTAATGTTTCAAGAATCATTCTTGAATTGCAATTCTTATTTTGTTTTGTATTTTGGTGTCTCATCACGTGAAATTTCCTTTTTATGGATCCATTTTGTGGTATATACGTTAGATTATATATGTGCTCTAGCTGGATGTTGTCTTTTTCTATTATTTATTATGATGTTGGACACCTAAAAAGAAATAACACTACAACAAAATAGCCATTTAGTGGCATTAGATTACTTTTTAAATATTGCCGGAAAATATTTTGCGGCAATTGAGTTAATATAATTGCCTCTAGAGTCACTAAAGTTTTTAACTACATTTATGCAAAGTGTTGGTTATAAATATTCATATTTAATATTGCATTAAATTTAATATAGTGACAACTATATTATTGCTATTACATTCTTTATTTGTTGTATTGTAAAAAGACTAATTCTTGTCAAATCTATATAGATAAGAAGATATATAAGCCAAACCCCATATTTTTCATTCAAATATATATACAATTTTGCTAGGGAAAAAAAGGGAAAGAAAGAGTAAATTAAGAAAATAAAGCAACTCTGAGTTCCAAGGTAAAAGATGGAACTTTAAAAGACAAGTAAAAGTCTAATATGGGTGAAAGAGGGAAAAAGACCCTTTCGGAAACAAGAATGTTAGCAGAAATGTGAAAATAAAGAACAAGGAAGAACAACAATATTTAACGTGGTTCGGATCAAAATGATCCTACGTCCACCGGAGAACAAATGTTTGTATATTAGCAAAGAAACGGGAGAGATCCCAAATGCATCTAAGAGAATTGCTCTACTACTTATCTACTCTTCTAATGTATTTTGCTATGAGTTTAGAATGGTTTTAACAATGAAGAATGGCCATCCTTTTATAGTTGGCCAAACTTGGGCTCGAAGCACAAAAGAAAAGAAATACAAAATTGTCTTCCACAAATTTTAGCTTGCTCTCCAAGTTTAATTCCCAGCCAAGTAAATTGGCACATTGAATTTTCTTTCATTGGGTTTTACCCCACAAGGACTAAACCAACTCTTTCAATCTCCAGCTTGGTTTGCGTTTCAAGCATGAACAACTCCGGCCAAAACTTCAAAGCTTAATGGGAAATCACGTAGTAAAAAAACAAGAAGAATCAAACGTTTGTTGAACACACTAGCTCCACCTAGCAGTTGTTCTCCTAGAGTTGCATCAGTAGATGCATACTCCCGCTAAGTCCTTGCAATGTGCAAACTTGGCAAGCGGGACTCTCTTAGTTAGCATGTTTGCAATGTTATCATTTGTGATAACCTTCTCGACCTTTATAGATCTGTCTTCAACAACATCTCGAATAAAATGGAAGCTGACATCAATGTGTTTGGTGCGCTCATAGAATCTTTGATTTTTAATCAAATGAATAGCGCTTTGACTATCACATCTTAGAGTTGCTTCCAGCTCAACCAAACTCAATTCTGCCACCAAACCTTTCAACCAGATAGCTTTGTTTACTGCCCCCATTGCTGCCATATTCTGCCTCTATTGTAGGCAAAGCGACAATCGAATGTAAAGTCAATTTTCAACTAACAACACTGTCAACGAGAGTAAATATATATCAAGTTGTGGACCTCTTTCTATCAAGATCCCCTGCATAGTCTGAATCTACATAACTGAGAACCGAAATACCTTTACTTTTCGAATGGTTAGGCCAAAATCAGAAGCTCTTTTGAGATATCTCAATATCCATTTGACAGCTTCCAAATGTCTTTATCCCAGATTTGTCATGTACCTGCTTATCACACTTACATATTGAGCAATATAATGGACGTGTGCACACCATAGCATACATAATGCTACCAATTGCACTAGCATAAGGAGCTTTTGACATGTGCTCCACCACAACCACAAACTAAGGCACTTGTAACTCTGAAGCTTGAAATGAAAGCTAACGGTATGGCTTGCTCATATACATATTGAATCTTAGAAGAGGTACATTGAAAAGGTTTTTGAGAGATTCAATATGCATATGAGCAAGCATGTAAGTACACGGTTAGCTTCTCATTTCAAGCTTTCAGAGTTACAAATGCCTCAGTCTGTGGATTGGGGGGAGAACATGTCAAAAGTCCCTTATGCTAGCGTAGTTGGTAGCATTATGTATGCTATGGTATGCACACGTCCATATATTTCTCAATTTGTAAGTGTGGTAAGAAGGTACTTGGCAAATCCAGGAAAAAGGCACTGGGAACTGTCAACTGGATATTGAGATATCTCAAAGGAGCTTCTGATGTTCGCCTAACCTTTCAGCAAAGTGAAGATATTTCAGTTCTCGGTTATGTAGATTCTGACTATGCAAGGGATCTTTATAGAAGGATGTCCACAATTGGATACATCTTTACTCTTGTAGGCAGTTCCATCAGTTGGAAATCGACTTTGTAGTTGATTGTCGCTTTGTCTACAACAGAGGCAGAATATATGGAAGCAACGAAGGGAGTGAAAGAAGCTATCTGGTTGAAAGGTTTGGTGGCAGAATTGAGTTTGGTTCAGCTGGAATCAACTTAAGATGTGATAGTCAAAGCGCTATTCATTTGATTAAAAATCAAAGATTTCATGGGAGCACCAAACATATTGATGATAGATTCCATTTCATTCAAGATGTCATTGAAGAGGGAGTTATAAAGGTCGAGAAGATTATCACAAACGATAATGTTGCAGACATGTTGACCAAGATATTCTTCTTGCCAAGTTTACACACTACAAGGACTTGGCGGGAGTATGCATCAACTGATGCAACTCTAGGAGAACAATGCTAGATGGAGCTAGTGTGCTCAACAAAGGTTTGATTCTTCTTGTTTCTTACAATGGGATTGCCCAGTAAGCTTAGAATTTTGGCCAAAATTGTTCATACACATGCTCGAAATGTAATCCAAGGTGGAGATGGAAAGAGTTGGTTTGGTCCATGTGGGGTCAAACCCAATGGAAGAAAATTTCATATGCCAATTTACTTGGTTAGGAATTAAACTTGGAGAGCAAGCTATAATTTGTGGAAGACAAATTTTGTATTTCTTTTCTTTTGTGCTTGGAGCCCAAGTTTGGCCTTCTATAAAAGGATGGACATTCTTCATTGTTGAAAACATCCTAAAACTCATAGCAAAATACATTAGAAGAGTAGAGAATTATTAGAGCAATTCTCTTAGATGTATTTGGGATCTCTCCCCTTTCTTTGTTAATATAAAGACAGTTATTCTCTAGTGGACATAGAATCATTCTGATCCGAACCACGTTAAATATTGTTGTTCATCCTTGCTCTTTATTTTTACGTTTCTGCTAACATTAATTTTATGAGCTTCAAAGATACTATAATATAAATGTTCACATTTGCCAGCGGAAAATTTCTTAATAGACAATTCTAGGTTTATGTTCCAGACTTCCAGTAAACCATTTGGTTTGTGGGTTATTTGTCATGATCAAAACTTTTAACTTAATATCTGTCTTGTTCTCCTTTTTCCTCGTAAATAAAACTTGAGAATGTCATATTTAAGTGTGTGGCATATGTATATGCGGCCGAATATCATCGAGTATTTTCTACCTTCCACCAATATAGGTATTAGAGAAATATTGTGTTATCAATTTGTATTCTTATATAACATCAATACTAGAACGCATGCTACAATTGTTCAGCTTCGTTAAACACGGTTTTTTTGCATTAATGTGGACTGCCTGCAAATTCGTTGTAATATCATATGTAATAATAATATGTAAGAGAGTAGAAACTAATTAGCATAGAAGAGTAAACATATTGTTATCGGTTGGGGAATAGATGACGACATTTCGAGTAAATAACTCAACAAATTTATGGCCTTTAGAGGAGTTGGAATCTTAAAAATTCAATAGCATAAGCAAGAATGACATGCATTCTGGAAATGGAAAAGCTAAAAGTAAAAAGAGGAAACTAAGGAATATGACAAAGGATATTCTGTTTGAAGGTTCTTGACTCCGAGTCTCTCAAGAATCAAATGGCACACTTCACAAATGCATAAAATCAAACAGGATCTCCACCTTTCAGCAACATTTTTCTGCATCTAATGAAATATATATTTTTTTAGTAGAGCTCTTACCAAATGGAATTTGTAAAGGATCAGTAAAGTCCATATATATATATATATCTACAAGCGATGCAGCAAAAAATTAAATGACAGGATATGCCGATTCTCCGGAGGTTTATTCCTTCTCTTAAATTGAAAAGGAATGCTCTATTAAAACATGAAAGGAAATAGTGATAGGGCTACACTCTATTGGCATGCAGCTCTTTTTTGTGGCACCATACATCAGCTTGATCAAATATTTGAGCTTACATGCCAAAGGAGAGTTGCTCTGTTACTGTCTCTAGAAGAAGCTTAGACTCTAGAAGAAGAAGAGGACGGACATTTTTATTCAATATGCATAAATTAAACCCTTCTTTCAAACTCTTTCTCCCTTTTAACCAAATGCTAATTGGGTCTGGATCCCAAATAAAACACTTCACCCGGCCCAATCTCGTTCATCACTTCTAACTGATCATACGCCCTTACAGAGCTAACTTAGTTCATAACATTGTGCCACCCAGCTGGAAATTTAGTTTCAAGTTTTAGAGAAGAACATATTAACTCATCAGCGGTGGATGGAGTATGCAAAAAACTTTTGCATCAGAGTTATAACATTAAGAAAAACCGTAACCATGCAACTCTCCTTTGGCATTTCATCTAAAATATGTGATGAATAAATAACCGCATGCCAATAGAAAGTATCCCTATCATTGTTTCTTCTTGTTAGAGAAGAACATAGTGACTTGCTAGTGTTGGATACAGTATGTATTGCATCAGAAATACACTAAGCAGAGACAGTAACAGGGCAGCTCTCCTTTGGCATGTCAGCTTAGATGTATAAGTGCATGCCAATAGAGAGTAGCCCTACCACTGTTTCCCTTATAAATTCAAGAATACATTTTTATTCACCAACTCTCTTTTTTCTCATTTTTCTGCTTCTGTTTCATCACACCAGAGCCTTCCAAGCTTATATAGGTCATTCCTTCTCAGTTTAAGAGACGGTATAAAGTATAAACCCATGGAGAATCAGCATATCCTTCCATTTTTATGTCTTCTTGCTTTTTCTAAGGTCAGAAAATGGGGAACTTTCGTATCCCTTTTACCATTTCATTTTGTGGCTTTTCGGTTTCCGAATGCTATTCTCACTTAATTAGGTACTTTTTTGTGACTATATGAAATGTGTCACTTGACTCTTTTACAGCATATCCTTGGTCATATTCCTCATTTTCCTCTTCTTTTGTCCATATCGACATTTCTATGTTATATGTAGGGTCGTTTTTGCCTTTGCGTGGCTTTTCTATTTCCTAGTGCCACTCTCACTTAATTAGGCTAGTAAAATTTTCAGATCTCAAGTGTTTCAGAAGTTGGGAAACAAAACTGATTTAGCAAAAGTGTAGGACGACAAAATAAAAGTTGGATGGCGCTTTTTGAGTTCTCTCATATTACTCAAATGTGTCATCATTTGTTCCAGTTTGCATATCACGTGAACGCGAACTAATTAACTATCTGTGGAAGTTTAAAATTTGTTTGCACCTTTCAACACATATGGTATGGTATTAATTTACGAATTTGCATGCAACAAAAAACAGTCTTTACGACTTACGACATTCAAGTTTAATGAAGCTGGACAATTGGCGTCCAAGTCTGGATCAATGTTACATAAGAATACATTCATATAATACCATCCTAGTTTCTTGCTCCAGCAAGTCTGTCCCTCAAACCTACGCCCCATATACCCACATCACATCTATATTTATATCTATATCAATATCAATATCAATATTATTTGAAAGTGAACTTCAAAATTGGAAAGTTGAATCACCAGAATATCCTTCTAAATAGTTAATCTGAATATATATCCTACTTATAGATTAATTAAATGATGTCAAGTAGTGTATAATTGATAAGAGCCACCTATTTCCAGTAGTTGATAAACAAAGTCGTCGAGTCAGACACTTCAAGAGCCAAACTAGAAAAGCCACTCTTTGGAATAAGGGCGTTCATTGTTTGAAGAAGCAAATCACTGCATAGACTTCTAAAACGGAGATCTTAAGTTCAGTTAGTTAGCTACCTGAACTTTTACATTGCTAATGACGATTCAATTCCCACCTTGTAATATCCTACCCCATTTCCCTTTCTCTACCCCTATGTAATAAAAAAAGATATAGAAAAAAACAATGGAAAAAAATAATAATACATTAAAAATATATCGTATTCTGAAAGGACAAAGGCGTTTTCATCTAGAATGTCTGCCAGATTGTGTTTAGGCAGTAGTGATGTGAGGTAATTTGATTGTTTAGTTTGGTAGTTGTTTGTCTCTCGAAAGAAGATTTTTTCAATTTGTGCTTGTTTTCTTATTAGCATCCAGAATTGGACTGTGTTGATTTATGCCGCTGCAGTTGTGCAGCTTCAAATGTCTTAAGAGTAAACTGGCACAAATGATGATACACTTCGAACTTTTATTACAAGGGAACACAACAAGCACCTTATTCAAACTTTTATTATGTCAGGCAAATGAAGCAGTACTCTTCATTTCATGGCCTCTAAAAGAGCTGGAATCCTAAAAATCAAAACCAAATAGAAAATGTAAAAGAGAAAAGAAGAACAGAAAAAATAAGGAATATGATAAAAGGATATGCTGTATTTCACTCCTAGAGTGCAAAAGGCACACACTTTAAAGGCATAAAATCATGCAGCATCAACTTTCAGCAACTTTTTCATGAGGGAATCTGATGAAAATATTTTTAAAGGAATTACTTTCAGGAAATGAAACTGTAAAGGATAAGAAATTTACCACATTTTTTTACTCAAGAAAAAGCAATCCCATAATGCAAGAAGATATCCACAGACCACAACTAGAACCAAAAATCACATAGGATATGCTGATTCTCTCCAAGGGTTTATACTGTCTCTTAAACTGAGAAGGAATGCCTATAAAAGCATTGAAGGCTCTGCTGTTATGAACCAGAGGAAGAAGAAAACGAGAGTTGGTGAATGAAAATATATCTTTGAATTTATAAGCGAAACAGTGATAGGGCTACTCTCTATTGGCATGCAATTGTATATTTCAGCTGACACGCCAAAGGAGAGCTGCCCTGTTACTGTCTCTGCTTAATCTACATGCCCTTTGGGCATTCTTAATATTTTGTTCTGAGTCGTTCTGTTCTCGTGCTATTCCAAATATTAAGTCTTGTTTACATTGTTGTGAACCCACCAATTGATAATGTGAATACGATTGTGAGATGTATTCAATTGGCAGTTATAACTCTATTAATGTTACTGTATTAGATTCTATTTTTTGTATTTAATCCTCAAATTATTTTTGTTAACTGAAGATTTATACATAGTTCTGATGAATTAGAATTCAACTCGATTGTAAATCTCAGACAAGCTGCTTAGATGGTTCAAAAGATTTCCATAGCTATGAAATTAACACTTTGGAAATTCAGGTTACAGGATAAATGAGGTTCAGCGGATTACACAAGCTTCTATCAGGAAAATGTATCAAAAGTTACAAAGTGATATATCTAAAGGTACTTGAATATTTTCCAAAGTTTCAAATATACAGTTCAAACTCGAGGAATATTTATTCTGGAGTTTGAATTAGTTAAGTTTATAATATTGGTTCGAAATAATGTCTTCTCCAGAAGACTCTAGCCCTGTTAATTATGATATCGGGGAGCTCAACATTGATTCGGAAAAGGCCAACTGGTTCAGCTGCAGCTCAAAGACCATTTTACAGTTGTAACATTAGACTTGTAGTTTTATTCTGAGCCATTTTATGTGTAACTACAAATACTTGATTCATTTTGTAGTAAAGTTTGATACATCAATCATTCTCAATTCCACAAATATTTTGTTTATATAATCTTCTTTTTCTCTCTCGTTTTGCCGGGGCATTTCCACCAGGGAAATTTCCATCTAATTTTTGCAAGTCTAATTTTAACATGGTATCATAGCAGGCAAATGAACTATACTTGTTCCTCTCATTAGAGCATCATATCCTCGAAGCTAGATTTTGTATTTTGATTGATTTTCAAAAAACAATATATGGATAGGGTTCAATTTCTGATTAAACAGGGGTTTACTCTATTCTACTTCTGGTTCAAAGGTTTCACAATGGATTACGGTGATATTTAAGGCGTTCATGATAATGTATTATTTCGGGCATTGTTGAAAATCAAGAACAAACATCAAGCTTTCATGGTGATTTTACAGAAGAGAGTGAAAAGGAAGAGGATGAACAAGGAACAAGTTCATTTCAGTTCACAAAGTTTCAGACAGAACAATTTTGATACACCAAAAGTCAGCAAATTACGTGGAAAAGATCACAAACCGCAGATCACTTAGGTGATAGATTAAAGCAGAGCCATCCACGTGGATCTAATAGTGGTACAAATCCAGAAGTTTCTCAGCTAGTGCATTTGCCTAGCACGTGATAGCTATTACAGTCTGTTAGAAGAAAACAAATAGAAAAATGACTAGTGTAAATAGTCATTCTTGTTACCGTTATTATTAGAAGTAGGATTATCTTCTTGTTACCGTTATTATTAGAAATAGGATTATCTTGTATAAATAAGGTCAAGCATGTACAATATAAAGATACAAGAAATATACAGAAAATTTCTCCAAGATTTCATCCATTTTTTCCAATAGGCATGGTGACTGATCTTAGAATTTATTCTAAGTTGAAGACTTTTACTTCCTCGGGTTTCAGAAGAAGAGTGGTACTATCTTCTCTTATCTTCGTATTGTGTGTATCATTCTGCTCCTCAGTACTTCTTCTTGTCTATTGATACACCAAATGTGACCTCGATCATCTACTTCTTCTTATAGCCATCAAAATCATTTAGTTTCCCTTTCTTTGGTGGAACTGGCTTTGTGGCAAGGGGAAACAGCATGTTAATCTCTTTTTCTGCCAAAAATAAATTGGGGTCATATGCTCTTTCTGTGAGCAGATAAGTTTTGCTCAAAGAGTCTAATATAAGGCAAAGAAGCTTGTCCTTTTGTGTCTTGCATATATCACGTGATATACACATATGGCAGTGATGTCATTGTCAATGAAAATCCAAAAGTCAACGTATGACTATGGCTCTGATACCATGTAGAGAATAGCAGAAGAAAAGTATGATTAGAAAAATCTTCTGCTAGCCCAAGTTCGTCAAATAAGATCGGAACATTCAACTAAAGTAAAGGAAGCTAGAAAGTAAAAAGAAGAATTCGGAAAGAAGAACTTTGTAACAGAAGAAGACTCTTTGATTTAGGTTTTGGGTTTTGGTTTATATACAAATGTGCAAGACCATCCTCTATTTATACTTGTTCATGGATGGTTCTAGAAATTTTTCTAGATACATCTACAAAAAAAATTCTAGTGAACTTTATCTTCTAGATATCTAGTTATTTCTTTAAGATAATTATCTTAGATACTATCCTAGACTATTCTAGAAACATTACAAGAATAACCTATCATATTCCAAAAAATCAACTTTAATTTTTCACAAGAGCAAAATATAAAGACTCAACAACCTAGAACTAAATGATATCAGTTGTAAGTAAGGAACAGGGTTCTTCAGTTGTTGGAGCAGTCTTGTTGAAGCACCTTGGTGACTTTGCAGAGAAAATTTGAATATTTTGATTTCACCAAACTTGGGTTTTCATCTCTTGGTATGTTGAATACATATGGAGGATGAGAGAAGTGAAAACTTGGGCAATTAAACCAGAGAGGGGGACAACAACAACTTTTCTGCAGGGCATAATACATATATTGGACCTTAAACTTGGCTTTCAAATTTTAACTTTGACCTCCAACTTTCATAGTGCACAAACAAGCACTTTAACTATCCAATCTTTTAATAAATAAACACGCGATTTTTGGAGCCAAGAGCGTGAAATGCAAACGCTGCCACGTGTATTAGTGAGCCACTCAATGGCTGCCAACTAATTAAACACTTTTACACGTGCATTTTTGAACTAAAAAAAAATTAATTAATTAAGGGTATAGTTGTCATTTCAGCATTTTTTTTTACTGTTGTAGGCCTCAAAAATCACTCCTACTCGCGCAAAAAATGTGCACATCACGCGTTTTGCCAGGTAAGACACGCGTGTTTATTTATTAAAAGGTTGGATAGTTAAAGTGTCTGTTTGTGCACTATGAAAGTTGGAGGTCAAAGTTAAAATTTGAAAGCCAAGTTTAAGGTCCAATATATGTATTATCCCTTTCTGCAGTGCTGCATTTCTACAAGACTACAACAGTGACAACAACTTTACAGTTGTGGACAGCTGTGAGAGTTGACTCGTACATATCGTTCTGATGCTTACCTTGTCCCTCATTAATTCCCCTATGATATGAGATCCTCTGAAAGATAGTTCCCCATGAATGAGCATTTAAATCATACAACAGATCAGCCTGGTGTGTATTTGGTCCCTCATCTCGTTCCTCGGCAAGTTTGTCAAATCATCAAAACAAAGCATAGTAATGCAGTGACTATGCATCATCAAACACATTGATGAGTTAGCGATAATCACCCCCTAATTTGTCTCAAGACTGTCAATCAGTGTTTTTCAAAAAAAAATAAAATCAAGGATTAGTACAACACCATCCAGGAACCTTTACTGAAAAATTAGTATACCATATGAATCTTTCAAAGTTTGGATCTATCATGGAGTAAAAGAATATATTGCAGATTAGGAATATTCAACATATGCCTTCTTGAAATCTACATTGTGGTCAACAGATATATAGTAGCAACAAGTACATCATGCCACCCTGCTTGAAATTTAGGTTCAGGATTTAGAGAAGAACATATTAACTCAGCAGCGGTGGATAGAGTATGTAAGCAACTTTTGCATCAGAGTTATAACATTAAGCAGAAACAGTAACCACGCAACTCCCCTTTGGCATTTCATCTGAAATATGTGATGAATAAATAACCGCATGCCAATAAAGAGTACCCCTATCACTGTTTCTTCTTGTTAGAGAAGAACAAAGTGACTTACCAGTGGCGGATGTAGAGAAATAGCAGAAGAAAAGTATAACCGGAGAACCCTTCTGCTAGCCCAAGATCGTTAACTAAGATCAGAAGACTCAACTAAGGAAGAGGAAGCTAGAAAGGAGAACTTGATTATGAAAGAAGATTCTTTTATTTGAGTTGTTCTTGGGTTTGGGTTTTGGGTTGCTTACAAATGTACAAGACCACCCATATTTATACTTGTTCATGGATGGTTCTAGAAATTCTTCTAGGTACTTCTACAAAGAAAATTCTAGTGAACTTTATCTTCTAGATATCTAGATATATTTTAAGATAATTATCCTAGATATTATCCTACACTATTCTAGAAACATTACTAGAGCAATCTATCATATTCCCAAAAAATCAACTTTAACTTTTTCACAGCGGATACAGTATGTAAATAGTGGGTTCAACAGCTGTTGTATCAGAATAACATTAAGCAGAGACAGTAACAGGGCAGCTCTCCTTTGGCATGTCAGCTTAAATATATAGGTGCATGCCAATAGAGAGTAGCCCTACCACTGTTTCCCTTATAAATTCAAGAATACATTTTTATTCACCAACTCTCTTTTTTCTCATTTTTCTACTTCTGTTTCATCACAGCAGAGCCCTCCAATCTTATATAGATCATTCCTTCTCAGTTTGAAAGACGGTATAAACCCATAGAGAATCAGCATATCCTTCAATTTTTATGTCTTCTTGCTTTTTCTAGGGTCAGAAAATGGGGAACTTTCGTATCCCTTTTACCATTTCATTTTGTGGCTTTTCGGTTTCTGAATGCTAATAACTTAACTAGGTGTCTTTTGTGACTATGAAGTGTGTCACTTGACTCTTTTACAGCATATTCTTGGTCATATTCCTCATTTTCCTCTTCTTTTGTCCATATCGACATTTCTATGTAGGGTCACTTGTGGTTTCGTGTGGCTTTTCAATTTCCTAGTGCCACTCTCACTTAATTAGGCTGGTAAATTTTTCTGATCTCAAGTCTTTCAGAAGTTGAGAAACAAAATTGATTTAGCAAAAGTGTAGGATGACAAAATAAAAGTTGGATGGCGCTTTTTGAGTTCTCTCATATTACTCAAAAGTGTCGTCATTTGTTCCAGTTTGCATATCACGCTAACCCGAACTAATTGACTAGCTGTGGCAGTTTAAAATCATTTTGCACCTTTCAACATGTACGGTATGGTATCAATTTAGCGGATTTCTGTGCAACAAAAAACAATCCTTACGACTTTAAGACATTCAAGTATAATGAAGCTGGACAATTGGTGTCCAAGTCTGGATCAATGCTACATAAGCATACATTCATATAATACCATCCTAGTTTCTAGCTCCAGCAAATCTGTCCCTCAAACCTATGCCCCATATACCCACATCACATCTATATTTATATCCATATCAATATCGATATCAATATTATTTGAAAGTGAACTTCTAAATTAGAAAGTTGAATCACCTGAATATCCTTCTAAATAGTTAATCTGAATCTATATCGTACTTATAGATTAACTAAATGGTGTCAAGTAGTGTATAATTGATAAAAGCCACCTATTTCCGGCAGTTGACAAACAAAGTCGTCGAGTCAGACATTTCAAGAGCCAAACAATAAAAGCCACTGTTTGGAATAAGGGCGTTCATTGTTTGGAGAAGCAAATCACTGCAGAGACTTCTAAAACAGACTTAAGTTCAGTTAGTTGGCTACCTGAACTTTTACATTGCTGGTGATGACTCGATTCCCACCTCGTAATATCCTACCCCTTTCCCCCTTCTCTACCCCTATGTAATAAAAAAAAGATATAGGAAAAATAATGGACAAAAAATAATGATAAATTATAAAAATATATATTCTAAAAGGACAAAGGCGTTTTCATCAAGAATGTCTATCATATTATATTTAGGCAGTAGTGATGTGAGGCAATTCGATTGTTCAGTTTGTCTCTTGAAAAAAAAATTCAATATGTGCTTGTTGTCTTAGATAGCATCCAGAATTGAACTGTGTTGATATATCATATATGCTGCTGCAGTTGCTCATCTCTATTGTCTTAAGAGTAAACTGGCATAATATCTTAAGATTACTCTTCATTTCATGGCCTCTAAAAGAGCTGGAATCCTAAAAATTACATAACATAAGCAAGAGTGGAATTAGTGAAATCGAAAAGCCGCATGAATAACAAAAACCAAAACCAAATAGAAAACGTAACATAGAAATGTAAAAGAGAAAAGAAGAACAGAAAAAATAAAGAATATGATGAAAGGATATTCTATTTGAAGATCCTTGAGTCAAATGGACACACTTCAAAGGCACAAAATCATGCAGCATCAACTTTCAGCAACTTTTCCCTAAGGGAATCTGATGAAAATATTTTTAAAGGAGTTGCTTTCAGGAAATAAAATTGTGAAGGGATAAGAAAGTTAGATATTTTTTACCATAGAAAAAGCAATCCCATAATGCAAGAAGATATCCGCAAACCACAACTAGTACCAAAAATCATATAGGATATGCTGATTCTCTCCAAAGGTTTATACCGTCTCTTAAACTGAGAAGGAATACCTATAAAAGCATTGAAGGCTCTGCTGTGAAGAACCAGAGGAAGAAAAAGAGAGATTCAGTGAATGAAAATATGTATCTTTGAATTTATAAGCGAAACAGTGATAGGGCTACTCTCTATTGGCATGCAATTGTATATTTCAGCTGACATGCCAAAGGAGAGCTGCCCTGTTACTGTCTCTGCTTAATCTACATGCCCTTCGAGCACTTTAAATATATACAGTGTGATGTTTTGAAGGTATTTTTCTACTTTTCATAGTGAGTCGTTGTGTTCTCATGTTATTCCAAATATTAAGTCTTGTTTACTTAATTGTGAACCCACCAATTGATAATTTGAATGCGACTGAGAGATGTATTCAACTGTACATTTTTGTTAACTACATAGTCCTGATGATTAGAATTTAACTTGATTGTAAATCTCAGACAAGTTGCTTGGGTGGTTCAAAAGATTAAAAAAGCTAGGAAATTAACACTTTGGAAATTCAGGTTACAGGATAAATGAGGTTCAGCAGATTATACAATTTTCTATCAGGAAAATGTATAAAAAGTTACAAAGTGATTATCTAAAGGTACTTGAAATTTTTTCGAACTTTCAAATATACAGTTCAAACTCGGCGAATTATTCTGGAGTTTGAATTTGTCAAGTTTATAATTTTGGTTTGAAATAATGTCTTCTCCAGACGACTCTAGCCCTGTCAATCATGATATTGGGCAGCTCAACATTGATTTGGAAAAGGCCAACTGGCTCAGCTGCAGCTCAAAGACCATTTTACAGTTGTAACATTATACTTGTAGTTTTATTCTTAGCCTTTTTATGTGTAACTACAAATACTTGATTCATTTATGAAATATAGTTTGATACATCAATCATTCTCAATTCCACAAATATTTTGTTTCTATAATCTCCTTTTTCTCTCCCGTTTAAGCCACAGGGCATGGGCATTTCCACCAGGGAAATTTCCATCTAATTTCTGCAAGTCTCATTCTAACATGGTACATTTGGGTTACAAGCAGGTCATTCTTGAAACAGATTTTGAATATTGTTTGCATGCTGTGATTCATTTGATTTCCTCTAATCACCCTCAAGCACAATTGATCCAAGCTTGCAAGAATCTTGTTCAAAGGGATTGGCAGTGGTTCTGTAAGCATACTCATAGAAAAGAGCAGTCAAATGAACTATTCTTGTTCCTCTCATTAGAGCATCATATCCTCAAAGCTAGATTTTGTATTTTGATTGATTTTCAGAAAAAAAAAAATATATATATATGGATAAGGTTCAATTTCTGATTCAACAAGGGTTTACTCTATTCTACTTCTGATTCAAAGGTTTCACAATGGATTTACGGTGATATTTAAGGCGTTCATGATGATGTATTATTTCGGGCATGGTGACTGATCTTAGCATTTAATCTAAGTTGAAGATTCCCCTTATTACCCTTAGTGGAAAAGGTTCAATGATATGATGATTGCTTGGATCACTAGCTCCTTATCTAGGAACATTTCTAATTTTCTACTAGTGTTTTAAGGTATATGACACTAATAGGGAAACTTTGTTGGAAATTAATGAGAGATTTTTGGCAATCAAACAGGTCTAAGTTCATCCAATTTCAATGACATTGTTCAATTTCCAGAGAACTTCAAACATTGCCTCATATTTCACTAGACTGTGAAGCCTTTGGGATGAGATGAGGGGTCATATGCTCTAGTGGCCCCTAGCCCAAGTTTCTAGAAGAACTGAAGTTCTTTTGGTTCCTAACTTGGTTGAATAATTTCTATTCCACATTTAAGAGCAATATACTAATGATATCTCCCCTTCCCTCTATTCGTAGATCTTACTCTGTGTTAAAACATGACAAGAAATAGAGAGAGAACTCACATTTTTCAGGCTTCTCCACTAAATGAGCCTCAGTCTCTTCCTCGTCTGCTCCTTCTGGTGCCGAATAAGTTTTAATCAAAGAGTCTAATTTAAGGCAGCGAAACATGTCCTTTTGTCTCTTGCAAATATTTCAAGAAGTCAGGACACACTTTTAAGAAGTGTTATAAGTTCAACCATTTTCCTCTGTCTTCAAGTTCATTAAGACCAAAAGATCCAGTCTTTTGTGTCCATGTTGATAATTTTATTCCAATACTCTTAGCTTCCACATCCCAACTTGTTGATCATTCAGAACATGAATTTACTTAGACGCAATAGGAATATCTCATGTCGCTTCCTTCCAAATAATCAAATCTCTCCTAGATTCAATAATTATACTTTTTGTAGTTAAATTTGTGTTTTTTCATGCAAGTTCATCATTTCAATTAGGGGTAGATACTTTCTTTGACTCAGGGGCCGCTAGCCACATGACTCCATTTGTTTGTTTATCAGTGTATATCACATTGTATTTCCATATATCTCATGTATACCATTTATATCTGTATATATAATCCACGATCATCTGTAATTTATGTGAAACACCCCCTAATTGTGTCAAGACTGACAATGCTCTGCCAATCAGTGTTGCAAAAATAAAAAAAATACTCAAGGATTAGTACAACACCATCCAGGAACCTTTACTGGAAAATTAGTATACCATATGAGTCTTTTACAGTTTGGATCTATCATGGAGTAAAAGGATACATTGCAGATTATTCAAAATATGCCTCCTTGCAATCTACGTTGTGATCAACAGATATATTGTAGCATAATATGCCTTGTTATAATTTAGTTTCAGATTTTAGAGAAGAACATATTAACTCAGCAGCGGAGGATAGAGTATGTAAATAACTTTTGCATCAGAGTTATAATATTAAGCAAAAACGGTAACCGCGCAACTATCCTTTGGCATTTCATCCGAAATATGTGATGAATAAATAACCGCATGCCAATAGAGAGTATCCTTATCACTGTTTCTTCTTGTTAGAGAAGAACATAGTAACTTACCAGTGGCGGATAGAGTATGTAAATAGTGGGTTCAACAGCTGTTACATCAAAATAACATTAAGCAGAGACAGTAACAGGGCAGCTCTCCTTTGGCATGTCAGCTTAAATATATAGGTGCATGCCAATAGAGAGTAGCCCAACCACTGTTTCTCTTATAAATTCAAAAATAAATTTTTATTCACCAACTCTCCTTTTTCTCATTTTTCTGCTTCTGTTTCATCACACCAGAGCCTTCCAAGCTTATATAGGTTATTCCTTCTTAGTTTAAGAGACGGTATAAACCCATGGAGAATCATCATATCCTGCCCCTTTTGTGTCTTCTTGCTTTTCTGGGGTCAGAAAATGGGGAACTTTCGTATCCCTTTTACCATTTCATTTTGTGGTTTTTCGGTTTCCGAATGCTAGTATCACTTAATTAGGTGTTTTTTGTGACTATGAAGTGTGCCACTTGACTCTTTTACAGCATATCCTTGGTCATATTCCTCACTTTCCTCTTCTTTTGTCCATATCAACATTTCTATGTAGGGTCGTTTTTGCTTTTGTGTGGCTTTTTGATTTCCTAGTGCCAGACTCACTTAATTAGGCTAGTAAATTTTTCAGATCCCCAAGTCTTTCAGAAGTTGCAAAACAGAATTGATTTAGCAAAAGTGTAGGACAAATAAAAGTTGGATGGTGCCTTTTGAGTTCTCTCATATTACTCAAAAGTGTCGCCATTTGTTCCAGTTTGCATATCACGCTAACCTGAACTAATTAACAATCTGTGGCAGATTAAAATTGCACCTTTCAACATGTGTGTATGGTATTAATTTAGTGAATTTGTGTGCAACAAAAAACAGTCCTTGCAACTTAAGACATTCAAGTATAATGAAGCTGGACAAATTGCATCCAAGTCTGGATCGACGTTACATTAGAACATAAGAATACTTTCATATGATACCATCCTAGTTTCTTGCACCAGCTAGCCTGTCCCTCAAACCTATGCCCCATTTACCTACATCACATCTATATTTATATCTTTATCAATATCGATATCAATGTAAACTTCTAAATTGGAAAGTTGAATCACTTGAATATCCTTCTAAATAGTTAATCTGAATATATATATATATATATATATATTTCATACTTATATATTAATTAATTGTTTTCTAAGTAGTGTGTAATTGATAAAAGCCACCTATTTCTAGTAGTTGATAAACAAAGTCGTCAAGTCAGACACTTCAAGAGCCAAACTATAAAAACCAGTGCTTGGAATAAGGGTGTTCATTGTTTGGAGAAGCAAATCAGTGCAGAGACATTAGTATAGTATTCTAAAACGCATATCTTAAGTTCAGTTAGTTGGCTACTTAATCTTTTACATTGCTTGTGATGATTTGATTCCCACCTTGTAATATCCTACCCCATTTCCCCTTCTCTACGTCTATGTAATAAAAAAAAGATATAGGAAAAACAATGAACAAAAAATAATAATAAATTAAAAATATATCGTATTCTAAAAGGACAAAGGCATTTTCATCAAAAATGTCTACCAGATTGTGTTTAGGCAGTAGTGATGTGAGGTAATTTGTTTGTTAGTTGTTTGTCTCTCGAAAAGAAGATTTTTTCAATTTGTGCTTGTTTTCTTATATAGCATCCAGAATTGGACTATGTTGATATATGATGCTGCAGTTGTGCAGCTTCAAATGTCTTTAGAGTAAACTGGCAGAAATGATGATACACTTCGAACTTTTATTACGAGTGAACACAACAAACACCTTATTCGAACTTTTATTATGTATAATTGTCAGGCAAAGGAAGCAGTACTCTTCATTTCATGGCCTATAAAAGAGCTAGAATCCTAAAATCTCAAAACATAAGCAAGAGTGGAATTAGGGAGATCGAAAAGCCGCATGAATAACAAAAATCGAAACCAAATAGAAAACGTAACATAGAAATGTAAAAGAGAAAGGAAGAATAGAAAAAATAAGGAATATGACAAAAGGATATGCTGTTTGAAGGTCCTCGAGTCAAATGGCACACACTTCAAAGGCATAAAATCATGCAGCATCAACTTTTTCCTGAGGGAATCTGATGAAAATATTTTTAAAGGAGTTGCTTTAAGGAAATGAAATTGTAAAGGATAAGAAAGTTACCACATTTTTTTTACTCTAGAAAAAGCAATCCCGTAATGCAAGAAGATATCCGCATACCACAATTAGAACCAAAATCACATAGGATATGTTGATTCTCTACTGTCTCTTAAACTGAGAAGGAATGCCTATAAAAGCATTGAAGGCTCTGTTGTGGTGAACCAGAGGAAGAAGAAAACGAGAGTTGGTGAATGAAAAAATATCCTTGTATTTATAAGCGAGACAGTGAACCAGAGGAAGAAGAAACGAGAGTTGGTGAATGAAAATATATTCTTGAATTTATAAGGGAAACAGTGATAGGGCTACTCTCTATTGGCATGCATTTGTATATTTCAGCTGACACGCCAAAGGAGAGCTGCCCTGTTACTGTCTCTGCTTAATCTACATGTCCTTCGGGCACTACTAATATATACAGTGTGATGTCTTCAAGGTATTTTTCTACTTTTCGTAGTGAGTCGTTGTGTTCTCATGTTATTCTAAATATTAAGTCTTGTTTACTTAATTGTGAACTCACCAATTGATAATTTGAATGCGAGTGTGAGATGTATTCAATTATACATTTTAATTTAAAGAGCAGTTATAGCGTTATGAATGATATAACATTCTAATTTTTGTATTTAATTCTCAAATTATTTTTGTTTACTGAAGATTTATACATAGTTCTGAATCTTCTGATGAATTAGAATTCAACTCGAATGTAAATCTCAAACAAGCTGCTTGGATGGTTCAAAAGATTTCCAAAGCTAGGAAATTAACACATTGGAAATTCAGGTTACAGGATAATTGAGGTTCAGCAGATTACACAATTTTCTATTAGGAAAATGTATCTAAAGGTACTTGAAAATTTTCTGAAGTTTCAAATATACAGTTCAAACTCAGGGAATTATTTTGGAGTTTGAATTAGTTAAGTTTATAATATTAGTTTGAAATAATGTTTTCTCCAGAGGACTCTATCCCTGTTAATCATGATATTGGGCAGCTCAACATTGATTCGGAAAAGGCCAACTGGTTCAGCTGCAGCTCAAAGACCATTTTACAGTTGTAACATTAGACTTGTAGTTTTATTCTTAGCCATTTTATTTGTTACTACAAATGCTTGATTCATTTACGAAATAAAGTTTGATACATCAATCATTCTCAATTCCACGAATATTTTGTTTATATAATCTTCTTTTTCTCTCTCGTTAAGCCGGTGTATTTCCACCCGGGAAATCTCCACTAATTTTTGCAAGTCTAATTCTAACATGGTATCATAGCAGGCAAATGAACTATACTTGTTTCTCTCATTAGAGCATCATATCCTCGAAGCTAGATTTTGTATTTTGATTGATTTTTAAAAAAAAACAATGTATGGATAGGGTTCAATTTCTGATTCAGTAGGGGTTTGCTCTATTCTACTTCTGATTCAAAGGTTTCACAATGGATTTACTGCGATACTTAAGGCGTTCATGATGATGTATTATTTCGGGCATGGTGACTGATCTTAGCATTTATTCTAAGTTGAAGATTCCCTTTATTACCCATACTGGAAATGGTTCAATGATATGGGGTGTGTTTGGTACGAAGGAAAACATTTTTCGAAAAATGTTTTCCAATTTTCTCATGTTTTGGTTGGGTTAAATGTTTTGAAAAATGTTTCCAAATCAACTCATATTCCTCCAATTTAAGGAAAATGACTTCCCTTCAAAACTTAAGGAAAACATTTTCCAAAACTCTCTTCCAACTTTAAATTATAATTATTTTTTTGTTGAAAATATCAATTTATTTTGTTCCTATCCTCAAACCAGCCCCCCAACCACCCCCAAAAAAATAATAATTTTAAAGCTTGTTTTTAAATTCAATTTTTTTACCCCACTCCCTCGCAAAAAAATATTAAAAATTATTTTTAAAAGGTATTTTTAATTTCAAATTTTTATTTTTTTACCCCCCACCCACTACCCTCGCCCCC
>NW_006239079.1:1193871-1341490 GCF_000226075.1 Solanum tuberosum | reverse complement strand
CATCCCCAAAAATAATTTTAAGTTTATTTTTAAAAAATATTTTCAATTTCAAAAATTATTTTCTACTCTAGTAAAAATAAAAGATATTTCTCAAAAATATTTTTCATTCATAAATCAAACACTAAAAATATTTTCTACTCACCAACCAAACATGAAAAAATAAGTCAAAAATCAACTTGTTTTCTAGGAAAACATTTTCTAGGAAATCATTTTCCATGGAAAACATTTTCCTTCATACCAAACACACCCATGATGATTGCTTGGATCACTAGGAACATTTCTAATTTTCTACTAGTGTTTTAGGGTATATGACACTAATAGGGAAACTTTGTTGGACATTAATGAGAGATTTTGGGCAATCAAATAGGTCTAAGTTCATTCAATTTCAAATGACATTAGTTTCATTTCCAAGAGAACTTCAAAAATTGTCTCATATTTCACTAGACTGTGAAGCATTTGGGATGAGATGAACATTCATTATTTAGGGGTCATATGCTCTTGTGGCCCCTTTCCCAAGTTTCTAGGAGAACTGAAGTTGTTTTGGTTCGTAACTTGGTTGAATAATTTCTACTCCACATTGATGAGCAATATGCTTATGTTATCTCCCCTTCCCTCTATTAGTATATCTTACTCTATGTTAAAACATGACAAGAAATAGAGAGAGAACTCTCACTTTCTTCCTCATCTGCTACTTCTGGTGCCGAAGAAGTTTTACTCAAAGAGTCTGATTTAAGGCAACGAAGCATGTCCTTTTGTCTCTTGCAAGTATTGCAAGAAGGCAGGACACACTTTAAAGAAGTGTTATAAGTCATCCATTTTCCTCTGTCTTCAATTTCTTAAAGACCAAAAGGTCCAGTCTTTTGTGTCCATGTTGATAATTTTACTCCAATACTCTTAGCTTCCACATCCCAATTTGGTGATCATTCAGCACATGAATTTACTCAGAAGCAATAGGAATATCTCATGTCTCTTCCTTCCATATAATCAATCTCACCTAGGTTCAATAATGATGTTTCTTTTAGAGAGATTTCTGACTATGATCATTTTGCAGGTTTAATTAGTACATTTTTTGTAGTTAATTATGTGTTTTTTCATGCATGTTCATCATTGCAATTAGGGGTAGATACTTGAATCTTTTACTCGGGCCGCTAGCCACATGACTCCATTTATGGTGTTTATAAGCTATATCAGTGTATATCACATTGTATTTCCATATATCTCATCTGTACCATATATATCTGTATATATAATCCACTATAATCTGTGATTATGTGAAACACCCCCCTAATTTGTGTCAAGACTGACAATGCTCTGTCAATCAGTATTGCAAAAATCAAAAAAAATAATCAAGGATTAGTACAACACCATCCAGGAACCTTTACTAGAAAATTAGCATACCATATGAGTCTTTTACAGTTTGGATATATCATGGAGTAAAAGAATACATTGCAGATTAGGATTATTCAAAATATGTCTTCTTGCAATCTACGTTGTGATCAACAGATATATAGTGGCGGATACAGTATGTAAACAGTGGGTTCAACAGCTGTTCCATCAGAATAACATTAAGCAGAGACAGTAACAGGGAAGCTCTCCTTTGGCATGTCAGCTTAGATATATAAGTGCGTGCCAATAGAGAGTAGCCCTACCACTGTTTCTCTTATAAATTCAAAAATACATTTTTATTCACCAACTCTTTTTTTTCTCATTTTTCTGCTTCTGTTTCATCACAACAGAGCCTTACCAAGCTTATATAGATCATTCTTTCTCAGTTTAAGAAACGGTATAAACCCATGGAGAATCAGCATATCCTGCCATTTTTATGTCTTCTTGCTTTTTCTAGGGTCAGAAAATAGGGAACTTTCTTATCCCTTTTACCATTTCATTTTGTGGCTTTTGGGTTTCCAAATGATAGTCTCACTTAATTAGGTACTTTTTGTGACTATATGAAGTCTGTCACTTGACTCTTTTATGGCATATCCTTGGTCATATTCCTCATTTTCCTCTTCTTTTGTCCATATCGACATTTCTATGTAGGGTCGTTTTTGCCTTTGTGTGGCTTTTCTATTTCCTAGTGTTAGGCTAGTAAATTTTTCAGATCCCAAGTCTTTCAGAAGTTGGGAAACAAAATTGATTTAGCAAAAGTGTAGGACGACAAAATAAAAGTTGGATGGCGCTTTTTGAGTTCTCTCATATTACTCAAAAGTGTCGTCATTTATTCCAGTTTGCATATCACGCTAGCCCGAACTAATTAACTTTCTGTGGAAGTTTAAAATCTGTTTGCACCATTCAACACATATGGTATGGTATTAATTTATGAATTTGAGTGCAAAAAAACAGTCCTTACGACTTAAGACATTCAAGTGTAATGAAGCTGGACAATTGGCGTCCAAGTCTGGATCAATGTTACCTAAGCATACATTCATATAATACCATCCTAGTTTCTTGCACCAGCTAGTCTATCCCTCAAACCTATGCCCCATATACCTACATCACATCTATATTTATATCTATATCAATATCGATATCAATGTAACCTTCTAAATTGGAAAGTTGAACAGCTGAATATCCTTCTAAATAGTTAATCTAAATATATATCCTACTTATAGACTAATTAAAATGGTGTCAAGTAATAATTGATAAAAGCCACCTATTTCCAGCAGTTGATAAACAAAGTGGTCGAGTCAGACACTCCAAGAGACAAACTATAAAAGCCACTGTTTGGAATAAGGGTGTTCATTGTTTGGAGAAGCAAATCACTACAGAGACATTAGTTTAGTATTCTAAAACAGAGATCTTAAGTTCAGTTAATTGGCTCCCTGAGCTATACATTGCTGATGAGGATTTGATTCCCACCTTGTAATACGTACCTCATTTCCCTTTCTCTACCCCTATGTGATAAAATAGATATAGGAAAAACAATGGACAAAAAGTAACTCATAAATTAAAAAATATAGTATTCTAAAAGGACAAAGGTGTTTTCATCATGAATGGCCACCATATTATGTTTATGCAGTAGTTATGTGAGGCAATTTGATTGTTTAGTTTTGTAGGTTTAGAGTCACATTGATCTCGACAAATAAGTTATCATATGACAATTCACAAAACTGTACATTATTTTTTTCAAAATAATTACTTAATTGATACAAAATTGTGTACTACATTAGTCGAGATACAAGGGCATTGCAGGTGTCGAGAAACTAGTTCATAAAAACGATCAACTTTTGTTTATATATTACTCAGTCTATTTCAATTCATATGTCTTAGTTTTTTTAAGTCTCTTTCAAATAGGAAGTTGCTCTAGTTCTTTTTTCCCCCTAAATGACAGAGGAGTATTATGTAGTAAAATGTGATAATATTTTATAACTGTCATTTGGCATGAGAGACTTTTGGCGCTGGTGGAAGAAACTTAAATGGTTAATTGGTAGTTGTTTGTCTCTCGAAAAGAAGTCTTTTTCAATTTTTACTTGTCTTATTATATAGCATTCAGAATTTGACTGTATTGATATATGCTGCTGCAGTTGTTCAGCTTCAACCGTCTTAAGAGTAAACTGGCACAAATGATGACACACTTCGAACTTTTATTATGATTTATGAGAGAACTCAACAAGCACCTTATTCGAACTTCTATTATGTCTTTACTGTCAGGCAAAGGAAGCAGTACTCTTCATTTCCTGGTATCTAAAAGAGATGGACTCCAAAAAATTCCATAACATAAGCAAGAGTGGAATTAGGGAAATTGAAAAGCCGCATGAATAACAAATATCAAAATTCAAAACCAAATAGAAAATGTACATAGAAATGTAAAAGAGAAAAGAAGAACAGAAAAAAAAAAAGGAATATGATAAAAGGATATGCTGTATTTCACTCCTTGAGTCAAATGGCACACACATCCAAGGCATAAAATCATGCAGCATCAACTTTCAGCAACTTTTTAGTGATGGAATCTGATGAAAATACTTTTAAAGGAGTTGCTTTTAGGAAATGAAATTGTAAAGGATAAGAAAGTTACCACATTTTTTAACTCTAGAAAAAGCAATCCCATAAAGCAAGAAGACATCCGCAGACCACAACTAGAACCAAAATCACATAGGATATGCTGATTCTCTCCAAGGGTTTATACCATCTCTTAAACTGAGAAGGAATGCCTATAAAAGCATTGAAGGCACTGCTGTGGTGAACCAGAGGAATAAGAAAACGAGAGTTGGTGAATGAAAATATATTCTTGAATTTATAAGTGAAACAGTGATAGGGCTACTCTCTATTGGCATGCATTTGTATATTTCAGCTGACACGCCAAAGGAGAGCTGCCCTGTTACTGTCTCTGCTTAATCTACATGCCCTTCGGAAACTCTTAATACAGTGTGATGTCTTGAAGCTATTTTTCTACTTTTCGTAGTGAATCGTTGTGTTCTCATGTTATTCCAAATATTAAGTCTTGTTTACTTTGTTGTGAACCCACCAATTCATTTGAATGCGACTGTGAGATGTATATATTCAAATGTACATTTTAATTTAAAGAGTAGTTATAGCGTTATAAAATTGATAAGTAACATTCTATTTTTTGTATTTAATCCTCAAATTATTATTGCTAACTGAAGATTTATACATAGTTTTGATGAATTAGAATTCAACTCGATTGTAAATCTCAGACAAGCCGCTTGAATGGTTCAAAAGATCTCCAAAGCTAGGAAATTAACACTTTGGAAATTCATGTTACAGGATGGATGAGGTTCAGCAGATTACGCAATTATCTATCAGGAAAATGTATCAAAAGTTACAAAGTGACTTATCCAAAGGTACTTGAAAATTTTCCGAAGTTTCAAATGTACATTTCAAACTCGGGGAAATATTCTGGAGTTTGAATTAGTTAAGTTTATAATATTGATTCAAAATAATGTTTTCTCCAGAAGACTCTAGCCTGTTAATCATGATATTGGGCAGCTCAACATTGATTCGAAAAAGACCAACTGGTACAGCTGCAGCTCAAAGACCATTTTACAGTTGTAACATTAGACTTGTAGTTTTATTCTTTACCATTCTATGTTTAACTACAAATACTTGATTCATTTATGAAATAATGTTTGATACATCAACCATTCTCAATTCCACGAATATTTTGTCTATATAATCTTCTTTTTCAGCATTTCCACCAGGGAAATTTCCATCTAATTTTCGCAAGTCTAATTCTAACATGGTAACAAATCAGGAAAATGAACTATACTTGTTCCTCTCATTAGAGCATCACATCCTCGAAGCTAGATTTTGTTATATTTTGATTGATTTTCCAAAAATATATCTGGATAGGGTTCAATTTCTGATTCAACAAGGGTTTACTATATTCTACTTCTGATTCAAAGGTTTCACAATGGATTTACGGTGATATCTAAGGCGTTCATGATGATGTATTATTTCGTTCACATTGTATTTCCATAAATCTCATGTATACCATATATATCTGTATATATAATCCACGATCATCTGTAATTTATGTGAAACACCCCCTAATTGTGTCAAGACTGACAATGCTCTGTCAATCAGTGTTGCAAAAAATTTTAAAAAAATACTCAAGGATTAGTACAACACCATCCAGGAACCTTTACTGGAAAATTAGTATACCATATGAGTCTTTTACAGTTTGGATCTATCATGGAGTAAAAGGATACATTGCAGATTATTCAAAATATGCCTCCTTGCAATCTACGTTGTGATCAACAGATATATAGTGGCGGATACAGTATGTAAACAGTGGGTTCAACAGCTGTTCCATCAGAATAACATTAAGCAGAGACAGTAACAGGGAAGCTCTCCTTTGGCATGTCAGCTTAAAGTGGATAGAGTATGTAAATAACGTTTGCATCAAAGTTATAACATTAAGCAAAAACGGTAACCGCACAACTATCCTTTGGCATTTCATCCGAAATATGTGATGAATAAATAACCGCATGCCAATAGAGAGTATCCTTATCACTGTTTCTTCTTGTTAGAGAAGAACATAGTGACTTAACAGTGGCGGATACAGTATGTAAATAGTGGGTTCAACAGCTGTTACATCAAAATAACATTCAGTAGAGACAGTAACAAGGCAGATATCCTTTGGCATGTCAGCTTAAATATATAGGTGCATGCCAATAGAGAGTAGCCCTACCACTGTTTCCCTTATAAATTCAAGAATACATTTTTATTCACCAACTCTCCTTTTTCTCATTTTTCTGCTTCTGTTTCATCACACCAGAGCCTTCCAAGCTTATATAGGTTATTCCTTCTTAGTTTAAGAGACAGTATAAACCCATGGAGAATCAGCATATCCTGCCCCTTTTGTGTCTTCTTGCTTTTTCTGGGGTCAGAAAATGGGGAACTTTCGTATCCCTTTTACCATTTCATTTTGTGGCTTTTCGGTTTCCGAATGCTAGTATCAATTAATTAGGTGTTTTTTGTGACTATGAAGTGTGCCACTTGACTCTTTTACAGCATATCCTTGGTCATATTCCTCATTTTCCTCTTCTTTTGTCCATATCGACATTTCTATGTAGGGTCCTTTTTGCTTTCGTGTGGCTTTTCGATTTCCTAGTGCCAGACTCACTTAATTAGGCTAGTAAATTTTTACTAGATCCCAAGTCTTTCAGAAGTTGCAAAACAGAATTGATTTAGCAAAAGTGTAGGACAAAATAAAAGTTGGATGGTGCCTTTTTGAGTTCTCTCATATTACTCAAAAGTGTCGCCATTTGTTCCAGTTTGCATATCACGCTAACCTGAACTAATTAACTATCTGTGGCAGATTAAAATTGCACCTTTCAACATGTGTGTATGGTATTAATTTAGTGAATTTGTGTGCAACAAAAAACAGTCCTTACAACTTAAGACATTCAAGTATAATGAAGCTGGACAAATTGCATCCAAGTCTGGATTACATTAGAACATAAGAATACTTTATATAATACCATCCTAGTTTCTTGCACCAGCTAGCCTGTCCCTCAAACCTATGCCCCATATACCTACATCACATCTATGTTTATATCTTTATCAATATTGATATCAATGTAAACTTCTAAATTGGAAAGTTGAATCACTTGAATATCCTTCTAAATAGTTAATCTGAATATATATATATATATATTTCATACTTATATATTAATTAAATGTTTTCAAGTAGTGTGTAATTGATAAAAGCCACCTATTTCTAGTAGTTGATAAACAAAGTCGCCAAGTCAGACACTTTAAGAGCCAAACTATAAAAGCCACTGCTTGGAATAAGGGTGTTCATTGTTTGGAGAAGCAAATCAGTGCAGAGACATTAGTATAGTATTCTAAAACGCATATCTTAAGTTCAGTTAGTTGGCTACTTAATCTTTTACATTGCTTGTGATGATTTGATTCCCACCTTGTAATATCCTACCCCATTTCCCCTTCTCTACGTCTATGTAATAAAAAAAAGATATAGGAAAAACAATGAACAAAAAATAATAATAAATTAAAAATATATCGTATTCTAAAAGGACAAAGGCATTTTCATCAAAAATGTCTACCAGATTGTGTTTAGGCAGTAGTGATGTGAGGTAATTTGTTTGTTAGTTGTTTGTCTCTCGAAAAGAAGATTTTTTCATTTTGTGCTTGTTTTCTTATATAGCATTCAGAATTGGACTGTGTTGATATATGATGCTGCAGTTGTGCAGCTTCAAATGTCTTTAGAGTAAACTGGCAGAAATAATGATACACTTCGAACTTTTATTACGAGTGAACACAACAAACACCATATTCAAACTTTTATTATGTCTAATTGTCAGGCAAAGGAAGCAGTACTCTTCATTTCATGGCCTATAAAAGAGCTAGAATCCTAAAATCTCATAACATAAGCAAGAGAGGAATTAGGGAAATCGAAAAGCCGCATGAATAACAAAAATCGAAACCAAGTAGAAAACGTAACATAGAAATGTAAAAGAGAAAGGAAGAATAGAAAAAATAAGGAATATGACAAAAGGATATGCTGTTTGAAGGTCCTCGAGTCAAATGGCACACACTTCAAAGGCATAAAATCATGCAGCATCAACTTTTTCCTGAGGGAATCTGATGAAAATATTTTTAAAGGAGTTGCTTTCAGGAAATGAAATTGTAAAGGATAAGAAAGTTACCACATTTTTTTACTCTAGAAAAAGCAATCCCATAATGCAAGAAGATATCCGCAGACCACAACTAGAACCAAAATCACATAGGATATGCTGATTCTCTCCAAGGGTTTATACCGTCTCTTAAACTGAGAAGGAATGCCTATAAAAGCATTGAAAGCTCTGTTGTGGTGAACCAGAGGAAGAAGAAAACGAGAGTTGGTGAATGAAAATATATCCTTGAATTTATAAGCGAGACAGTGAACCAGAGGAAGAAGAAAACGAGAGTTGGTGAATGAAAATATATTCTTGAATTTATAAGGGAAACAATGATAGGGCTACTCTCTATTGGCATGCATTTGTATGTTTCAGCTGACACGCCAAAGGAGAGCTGCCCTGTTACTGTCTCTCCTTAATCAACATGTCCTTCGGGCACTATTAATATATACAGTGTGATGTCTTCAAGGTATTTTTCTACTTTTCGCAGTGAGTCGTTCTGTTCTCATGTTATTCTAAATATTAAGTCTTGTTTACTTAATTGTGAACTCACCAATTGATAATTTGAATGCGAGTGTGAGATGTATTCAATTGTACATTTTAATTTAAAGAGCAGTTATAGAGATATGAATGATATAACATTCTAGTTTTTGTATTTAATTCTCAAATTATTTTTGTTAACTGAAGATTTATACATAGTTCTGAATCTTCTGATGAATTAGAATTCAACTCGAATGTAAATCTCAAACAAGCTGCTTGGATGGTTCAAAAGATTTCCAAAGCTAGGAAATTAACACATTGGAAATTCAGGTTACAGGATAATTGAGGTTCAGCAGATTACACAATTTTCTATTAGGAAAATGTATCTAAAGGTAATTGAAAATTTTCCGAACTTTGAAATATACAGTTCAAACTCAGGGAATTATTTTGGAGTTTGAATTAGTTAAGTATATAATTGAAATAATCATGACATTGGGCAGCTCAACATTGATTCGGAAAAGGCCAACTGGTTCAGCTGCAACTCAAAGACCATTTTACAGTTGTAACATTAGACTTGTAGTTTTATTCTTAGCCATTTTATGTGTAACTACAAATGCTTGATTCATTTACGAAATAAAGTTTGATACATCAATCATCCTCAATTCCACGAATATTTTGTTTATATAATCTTCTTTTTCTCTCTCGTTAAGCCGGGGCATTTCCACCCGGGAAATTTCCATCTAATTTTTGCAAGTCTAATTCTAACATGGTATCATAGCAGGCAAATGAACTATACTTGTTTCTCTCATTAGAGCATCATATCCTCGAAACTAGATTGACGAGAGGGAGTTGCTCGGATGGTAAGCACCCCTCACTTCCAACCCGAAGGTTGCGAGTTTGCGTCACCAAGGGAGCAAAAGGGGTGGCAGCTCCTAGGGAGGGTTAAAAAAAAAAAGCTAGATTTTGTATTTTGATTGATTTTTAAAAAAAAACAATATATGGATAGGGTTCAATTTCTGATTCCGCAGGGGTTTGCTCTATTCTATTTCTGATTCAAAGGTTTCACAATGGATTTACGGCGATACTTAAGGCGTTCATGATGATGTATTATTTTGGGCATGGTGACTGATCTTAGCATTTATTCGAAGTTGAAGATTCCCCTATTACCCATACTGGAAAAGGTTCAATGATATGATGATTGCTTGGATGACTATGAACATTTCTAATTTTCTACTAGTGTTTTAGGGTATATGACACTAATAGGGAAACTTTGTTGGACATTAATGAGAGATTTTGGATCAAATAGGTCTAAGTTCATTCAATTTCAAATGACATTAGTTTCATTTCCAAGAGAACTTCAAAAATTGTCTCATATTTCATTAGACTGTGAAGCATTTGGGATGAGATGAACATTCATTATTTATTGGTCATATGCTCTTGTGGCCCCTTTCCCAAGTTTCTAGGAGAACTGAAGTAGTTTTGGTTCCTAACTTGGTTGAATAATTTCTACTCCACATTTATGAGCAATATACTTATGATATCTCCCCTTGCTCTGTGTTAAAACATGCCAAGAAATAGAGAGAGAACTCACACTTTCTTCCTCGTCTGCTCCTTCTGGTGCCGAAGAAGTTTTACTCAAAGAGTCTAATTTAAGGCAACGAAGCATGTCCTTTTGTCTCTTGCAAATATTGCAAGAAGTCAGGACACACTCTTAATAAGTTCATCCAAGAGCAAAATATCAGTCTTTTGTGTCCATATTGATAATTTTACTCCAATACTCTTAGCTTCCACATCCCAATTTGGTGATCATTCAGCACATGAATTTACTCAGAAGCAATAAGAATATCTCATGCCTCTTCCTTCCAAATAATCAAATCTCTCCTAGGTTCAATAATGATGTTTCTTTTGGAGAGATTTAAGACTATGCTCACTTTGCAGGTTTAATTAGTATATTTTTTGTAGTTAATTTTGTGTTTTTTCATGCATATTCATCATTGCAATTAGGGGTAGATACTTGAATCTTTTACTCAGGGGCCGCTAGTCACATGACTCCATTTATGGTGTTTATAAGCTATATCAGTGTATATCACATTGTATTTCCATAAATCTCATGTATACCATATATATATCTGTAAATATAATCCACGATAATCTGTGATTATGTGAAACACCCCACTAATTTGTGTCAAGACTGACAATGCTCTGTCAATCAGTGTTGCAAAAATCAAAATAAAAAATAAAAAATCAAGGATTAGTGCAACACCATCCAGGAACCTTTACTAGAAAATTAGTACGTACTTCTTTTACAGTTTGGATCTATCATGGAGTAAAAGAATACATTGCAGATTAGGATTATTCAAAATATGCCTTCTTGCAATCAACGTTGTGATCAACAGATATATGGTGGCGGATACAGTATGTAAACAGTGGGTTCAACAGCTGTTCCATCAGAATAACATTAAGCAGAGACAGTAACAGGGCAGCTCTCCTTTGGCATGTCAGCTTAAATATATAAGTGCATGCCAATAGAGAGTAGCCCTACCACTGTTTCTCTTATAAATTCAAAAATACATTTTTATTCACCAAACTCTTTTTTTTTTCTCATTTTTCTGCTTCTGTTTCATCACAACAGAGCCTTCCAAGCTTATATAGATCATTCTTTCTCAGTTTAAGAAACGGTATAAACCCATGGAGAATCAGCATATCCTGCCATTTTTATGTCTTCTTGCTTTTTCTAGGGTTAGAAATAGGGAACTTTCTTATCCCTTTTACCATTTCATTTTGTGGCTTTTCGGTTTCCAAATACTAGTCTCACTTGATTAGGTACTTTTTGTGACTACACGAAGTGTGTCACTTGACTCTTTTACAGCATATCCTTGGTCATATTCCTCATTTTCCTCTTCTTTTGTCCATATCGACATTTCTATGTAGGGTCCTTTTTGCCTTTGTGTGGCTTTTCTATTTCCTTGTGTTAGGCTAGTTAATTTTTCAGATCCCAAGTCTTTCAGAAGTTTGGAAACAAAATTGATTTAGCAAAAGTGTTGGACGATAAAATAAAAGTTGGATGGTGCTTTTTGAGTTCTCTCATATTACTCAAAAGTGTCGTCATTTGTTCCAGTTTGCATATCACGCTAACCCGAAATAATTAACTTTTTGTGGAAGTAAAACCTGTTTGCACCTTTCAACACATATGGTATGGTAGTAATTTATGAATTTGCGTGCAAAAAAAACAGTCCTTACGACTTAAGACATTCAAGTATAATGAAGCTGGACAATTGGCGTCCCAGTCTGGATCAATGTTACATAAGAATACATTCATATAATACCATCCTAGTTTCTTGCACCAGCTAGTCTGTCCCTCAAACGTATGCCCCATGTACCTACATCATATCTATATTTATATCAATATCGATATCAATGTAAACTTCTAAATTGGAAAGTTGAATCAGCTGAATATCAATTAATAATTGATAAAAGCCACCTATTTCCAGCAGTTGATAAACAAAGTCGTCGAGTCAGACACTTCAAGAGCCAAACTATAAAAGCCACTGTTTGGAATAAGGGTGTTCATTGTTTGGAAAAGCAAATCACTACAGAGATATATTAGTATAGTATTCTAAAACAGAGATCTTAAGTTCAGCTAATTGGCTACCTGAGCTACATTGCTGATGAGGATTTGATTCCCACCTTGTAATATGTACCGAATTTCCCTTTCTCTACCCCTATGTGATAAAATAGATATAGGAAAAACAATGGACCAAAAATTACTCATAAATTAAAAATATAGTATTCTAAAAGGACAAAGGCGTTTTCATCATGAATGGCTACCATATTACGTTTATGCAGTAGTTATGTGAGGCAATTTGATTGTTTAGTTTTGTAAGTTTAGAGTCATCCTGATCTCGACAAATAAGTTATCATATGACTATTCACATTAATCATTCACAAAAACTGTACTTTATATTTTCAAAATAATTACTTAATTGATACAAAGATGTGTATAACATTACTCGAGATACAAGGGCATTGCAGGTGTCGAGAAACTACTTCATAAAAACGATCAACTTTGGTTTATATATCACTCGGTCTATTTCAATTCATATGTCTTAGTTTTTTTAAGTCTGTTTCAAATAGGAAGTTGCTCTAATTGGACCCTAAACTTGGCTTCAAATTTTAATTTTGACCTCCAACTTTCATAGTGCACAAACAGGCACTTTAACTATCCAACCTTTTAATAAATAAACACGTGAATCCTACTTGGCAAAACGCGTGATGTGCACGTATTCTGCGCGAGTTAGGAGTAATTTTCGAGTCCCACAACAGTAAAAAAATGTTGAAATGACAACTCTACCCCCGGATTCCGGCCAATCTCTGGCAACCCAAAACCTCCGTTCATTTTCTTCTCTTTCAGGCAAAACGCCAACAAATACCCAGCCATTCTCCTTCTTCCTCACACCGGAGCACAACCCATGAAGCGAACGAGCTTCGAGCTCGCTAAACCCACCAAATACCCGACCCCAAACCCATCAGATCCGCCATCTCCGGCGAGAATCCAAATGACCCCCCAAACCCCATGAAAACAGACCCAACAACCACAAACACCTAAACCAAGAAGCCAGCCATCAACAAACCTCTAAGCTCCGTCAAACAATGAGCTCCAAGCTCTAAAAACCATTAGGAGGAATTAATTTTGATTCTTGTATATAAATTAAAATTAATTTTGATTTTTTTTAGTTCTAAAATTACGTGTAAAATATTTAATTAGTTGGCAGCCATTGAGTGGCTCACTAATACACGTTGGAGCGTTTGCATTTCACGCTCTTTGGCTGCAAAAATCGTGTGTTTATTTATTTAAAAGATGGATAGTTAAAGTGTCTGTTTGTGCACTTTGAAAGTTGGAGGTCAAAGTTAAAATTTGAAGCCAAGTTTAGGGTCCAATATATGTATTATGCCTTTTTTTTTCCCTAAATGACAGAGGAGTATTATGTAGTAAAATGTGATAATATTTTATAACTGTCATTTGGCGTGAGAGACTTTTGGCGCTGGTGGAAGAAACTTAAATGGTTTTACTAGTTGTTTGTCTCTCAAAAAGAAGTCTTTTTCAATTTTTACTTGTCTTATTATATAGCATCCAGAATTTGACTGTATTGATATATGCTGCTGCACTTGTTCAGCTTCAACTGTCTTAAAAGTAAACTGGCACAAATGATGACACACTTCGAACTTTTATTATGATTTATGAGAGAACTCAACAAGCACCTTTTTCGAACTTCTATTATGTCTAACTGTCAGGCAAAGGAAGCAGTACTCTTCATTTCCTGGCCTCTAAAAGAGCTGGAATCCTAAAAATTCCATAACATAATCAAGAGTGGAATTAGGGAAATCGAAAAGCCATGTGAATAACAAATATCAAAATTCAAAACCAAATAGAAAACGTAACATGGAAATGTAAAAGAGAAAAGAAGAACAGAAAAAATAAGGAATATGATGAAAGGATATGCTGTATTTCACTCCTTGACTGCAAAAGGCACACACTTCCAAGGCATAAAATCATGCAGCATCAACTTTCAGCAACTTTTTCTTGATGGAATCTGATGAAAATATTTTTAAAGGAGGTGCTTTTAGGAAATGAAATTGTAAAGGATAAGAAAGTTACCACATTTTTTAACTCTAGAAAAAGCAATCCCATAAAGCAAGAAGATATCCGCAAATCACAACTAGAACCAAAATCACATAGGATATGCTGATTCTCTCCAAGGGTTTATACCGTCTCTTAAACTGAGAAGGAATGCCTATAAAAGCATTGAAGGCTCTGCTGTGGTGAACCAGAGAAAGAAGAAAACGAGAGTTGGTGAATGAAAATATATTCTTGAATTTATAAGGGAAACAGTGATAGGGCTACTCTCTATTGGCATGCAATTGTATATTTCAGCTGACACGCCAAAGGAGAGCTGCCCTGTTACTGTCTCTGCTTAATCTACATGCCCTTCGGGCACTCTTAATACAGTGTGATGTCTTGAAGCTATTTTTCTACTTTCTTCAACGTCTACATTGATTTTCAAATCAAATCACAAAGCATGATGAATGTTATTACATTCTAATTTTCAAATTAAATTACAAAGCATTAGTTAATTAGTTATCCATAGTGAGTCGTTCTGTTCTCGTGTTATTCCAAATATCAAGTCTTGTTTACTTTGTTGTGAACCCACCAATAGATTTGAATGCGACTGTGAGATGTATATATTCAAATAAACATTTTCATTTAAAGAGCAGTTATAGCGTTATGAATGATATAACATTCTATTTTTTGTATTTAATCCTCAAATTATTTTTGTTAACTGAAGATTTATACATAGTTCTGATGAACTAGAATGCAACTCGATTGAATATCTCAGACAAGCTGCTTGGATGGTTCAAAAGATTTCCAAAGCTAAGAAATTAACACTTTGGAAATTCAGGTTACAGGATGGATGAGATTCAGGATTACACATTTTCTATCAGGAAAATGTATCAAAAGTTACAAAGTGACTTATCCAAAGGTACTTCAAAATCTTCGGAAGTTTCAAATGTACATTTCAAACTCAGGGAAGTATTCTGGAATTTGAATTAGTTAAGTTTATAATAATGTCTTCTCCAGAAGACTCTAGCCCTGTTAATCATGATATTGGGCAGCTCAACATTGATTCGGAAAAGGCCAACTGGTTCAGTGTTAGGGTTTTGCCCTGATTTTTTTTCCTTATTTGAAGTTTATTTTTTTCCTTAAAAAAAAGTCAAAATATCATATATCATATATTATTATAAGTGGGAAGAATGTTAGGCAAAAGTTAGATTACCATTTTGCCCCTACATTAAATTAAAATGTTATAAACTATTTAATAAATTAAATACTAAATAGTAAATCATCATATTACTACATGAATAATTTATTAATACCTTTTACTAATTAACTTCTAAAATCAAATCAATAATAACAATTAAGCTAGACCAAATACATGATTAGATGTTAGAACTAATTATTTTTCACTTGTCTTCCCACTTTACAATGAGCCTCTTAAAATTTATATATCTGTATAAATCTTCATATTGAGAAGGTAACCAGCTCTCATCAACTCACACTAATTTTTTTTGGAATTTCTTATATTTTTCCTATTTAATTTAATATTAAATGCCTATTAATAAAAAACTATTGTTAAGTATAAGCCGAAAAGACTCACAAATTTTGTCAGTTTCAAGAAGAAAGTCCAAAAGTCTCTTATCCCAAAATTTAAAAGAAGAAGGACCCTGTTGTGTTGGCTCAACCAATGCGTTTGTCACTTTTTGGGGCCTTTTGTGGTGGTAACATGGTTGAAAGGTGAACTTTTTATTTTTGTTTAGATTTATTTAATATCTCAAATAATCACAAGTTCTGCTCAACAAGAAAAACATGTTTAGGCTCCAGTAGCTAATAATACGTTTACATTACTCTATTTGGTCGTTAAATTACTGTGTAACATTGCAGAAGTTAAGCTTTTTTGGATTTATTTTGGATATGCTCTTCTATTTGGTGTCTTTAGCACAAATATTTTTATGGTTGTTTTCCTAATAAACCTTAATGTGATTGCAGTTAAAACGTTGTGCAGAGATGCAGCGCTCCTGAAAATGTATTTCATCTAAATTATTATGTACTATTAAGTGATTAAGTATTAAAAAAAATCTACTCGGCTTTATTTCATTATTTTGGCTTTGTAAGGTTGTGAATAATCCCTTTCACTTGTGTTTTAAGTCAAATAATAATTTCACTTTCAATAGAATTTTACCCATTAATCAATTATAATTATTTGAGGATGCAATTTTGGTACATGTGTAGAAGACTTGAAGGTTATGTTTTTGAAATCTTTTTTTTTGGTTCTTTATGTTTTTATAATTTCTTTGGCTAGGAAACACATGGTTTTTCCTTTCAGTTTCCAATACATTCTTAATATTAGTTTTTTATATTCTTCACTTCTTCATCTATTAGGGAAAAATTATTAACAATTTTTTTTGGTTTCAAATATGTCAACACAACCATATCCAACTACAGAATGAGGTATTTATCTTTTGCTCTTTATATTTTTGCATGAATTCACAGCTTTTGATGTACACGGTTTCTCTTTTTATAAATTAGGCATAAAATGTTAGTTTATTGCACTTTTGTGTTTTATCATCATATAGTTTTAATGTCATTTTTTATTTATTAGTTATCTTTCTTATTTGGTTAATATATTACTTTCTTTAACTTTTTTCATTTTGTTGATTTGATGACATTTATATTTTATTGCTTTTCACATTAATTGAGTTGATGTTACAAATGTTTCAATACATGAGATAAACTTATATAATTTTTATACGGTAATAGAGGTCAAACGTGCAACGCACGTTCCTTGAACTAGTATATATATAAGAGAGAACCTTAGGCCCGCCTACGTGGCGCCACCACAAACCAGAATTCCCTTTTAATTTATTTATTTACAAAACTAGCCTTCCCCTTTTATGAGAAGTTGTGAAATTTATGAAAAGTTGTGATTTTTATGAAAAGTTGCGACTTTAATGAAGAGTTGCAACTTTATGAAAAGTTGTGACTTTTATGAAAAGTTGCGACTTTATGAAAAGTTGTGACTTTTATGAAAGGTTGTGACCTTTCCAAAGGGTTGCAACTTTACCAAATAGTTGTAACATTTCCGATAAGGCACAATAAACATTTGTTCACACTACCATTTGTTGTCTATAAATATAGAGATTTTCTCTCATTTTAAAACAACAAAAATTCTAAACCTCCTCTTCTTCTTCTTCACAATTAAATATTTGTGTACTTTGCTCCTATTGAGTGGCTTACTAACATCATTGCTTATGTTACAGATCCTGGTATGTATTTTTATAATCATTAATAAATGTTTATGTTATTAAGCATAAATGATAAGATGTAATAATTTTCATTTTCCTTTACATTATTAATGTTTGTTGCTACATAATCTTGTATGTAAGATAATATATTGTTTTAGTTTGAATGACTGATAGGTTTTAAATATTATTTTATAAATTCTACGATAATAAATTTCCGTGCGAAGTGCGGGTAATTTTACTAGTTACCATAAATGCTTCAACTTTTTCTCAAAAGGAAAATATAATTTTCTTTCATATTTGGTTTATTATTTCCTTAGAGGAAAAGTTTGGAGATCTATAAATTGAAGATTCCTATTTCCATAGCATAATACAATAACTTCCATAATATAGACGTTTAAGAGTTTAGTTTATGGAGAGATTAATTCTCTCAACAATTTATAATATTTTTCTTTTATATTAGTTTTCATATATGATTTGCAATTGTAAGCTTCCGCATGACACCCTAATCACCTTTATAACCCAACATTCCGCTGCAGCTCAAAGACCATTTTACAGTTGTAACATTAGACTTGTAGTTTTATTCTTAGCCATTTTATGTGTAACTACAAATGCTTGATTCATTTATGAAATAAAGTTTGATACATCAATCATTCTCAATTCCACGAATATTTTGTTTATATAATCTTCTTTCTCTCTCTAGTTAAGCCGGGGCGGGGCATTTCCACCGGGGAAATTTTCATCTAATTTTTGCAAGTCTAATTCTAACATGGTAACATAGCAGGCAAATGAACTATACTAGTTCCTCTCATTAGAGTATCATATCCTCGAAGCTAGATTTTGTATTTTGATTGATTTTCAAAAAACATATATGGATAGGGTTCAATTTCTGATTCAGCAGGGGTTTACTCTATTCTACTTCTGATTCAAAGGTTTCACAATGGATTTACTGTGATATTTAAGGCGTTCATGATGATGTATTATTTCGGGCAAGGTGACCGATTTTAGCATTTATTCTAAGTTGAAGATTACTCTTACTTGGAAAAGGTTCAACGATATGATGATTGCTTGGATCACTAACTCCTTATCTAGGAACATTTCTACTAGTGTTTAAGGGTATATGACTCTAATAGGGAAACGTTGTTGGACATTAATGAGAGATTTTGGTCAATCAAATAGGTCCATGTTCATTCAATATCAAATGACATTAGTTTCATTTCCCAGAGAACTTCAAACATTGCCTCATATTTCACTAGACTGTGAAGCATTTGGGATCAGATGAACATTCATTATGTAGGGGTCATCTCTCCTACGTTCAATAATGATATTTCTTTTGGAGAGATTTCTGACTAGGCTCATTTTGCAGGTTTAATTATATTTGTTGTAGTTAATTTTGTGTTTTTTCATGTATGTTCATCATTGCAATTAGGGGTAGATACTTGGATCTTTGACTCAGGGGCCCCTAGCCACATGACTCCATTTATGGTGTTGATAAGCTATATCAGTGTATATTAATTGTATTTCCATATTTCTCATGTATACCATATATATCTGTATATATAATCCACGATAATCTGGGATTTATGTGAAACACCCCCTAATTTGTGTCAAAACTGACAATGCTCTGTCAATCAGTGTTGCAAAAATAAAAAAAAATAATCAAGGATTAGTACAACACCATCCAGGAACCTTTACTGGAAAATTAGTATACCATAGGAGTCTTTTACAGTTTGGATCTATCATGGAGTAAAAGAATATATTGCAGACTAGGAATATTCAAAATATGCCTTCTTGCAATCTACGTTGTGATCAACAGATATATAGTAGCATCAAGTACATCGTGCCACCCTGATGTAAATTTAGTTTCAGGTTTTAGAGAAGAACATATTAACTCAGCAGCGGTGGATAGATTATGTAAACAACTTTTGCATCAGAGTTATAACATTAAGCAAAAACAGTAACTGCGCAACTCTCCTTTGGCATTTCATCTGAAATATGTGATGAATAAATAACCTCATGCCAATAGAGAGTATCCCTATCACTGTGTCTTCTTGTTAGAGAAGAACATAGTGACTTACCACTTGCGGATACAGTATGTATTGCATCAGAAATACACTAAGCAGAGACAGTAACAGGGCAGCTCTCCTTTGGCATGTCAGCTTAAATAGATCACTGCATGCCAATAGAGAGTAGCCCTACCACTGTTTCCCTTATAAATTCAAGAATATATTTTTATTCACCAACTCTCTTTTTTCTCATTTTTCTGCTTCTGTTTCATCACAGCATTGCCTTCCAAGCTTATATAGATAATTCCTTCTCAGTTTCGAATACGGTATAAACCCATGGAGAATCAGCATATCCTGCCCTTTTTGTGTCTTCTTGCTTTTTCTAGGGTCAGAAAATGGGGAACTTTCGTATCCCTTTTACCATTTCATTTTGTGGCTTTTCGGTTTCTGAATGCTAGTATCACTTAATTAGGTGTTTTTTGTGACTATGAAGTGTGTCACTTGACTCTTTTACAGCATATCCTTGGTCATATTCCTCATTTTCCTCTTCTTTTGTCCATATCGACATTTCTATGTTATATGTAGGGTCGTTTTTGCTTTCGTGTGGCTTTTCGATTTCCTAGTGCCAATCTTATTTAATTAGGCTAGTAAATTTTTCAGATCCCAAGTCTTTCAGAAGTTGCAAAACAGAATTGATTTAGCAAAAGTGTAGGACAAAATAAAAGTTGGATGGTGCCTTTTGAGTTCTCTCATATTACTCAAAAGTGTCGTCATTTGTTCCAGTTTGCATATCACTCTATCCCGAACTAATTAACTATCTGTGGCAGTTTAAAATCATTTTGCACCTTTCAACATGTGCGGTATGGTATTAATTTAGTGAATTTGTGTGCAACAAAAAACAGTCCTTACAACTTAAGACATTCAAGTATGATGAAGCTGGACAATTGGCGTCCAAGTCTGGATCAACGTTACATAAGAATATTTTCATATGATACCATCCTAGTTTGTTTTTTCCACCGGCAAGATTCTCATGCAGAATTTCTGCCCCATATAGCTGTGTTGCACTTCATATATAAGACGCGGCAAGAGCTAAGGGGTTCAATTGAATCCTATAGAAATAGGAAAAATGAGTTTTTAATTATTACATATATATATAAATTGTTGAATCTCGTTGATACTAGGGAAAATTGTAGTGCGATTTCAAAGCGATTCAATGTGATGTTCTAGTATTTTTCTTGAATTCCTTGCAGCCTGCTTCTGATAAGACCAGCCTAGCTAGTTTCTTGCACCAGCAAGTCTGTTCCTCAAACCTATGCCCCATATACCTACATCACATATATATTTTATCTATATCAATATTATTTGAAAGTGAACTTCTAAATTGGAAAGCTGAATCATCAGAGTATCCTTCTAAATAGTTAATCTGAATATACATCCTACTTATAGATTAATTAAATGGTGTCAAGTAGTGTATAATTGATAAAATCCACCTATTTCCAGTAGCTGATAAACAAAGTCGTCGAGTCAGACACTTCAAGAGCCAAACAATAAAAGCCACTATTTGGAATAAGGGCGTTCATTATTTGGAGAAGCAAATCACTGCAGAGATTTCTAAAACGGAGATCTTAAGTTCAGTTAGTTGGCTACTTGAACATTTACATTGCTGGTGATGATTCGATTCCCACCTTGTAATATCCTACTCCAATTCCCCTTTTCTATGCCTATGTAATAAAAAAAGATATAGGAAAAACAATGAACAAAAATTAATAATAAATTAAAAATACATCATATTCTAAAAGGACAAAGGTGTTTTCATCAAGAATGTCTACCGGATTGTGTTTAGGCGGTAGTGATGTGAGGTAATTTGATTGTTTAGTTTGGTAGTTGTTTGTCTGTTGCAGCTCAAAGACCATTTTACAGTTGTTTGTCTGTTGCAGCTCAAAGACCACTGGTACAGCTGCAGCTCAAAGACCATTTTACAGTTGTAACATTAGACTTGTAGTTTTATTCTTAGCCATTCTATGTGTAACTACAATAAATTAGGTCTAAGTTCATCCAATTTCAAATGACATTGTTCCATTTCCCAGAGAACTTCGAACATTGCCTTAGATTTCACTAGACTGTGAGCCTTTGGGATGAGATGAGGGGTCATGTGCTCTTGTGGCCCTTTGCCCAAGTTTGTAGAAGAACTGAAGTTGTTTTGGTTCCTAACTTGGTTGAATAATTTCTACTCCACATTTAAGAGCAATATACTAATGATATCTCCCCTTCCCTCTATTAGCAGATCGTACTCCGTGTTAAAACATGACGAGAAATAGAGAGAGAACTCACATTTTTCAGGCTTCTCCACTAAATCAGCCTCATTTTCTTCCTCGTTTGCTCCTTCTGGTTCCGAGAGAAGTTTTACTCAGAGAGTCTACTATAAGTCAGCGAAGCATGCTGCAAATATTGCAAGAAGTCAGGACACACTCTTAATAAGTTCATCCTTTTTCCTCTGTCTTCAAGTTCACTAAGAGCAAAATATCAGTCCATGTTGATAATTTTACTCCAATACTCTTAGCTTCCATATCCCAATTTGTTGATCATTCAGCACATGAATTTACTCCGAAGCAATAGGAATATCTCATGCCTCTTCCTTCCAAATAATCAAATCTCTCCTAGGTTCAATAATGATGTTTCTTTTGGAGAGATTTCTGACTATGCTCATTTTTCAGGTTTAATTAGTAGTATATTTTTTGTAGTTAAATTTATGTTTTTTCATGCATGTTCATCATTGTAATTAGGGGTAGATACTTGAATCTTTGACACAGCCACACAGGGGAAGACTCCATTGATGATATTTATAAGCTATATCAGTGTATATCACATTGCATTTCTAATGAAATTGGAATTGTGACTTAGATAAAATAGATTAGTTGATCATTAGTGCTAACATTAGTTAGTTAACACTAGAAGATTCCTAACAGAGTTAGTTAGTTTGTTAGTTAGTTAATGCTTTACAACTGTCAATAGAATAGGACTAGATGTGTATATAAGGGAAACTTTAGTGTATTCTCTATGTAATTCAATTCACTATGTACTGATTTATCTTCAATGAAGATGCTTCTTTCTGTTCTCTAGTCTCTCTTCATAATACATTGTTATCTGCATTTGCTATTTTGTATCTTGGTATCAGAGCATTGCGACCATTAATATGATCTAGATTAGGTGCGTAAACAAGGAAGAGCCGGAGAATCAATGGCAGTCGTGATTGATAATGAATTACCTGAGAAATTAGGTCACAATCATTCGTTGTTTTTGAACAATTTAGATACATCTGGAGTAGTTCTAGTCTCTATTCAATTGACAGGATCAGAAAATTATTCTGTATGGAGTCGGTCGATGAGAATCGCCATACTTGGACGAAACAAGTTGGGGTTAATCGATGGAAAATGCAGAAAAGAGAATTTTGGTCCAAATCTGAAGGATCTGTGGGAACGTTGCAATGCAATAGTGCTCTCATGGATCATGAATTGTGTTTCAAAGGAATTGTTAAGTGGGATCGTGTATTCATCTGATGCTTGTGCAGTATGGAATGATCTTAAAGAGAGATTCGACAAGGCAGATTGTTCAAGGATCTTTCAACTACATAGAGAAATTGTGACTCTATCTCAAGGAACAAGCAACATTTCTGAGTATTTCACAAAATTACCACTACGTTGGGCAGAGTTCGATTGCTTAGCTCCATTTCCCAATTGTAATTGTGAAGGTGCGCGAGGTTTTGTAGAATTCATAAGCAGACAAAAGCTGTTGCAATTTCTTATGGAACTGAATGAAACGTATGAACAGGCTAGAGGTCAAATTTTGATGCTTATCGCAATTCCTTCTGTAAATCAGGCATACTCAATGATGATTGAAAGAGAGAGCCAAAGGAATATGGCTATTGTTATGGGGTCAACTATGAATATGGATATTGCTGCTTTTATAATTAGAAGGAACACACAACATCCCAAGATTAAGAAGAATTGGAATGTCCAGTGTGATTACTGCAAAAACATGGGTCATGCCAAAGTCGATTGTTATAGACTCATTAGTTACCCACCAGATTTCAAGTTTAAGAAGAAATTTGGAAATCAGAATGAGCATAATGTACGGGGAGGAGATCAGAGGACACAGACTCAGGCTCATTTTGTGAAGAATGATACTGGAAGGATGTACAATGATGAAGGAGGTCCTAGTCGAGATGCTTACAATGAATCCCATAGAGATTTACCCAATAATAATCAGAATAGAATGATGTCTGATAGTCACATAGGGGGAGGTCCTTCTGGTACACACTCAGGAGATTGGTACAGAGGACCCGGTCCTTCTAACTATGCTCAAAATCAGTACAATCAAATACAGCATCACATGGATAATCCACAACATCATGCTCAATTTCAGAGGTTAACTGGCAAGGAGAATATGGGAGAATCTTCAGCCAACATGAGCAATTTCGCATAATCATCCAACATGGGAGGTAATGCCTTTGCTTCACATGCAAGTAATATATTTCATCCTCCTATAGATGCATCTAAAGAGACTTGGATCATAGACACAGGAGCCTCTAATCACATGATCTCTAATAAGAATATGTTGATAAATGAAGTGAAGATTCCTGTTAGTGATAGTAATAGACAGGTTCACTTACCCAATGGTGGTTCAGTAGCTGTTTCGAATATTGGTACTTGTGAAGTTATTGATAGACAAACAGTGAGCAATGTTCTATACATTCCAGATTTTAGATTTAATCTAATGTCTGTTTCCAGCCTAACTAAGGAGTTACAATGTTCAGTCACCTTTTTCCCTAACTTTTACGTATTCCAGGACCTCTCAAGTGGGAAGGTGTTGGAGATTGGTGAAGAACATAAGGGACTCTATCTGATGCAACATAAAGAACCAGTCCACACTAATAACCAACCTCTTAGAGGGATGATAGCAATTAAGAATAAAGTTGACATCTTGTTGTGGCACAGGAGATTGGGTCATGCATCCATTGGAGCTATGAAACAATTATTTACTCTTGATCACAATGAATGTAAACATGCTCTAGATAGTTGTGAAATTTGTCCTCTTGCTAAACAAACTAGAATGCCTTTTCCTATTAGTGTATTCTAGAGCAACTTGTGTTTTTGATTTACTGCATTTAGATGTTTGGGGACCATTTCATGTACCTACTTTCGATGGGAATAAATTGTTTCTCACAATTGTGGATGATCATTCTCGAATGACTTGGGTCTACTTATTGAAGTTAAAAAGTGATGTTGTCATAGTCCTGAGATCTTTCATCCAGTTAGTACTTACTCAGTTTGGTAAAACTATAAAGATAGTGCGGTCAGACAATGAAACAGAATTTGTAAATTCAGAATGTTACTCCTTGTTTCAATCATCTGGGATCATACACCAAAAATCTTGTGTTTATACCCCACAACAAAATGGGGTAGTGGAGAGAAAGCACCGATATATTCTGGAGTTAGCTCGAGCAATTAGATTTCAAGGTTCCATTCCATTGACATTTTGGGGACACTGTGTATTGGGTGCTGTTTATATGATGAACAGATTGCCATCTGTATTCTTATCAGGAAAGACCCCTTTTGAAGTGTTTCATGGCTGCAAAGGGTCTTTAGATCATTTCAAGACTTTAGGTTGTTTGTGCTATGCCAAAATCTTGCCACCAGGGGATAAATTTGCACCAAGAGCAATACCTGCTGTTCATATGGGATACTCTGAGGTCTCTAAGGGCTATGTTTTGTACAACTTGGATACTCATAGTTTCTTTATTTCCAGATATGTGAGTTTTAAAGAAGAGATTTTTCCTTTTAACGCTCATGTCCCCTCTCATCCTGTGTTTCTAGATTCTTCAACAGCTGATGCAACTGATGATTTTCAGCCAGTCATACCACCAGACCCTACAGGTACAGAAGCTGTTATTCAAATGTCAAACTCACTGATGCATTAATAGCTTCTGGTTTTGTGCAGAGTAGTTTGGATCACTCATTATTCATCAAAAGACTTTATGGACATATTGTAGTAGTGTTGGTATATGTGGATGACATGTTGGTAGCTGGTAGTGACCTAAGGTTGATTGAGCAAACTAAGGAAGAACTACATGCTAAATTCAAAATCAAAGACCTTGGAACTTTGAGGTATTTTTTGGGGATAGAATTCAGTAGATCATCCAAAGGGATACTAATGAACCAAAGAAAATATGCCCTTGAAATGATAGAAATGATAGAAGAATTGGGGTTGACTGGTGCCAAGCCATCATAGACACCTTTAGCTATCAACTTGAAATTAACAACAGTTGAGGTAGACAAAGCATCAGGAGTAACAGATGATCCTTTCTTAACAGATATAGGATCCTATCAAAGACTAATTGGCAGACTATTATATTTGACATTGACTAGGCCAGACATTGGGTTTGCAGTACAGACATTGAGTCAATTTTTACAAGGGCCAAAGAAGTCACATATGGAAGTTGCTATCAAGGTTGTTAGATATATAAAAAGAGAGCCTGCAAGGGGTATTCTATTCAGCAGTAAAAGGGAGAACAAATTAGTAGCATATTGTGATGCAGATTGGGCATCATGTCCAAACACAAGGAGATCTGTAACAGGGTTCTTGATCAAGTATGGAAATTCACTAATATCGTGGAGGTCAAAGAAACAGACAACTATTTCAAGGAGCTCAGCAGAATCAGAGTACAGAAGTATGGCATCTACAGTTTCAGAATTAGTATGGATCATTGCACTGTTTAAAGAACTTGGAGAGGAACTGGAAATGCCAGTGGATCTTTTCTGTGACAGCAAAGCAGCTTTGCAAATAGCAGCAAATCCGGTATATCATGAGAGGACAAAACATATAGAGATTGATTGTCATTTTATTCGAGAAAAGATACAAAAGGGGCTGATCAGACCATTATACTTGACAACACATGAACAACAGGCAGATATAATGACAAAAGGGTTGATCAGGTCACAACATGAATACTTAGTATCCAAGCTAGGCCTTTTGAATGTATTCACACCAGGCAACTTGAGGGGGAGTAATGAAGTTGGAGTTGTGACTTAGATAAAATAGATTAGTTGATCATTAGTGCTAACATTAGTTAGTTAACACTAGAAGATTCCTAACAGAGTTAGTTAGTTTGTTAGTTAGTTAATGCTTTACAACTGTCAATAGAATAGGACTAGATGTGTATATAAGGGAAAACTTTAGTGTATTCTCTATGTAATTCAATTCACTATGTACTGATTTCTCTTCAATGAAGATGCTCCTTTCTGTTCTCTAGTCTCTCTTCATAATACATTGTTATCTGCATTTGCTATTTTGTATCAATTTCCATATATCTCATGTATACCATATATATCTGTATATATAATCTGTGATTGATATATGATACATACCACGTGATATACGCATATGGCAGTGATGTCAATGAAATCAGTGCGTGATATACACTTGAGTTATTTTAATAGAAAAAGTATTAATCACACACACTAACGGCTTATTATCAGCTTCAATATTTTTATTCAAATACATAATTGTTTATTTATAAAATCATCTTCCACAATTTTATCCAAATATATGACTGATCATTTATAAAATCAGCTCAAGCACCTAAAAATATTTCTCACCACTTGATTCTTTTCTGTTATATGTCAAATGGAAGGGAAAAAAAAGTAGTTAATGCAAAACTAATATGCTACGAAAATTGAAGGAAATGATTTTCTGCAACGCAGTAAAAAATAGTTTAATTTCTTTTTTAATTAGAAATATAATGGGAAAAAGGTCTGAAATATATCCGAACTTTGACCGAAATTGTTGTTATAATACCGAACTTTGGAAAGGATCTTTTACCCCTCTGCACTATTTAATAGTGTATTTTAAAGGTATATATGTGCCCACGTGAACATCATAAATATTGTATCATTATAAATAGTAATGTGTCCACGTGGACACATATATACCTTTAAAACACACTATTAAATAGTGCAGGCGGTAAAAGGTCGTTTGGTATCGTAACAGCAATTTCGGCCAAAGTTAAATAAAATAGATTAGTTGATCATTAGTGCTAACATTAGTTAGTTAACACTAGAAGATTCCTAACAGAGTTAGTTAGTTTGTTAGTTAGTTAATGCTTTACAACTGTCAATAGAATAGGACTAGATGTGTATATAAGGGAAAACTTTAGTGTATTCTCTATGTAATTCAATTCACTATGTACTGATTTCTCTTCAATGAAGATGCTCCTTTCTGTTCTCTAGTCTCTCTTCATAATACATTGTTATCTGCATTTGCTATTTTGTATCAATTTCCATATATCTCATGTATACCATATATATCTGTATATATAATCTGTGATTGATATATGATACATACCACGTGATATACGCATATGGCAGTGATGTCAATGAAATCAGTGCGTGATATACACTTGAGTTATTTTAATAGAAAAAGTATTAATCACACACACTAACGGCTTATTATCAGCTTCAATATTTTTATTCAAATACATAATTGTTTATTTATAAAATCATCTTCCACAATTTTATCCAAATATATGACTGATCATTTATAAAATCAGCTCAAGCACCTAAAAATATTTCTCACCACTTGATTCTTTTCTGTTATATGTCAAATGGAAGGGAAAAAAAAGTAGTTAATGCAAAACTAATATGCTACGAAAATTGAAGGAAATGATTTTCTGCAACGCAGTAAAAAATAGTTTAATTTCTTTTTTAATTAGAAATATAATGGGAAAAAGGTCTGAAATATATCCGAACTTTGACCGAAATTGTTGTTATAATACCGAACTTTGGAAAGGATCTTTTACCCCTCTGCACTATTTAATAGTGTATTTTAAAGGTATATATGTGCCCACGTGAACATCATAAATATTGTATCATTATAAATAGTAATGTGTCCACGTGGACACATATATACCTTTAAAACACACTATTAAATAGTGCAGGCGGTAAAAGGTCGTTTGGTATCGTAACAGCAATTTCGGCCAAAGTTAAAGTATTTTTCAGACCCTTTTCCCAAATGTAGATGGAAAAAAGAATATGACAGAGGATATGCTGTTTGAAGGTCTTTTGCAAACCTTTTTTTTTTTCATTTCACCTACAAATTCATGGAGAAGGCAACTGGGGAATCTGATGAACATATTTTTTAAAGTATCTTTCACCAAATGGAATTGTAAAGGGATAAGAAAGTTACTCCCATTTTCTGGCCCTAAAAAAAGCTAACACAGGCTATAGCATAAAAATCACAGGATATGCTGATGCTCCAATGGTTTATTCTGTGTCTTAAATTGAGAATGAGTGCTCTATAAAAGCGTGGAAACGCTCTTTTGTGATGAATCAGAAGCAGAAAATATGAGAAAGACGAGTTATTATAAGTGAAACAGTGATAGGGCTACTCTCTATTGGCATGCAGTTTGTCACACATTTCAGCTGACACGCCAAAGGGGAGCTGCCCTATTACTGTCTCTGCTTAATCTTAAACGAACAACTTTGTTAATAGTTGATTCTGTAGATTCTCGAACACCCACACTTGGATCTCAAACGTCTACACTCTACATTGGTTTTAATTTCTACTACGTAAAAGAAGAGGCGGAGTCAGCATACTGGCACCCCCTTCGGTTAGTTCGTGTGTTTAATTTTGAACCCCTTATTAAAAAATTTAACTTCACCATTGCGTATAAGAGTAGGAGAGAATTCACTACAAAATGGCAGTATGTTTTTTAGCTCAAATTCAAAGTTGAAAACAGACTTGAGGGAGGTTGGGTGAAGAATTTGAAATTCATTATTGTTGGACCTTGAAGAAACAGATCATATGTTACATGTATATCATATGCATACATTTTAAATATAATCTACCCACGTCACGTGAATCAGTTATATACATGATATACATATAATTAATTTTCTTTAATAATTATGTTTGCATATTCATTTGATTAGGCTCACTGTAATTTTTCAGGAAGAAAAGAAGATGCAATTACCTACTTTTTTTTATTATCTTTTGACGGACAATTACATACAAATTCTATTTTATGCTATTTCAAATGAGTCTTTGTGCATATTTTCGTTGAAAACCAGCACAAGTAATCCTCTCCTGCGTACTAGATCGAGGATATTCACAAAAACTATTTTTGCTATAATTTTTTGGGAAAATTTCATAAATAGGTAAAATGTGAAATATAATAGGCCTCCTTATTTAGAGTTTGTCTATTTACGTAGGGTAGTTATAGTTTAATGGCTAAACTGATTCGCGTTTGTATGATTCAGATTTTTTTAATTGATTATACAAATTAGGGAAAAGGGTCTGATATACCCTTCAACTTTGTCATTTAAAGTTGATATGTCCCTCATTAAAAACTGGCTCATATATATACCCTATTGTTATACAAATGGCTCGCATATATACCCTTTTCCTCTAACGAAAGTGAAAAAAATATTTTGATTTAATTTTTTAATTATGTTTTAAAAAAAATCCATATGGGGTATATTTGATCCTCCACATGCATATTTTTTTTATTTATTACCAAAAAAAAAAAAGGAAAATGATCCCTTAATTTATGGTTATTATATCTAATTAGAATTCCTTGCCTAATATGACTTCTTCTTTTTTTGACGGAAAAAACACGACCCGCTGTATATAACAATTGTAAATGTATATAATTGAATCGAATTGTAAGAAAAAAAATTGTAGTTGAAGTATATCTATTTGTATAAGCAATATGATATATAGCAGTTTCTATATGTTTATGAATAAATTTATAATAAGTTTTTGTATAAATTGAGTTGTATAAATCAAACAAGTTGTTATGTATATTGTATTGTAGTTAAAGTATATAAAGCATACTTGTATGTGTCTTAAAATTATGAAATATATACAAATAAAGCATATTTTAAACCAAAGATATATACACATAAAATACCTAATATTTTTAGTTGTGTAATTATACAATATTGGACTAGCATAATTATAATTTTCAAAATTTGAATTTTTAAAATTGGCTGAATAAAATTTTCAAAATTTTAATTTTAATTTTAATTTGATTAAGTTATTTAATTAGGAGAAGTGAGAGATTTTAGGAGATAGATTAGTGGGTGTGGTAAGAGAGACTGAGAGAGTGTTTTGATTTGTATAAAAGATGAAAGACAAACTTACATGTTTTGACACAAATGGGACCCATTAACTACCATATGTTAGCTTAAATATGTAATTTTCCCTAAATTTTATATATTTCATGATTAAAGATATAAATTCTTAGCTATAACCTGAAAATATTGATAGTATATACTTAGCCTCAACACATATTTACGATGTTTTTAATTTGTAACGGAATACAAGTACAATTGTCACCAGATTAAGCTTAATTTGTAATGGAATACAAGTACAGTTGTCACCAGATTAAGCTATAAAAATAGCAAACAAAATTTGAATTTGTGACAAATAATCTTTTTTTTCTTTATTACGATGCAATATCTTGTGGCTACTAAATTTCAACACTGATGGGCGATTAACATCATTACTCAACACCCAAAGATAATCTTACCTATAAAAGTATATGTAATTAATCATGACCACATAATGTGCCATTCATATGACATGTGATTTTCTTCCTTTTAAAAAATGCTAACTACAATTATTTATGGAGGGAGTCTAATCAGAATACCTTCATGAATTTCATATTCGAATAGCACCAAATCTTTCTAGTGGTCCTTAAGCACTGCCTAAATTTTGGCTATACATAGTGGATGGATTAGACTGAATATGAGTGGATTAAAATAAATTGAGTTAATAATAAACATGTTATTACTTGAGTTAAAATTAATCCAATCAAAATCAGATAAATAATGGGTCATAGGCTCATAGCTCAAGACTCACGTCATTCAACTCTTTCCATGATTAAGTTCTTTGTTATTTTTTATAATTTATTTAATTACCTAATCAAACTTCTTTTTTTTAATTGAAATTTTCAGGCCTTTTATTGATGAGAAGGAAGAGAACAGACAGAGGGGGAAAGCTAGTGGGAGAGTCCGCGACCAACCAAACTATATTGTTGTTGAACGGCACATAATTATGGATTCAAAAGAATATTTTCGTCTGAAAAATTATTACTATGCAAATAACGTTAATTATATGTATAAGTTTGTCGAATTATTTTTAACCCCTACTCCAAGAGCTCTCACATTTACTCTCTTGGTGACTCGAATTCACAACCTTAACATTGGTAATTTATTTCTGTATTTCTTCCTTTGAGACTCTCTTGTTAAGGGGGAGTTAACATCTATTTGATTTACTGGGTTTGAAATTTATTAGTTGTACACTTTTAATAAATTTATATGTAAATACCTAATTTGAGTTAAAACTATTGAAATGAGATGAAATTGTATTTTATATATCGCATCAGTCAACTCCTAAATAAGATACAAACTACAGAAACGTATTTGCACACTTATCTTAAAAAATAGAAGCACATCACACCATCAGCAATATTTTACGTACTGAATGGCTCTGTTTTTTTTTCTTTTTTAAGAATCTCTTAGCCTTCACCGTTAGAAATTAGAATAGGAAAAAAAATGACATTTAGCTTTTATGTATAAAAAAATAAAAAATAAAATTATAAAAATATATAGAAAATTATTTCTCCGAATTTAATCATTTAGGGTGTTTAGTATGAAGGAGAATATTTTTTTCTTAAATGTTTTCTTGTTTTTCCATATTTGATCGTATAAAAACTTTGAAAACTATTTTCTTCCAAAAAATGAATTTCTTAAAATAAGAAAATTGATTTTGATTTTATTAATATAAATTCTATCAGTGAAATTCTATTTTATTGTATCATCCTACCCACCATCCAATGCTCCAAACTCCGATTCGTTAACCATCCATCTGCACAACCATCGACCCCCCACCCTGCCCCTCTTCTACCTTTATAGTTTTTGTTAGATTACGTATAAAGTTTTTGATTTGCTAAATTATTGATCAAATATTAAACATTAAGTAAATTAGAAAATATTTATTTTTCAAAAATAAATTCTAGAAAAATATTGTCCCGTTTGTACCAAACACCCCCTAATGTCCTTAAGCTTTAAGTTGCCTAATCATGGGTGAACCAGCTACAATAGAATAGGACAAGAGATAACATTAATTAAATGAATACAGCATGAGTTTTAAATAAACCCGTCTTTGTTTTTTGAAAGTAGATTAAATACACAACACATATTTTGGGCCAACATCATATCCCAGAGTGTTAAAATTTAAATGTTGCAATTCATATAAAATAAGAACTTTTTTAACTTCATCATATGATGAGTCTACATTCAAGGAATCTCTATTTCAAGCATTATATCAAATGTATCTGTCTTAATTCTATCATGGGACTATATAACGATAAACGTAACCAAATGAATTTTAGGTCGAATTCAATTTTAGGAGGATTGTCGAAATATATATACGAAGATTAAAAAAATTCCATCTAACATAACATTTTTCAATATTATCTTCAGACTTCACCTCACGTCCAGAATTGAACATCTGATGCATGTATAATAGATAATTTAATATGGTGGGGGGCCTAACATTGATACATAATAATTGAGATGAATCTTTCTCTAATACTTGTAAATACATGAATTTTAGATCTAATTTAATCCTAAAAGTTAACTTACGAAAAAAATAAATTTATTCAAATTCATATAAGATATTTATTTATTTATTTGGATGTAGAACTTTTCAACAATGTAGAGAGAACAAAGTGACATATGACCTCTCGGGAAAACATATAAGCATGTGGTTATGGATTGATTTGTTATTGTACATTTCTATTGTTTTAATTTATTTGTTTAGTTTAATTGGCAAGAAATTTAAGTAACTAGAAAAAAAAATTAAAATTTTTTATTTTAAATTAAAGATATTTAAAACTTAATTTTGTGGTTTTTATAAACATATCATATGAAAAGTTAAAACTAAAAATTTATCAAAAAAATATATTTTGGCTTATATAAGTTAGGAATTCTAATTTATGACTTTTTATTAATAGCGTGTTTAGTCAAGCTTATTTTTTTCAAAAGTGAGTGTTTGACCAAGTTTTTGGAAGAAAATAAATATTTTTAAAGTGTAGAGAAATTGTTTTAGAAGCTAAAAAAATAGCTTTTCCCTAAAAGCCTTTTTTAAGAAAAATATACTTAAAAGGATTTTTAAAAGCTTAATCCAACACTAATTATTGCTCAGAAGTATTTTTAAATTTATTTGTCAAACACGAACTATATTCGCCAAAAGTATTTTTTTGAAAATATTTTTCAAAATAAGCTGATTTTAGAAGTTTGTCCACAAAAGCTATTATTTTTGGCTTTTTAATTTTATAATAAGTGTGTAAAAGTACTTCTTTTAATTTTATTTAAATAGTACTACAAAAATGTTTAAAAGTTATTTTTATTTGAAAAAAAAAAACTTAAAATAAGTCAACTCAAACATGCTTTAAAAAGATAAATAAGATAAGCAAATTAAAATCAAATAAATATTAACTTAACCTTATTATAAAAATCCATAAATTTTAATTAAATTATGAATCCACCTCTACAGTCAAATCAAATTTCTTTTTAAATTGTAATCCAAAATCTATCTTCTTTAAGCTGTGCTTTCAATGATCTTTCTCATTAATTAGCTTTTATATTATACTTGCTGTCAACAGATTATCTGTTTTTCCTATTTTTTCCATACAATTAAGTACACGTAGGATGAGAAGAACATATGCTCAACCGCAAGCACAATATTAATATTAAATGGGAGTAAAATAGTGATCTGACCAAGAAAATAAACAAAATTAAAATGAGTACAAAATAGGTGATTTTTCTCTTTAATTTTTTCCCAAATCAATTGATAAACCACCTTAATTTTAAAATTAGTAGTTCCTTGACCCTTATTATGAGTTTCTTTGCTACTCCTACGAAATTATCCAATATTCCGTTACACGCACTAAAAGCTTCTTTTTCTTCTTTTGTGTATTAATGACAGAATAATAATCAAAATAAACAGAATCAAAAAAAGAAACCATTATGAAAATGAATTAGATAGTTTTACTTACTTTTCTTGTTTTTCCACATCTTTCATGTCATATCGTAGTTTTACATTATTTTTTCAAAGTAATCTAGCGAATTAGATTTTAAAAAGGTAGTATAATAAGAACGCTTAAGTTTATCAGTAGAGACCGTTTCTCTCAAATGGATTCTATGCCGATGAATTCAAATTAGTCAGATTTCTATGCAGATATCATATTCGAATGAAAAATCAAAGCAAAATTCATCATGTGTTTTGTGATTTGAGTGAACCAGAAGTGAAACAAATATAAAAACAGAGAGAAGGGTTTAATTGTTCTAAGAATCAAAGAAAAGGGGAATAACAGAGAAAGAGCAAAAGATATACTTATCTAATGAAATTACAAGATCTTTTTAACCTCTATAGCTCAAGTCTCAACTCCACCATCTTTAAATCTTTATTCTTATCATTCATTTACAGAACCCCAAAAGTAAAAAAAAAAAACAGTTTAATTCCCATGAGAAAAATCTAATCTCCGCGAGCAAAACAGAGTAGTCTCTGCTCTGCTCGCAGGATTTAGGGAAAACAAAAACCTCATTAAATTACAGAAACAGTATATCTATGATCTGTTCCTAGGAGTGATTTTGATTACAAGACCAGGAAAAACATCATCAGGATCATGAATATGTGGATTCTCCTCAACAATAAAAGGATCACCACACTTATCACTAATCGTATGTAACGTTTCTCCTTCTCTGACCACATAAATTTCATCACAAGGTCTGCTCAGGAAGTGGTTCCCTTTCATGACGGCTCCATCTCCATCAGTTGAATAATTCTCTTTCACTGAGCTAATTAAAAGCAAACCCAATATGAAAATAGCACAGTACAACGAAGCTGCATCTGCTATGGCTACTAATTGTGCTTTGGTGGATTTTCCTGATACTAAAACGAACGCCATAATTAATTAATTCGTGAGTTGAGTGTGCTTGAAAACAGAGGAAGAACAATGAGTTTTTTTTTTTTTAATGAAGTTTGAGAAGGGACTAATTATATATATAGAAGAAAATTGAATTTGGGTTGGGGAGGTGGGAGTTGGTGTTATTTTTAGTCGTGTTTGATGGTTAATGGTTTAGGCAGTTGAAACTCAAAGTCATATCAACTATATATTTCATCTCTATTTGGTCTACTTATGAAAATTTTGACTAATTAAATGCGCCATCTTCTTAAGGGATTTATTTTGATTGGAGAAAAATTATAGTGATGTAATTATGTTAATTTCTCACATATAGTCATTTATCTTAATGACTTTTTTTTTCTATTGAAGTCATTAAAGTAATTGCTCCAAATTTAAAATATATAAAAAAAAATATTAAATTATTAATTATTATGACTTATAGTATATATTTTAACCTAGTTTTTAAATATAGAAATTTTATTTTTAAAAAGTTGAAAATTTCATGTCAAAATATTCGATTATATTTAAATTGTTTGACTCTCGAAATTCGAATTATGTCAGATAAGTTTGAAATAGAGAGTATATTGGCTTCCCATGAAAGAAATTATAGTATATATGTCAAATAAATCCACTTTTAGGATTTCAAATTATGTCTTCCCTAATACATGGTAGATTATTCCTTATTAATCATATGATAGCTAGTAAAAATGCGAAAAAGGACACATTCCATGCATGAAAATAATAGGAATTGATATTAAATGATTTTGTTTACTAATCTAGAAAAAGAAAAAACAATTTAATATCAATATAAATACAAGTGGTGTTTTCTTTTTAAGTAGTTGACCAAATATTTTTTTTAGGGAAGGTGGCTATTAATTAGGTGTCCAAACCATTTGTTTGGTGAGATAAAATAATTTAGTGCGGGGAGTACTAAGATTTGTTCCTGTAGTATTTGAGCATGGATGGACACGTGGCGCATATATGAGGTTTTTGGTAATTTTGCCTCAAGTTATAGAAAGGTCACGCAAAGTAGATGAGTCATATGTTGTCCAAACCGCCATGCCATGTCATGTTTGAGTTTGGTTTCTACACGTCTTAACTTTATATCCAATATAAAGAAACTGCCACCTCCTTTTGTATCTAAAGGAGTCTGTCCAGATCATCGAGAAGAGTTTTGTCCAAGTTCAGATCGATTCGTTAAGTAGGAAGGACGATTTAGACAAATATAATCTTTTATGGATTGATAACATAATTAGGTGGTAGATATATGTTTTTTTATGTGATGTCTTATATGATAATTTGTGTTTTTCGTGATATTTTGTGTATCATTGGTAACGAAGGATCTATGTGTTTACTTGTTTAGTTTTATACAAGTTTAATTTATTTGTACACACCCAAAATTAGAAAATATAAATGTCAGTTGAAATCAAGTTAAATGACACATAAATCACATTTATGTATTATGAATAAATATTTATGCCAATTTTTCATTCTTTTTTTGTCATTGTTTAGATTTTGACCTCATTAAAATTTGGCCTTTTAAATATATCCTCCCAGCCAAATTTACTTTATACCTTTTTAGATGATATACATTGATTATACAAGATCATAAACATGTTATATCTCTTATTTAATGAAAGAGTCCATCGCTTGCTTTAGTAATCTCAAATAAGGCGTGCAGGTTAATAGGTGATTCACTGTCGAAGCGAAGACAATGTTGGATCAATCAAAGGGAATATTTTTGTTGGTTATATTTAATCTAAATTATTAATTAGGTGGATGACTATTTAGAATATTTTTTTTTTCTTAAAAAATTAAGCAGATAATAATCATTTCACCAAAATCAAAAGCGAAATCATAGAGTGTCCGTAAGAGATTGCCTTAATAGCAAATTATGGTGATCGTGGATTTTTTTAGCTAATTCCTGATAATCACCATAACATGTTATGTGCATACAAATTGACCAATGCAACATGTTATGGCCATTTGGGACTTGGCAATTTCAATTGACCATATATAATGGATTGCCAAATTATTTTTTTATTTTTGGCAGAGATTTTATTGATTCATCACGATCATCATATAATTTGTTGTATAGAAATTTGAGCTCCATACATTTTCTTTAAAATTGATACAAATTGTTCAAATCAACTTCAAACTTGACATGATTCAACCTTTTAATTACCAATTTCAATCATTTTCAACTGTCAGATTCAACTCAAAATCTTCAAAAATTAATGATCTCACTATATCTTCTCCTAAAAAAATCAACAATAGTAGTGTTGTCTTTCAACCAAAAATTTTCAAAAGAAATAATGAGTGTTGGATTTATATTTTTAAAGATGTGGACTAGCAGAAGAAACACGATCGGTGATAAGTTTTTTTTAGTTAATGTTCTCAATTTATACTCATCAGGCAATTCTACAATAACAAAAAAATGTAAGGACATATATATCACCTGAGACATCTCAGGTTACTATATTCAGTCCATGATAAATAAATGCCTAATACATAAATATGTCTTTTAATTTGGCCATATTTAATATTAATGTTCTTCAATTTTTGGTGCGCACAAGTAGACATTTAAACTTGTACAAAGTTGAACAAGTAGACACACCAATCCCATGTGACATAATACACGTAGGATATCATGTCGGACTCAAATTGTCATGTAGGGTGTCACGTAAAAACGTGTGTCTATTTGTTCAACTTTATACAAATTTAAGTGTCTACTTATACACACCCAAAATTGAAGAACATAAATATAAAATGAGATCAAATTAAAAGACATATTAGTGTGTTATGCCTTAAATAAAATACAAAAGATATTGATGTTGGATCAACTTTTGTCTTGTGACAAGAATTGTGTGAGGATAAATTTTTCTTTTTTCCATGAGTGTTATTAGGTTAAACTATCCCAAAAATATTCTTAACATTGTATTACATGTTTAAATCAAACTAGCACAATTTTCTTCAAAAAGTTGTGCACCCAACAAATGCTTATTATGGATCCTAACAGGTACCGGCAAATGTTGCCAAATTAAATGAGTAACCTAATTTATCAAACTTTAACCAACCTTTAATTGGAAAAAAATTCCAACTAACCGTAGCTGACCCAGTCATCATTCAAGTCTTTTCAACAATTTTGGCCAAATGTAATTTACTTCATTTCAGACAACATACATAAGCATCAGTTTCAACAGAAATTGTCAAAATTCCTAACACTAAAGGCACGCCAAAAAAGTGTTGCCCATATTTTATGGTTAAGACCATGACTTTTTCATTAAAATTGCCCATGAAATATAAAACTAAACCAACAAAATTTGAACAAAACCCTAAGGAAATGACTTCAGGAGTTAAAACTTCACTTTGGTCCTCTATTCTTTGGTGAATTGTCAAAAAATTAAATACTATATATTACTAATAAATTTATATAAAAAGGAAAGATGACTTTGTCAAAAAGTTTTAACGTAAGAGTAAAAGTCAACTCTTAACTACAATAGACCCACTAAAAACTTGTGGCTTTAATTATTACCATAGGTAAAAACTTATTTGTTTACGTCAAGTCGAACTCAACTCCCCTCCGATATGGATACCCTCGTGTTTTCATATCTTTAAGCAAGTAACATCTGTCCACTTAATTATTCGATCAATGGTCTAAAATTAATATCCTCAACTAACTGTCTAACTATGCTTGAGAACCAATAACTCAAGCAAATAGTTAAGAGGGATAAGTACTTTAGATCATTGATTTTGTAAATGGCCAGGTGTTGCTCGTTTAAGGGTGCATTGAGGCAAATTTAGGGGATCCATACGGGAGGAGTGTCAGTCCCTTCGGATCAATACATACATGTCATATATTTGAATATGATATATAGTCATAATTAATTATCTGCTACAAACATATTTAATAATAATAATAATTGTATTAATTTGACATAAACACGTACAGGTTGAGCCGCAGTACTCATCAATCATCCAACGAAGGAAGGAAATTGAGTTTTTTTTTTATGTGAATTGTGGTATAGGGAAAGCCTCTTTATGTAGTAGTTGTCTTAACGGGCATCAAAAGTGAAGATTCTTTATGTTGTCACTGCCTTTAATGCCCAACAACCTTTGTGCAATCACAATCTCAAATCTGGTTCAACCGTGTTTGGCACGGAAAAAAATATTTTTAAAATTTTCTCTGTTGGAAATATTTTCTTTAGGAAAAAAATTCTTAAAAATAAAGAAAGTAACTTTCTGAAACGGGGAAATCAAGTTTCACAAATAACATTTCATATCAATTATCTCCCCCCCTATCCTTCAAATCCCTAGAGCACCCCCTTGTTACCACAAACAAGTTTCATAAGTGTTTGCCTAGATTATATAAAATATTCTTGAGACAATATTTCTCTCCAAAATTCTTTTCAAGAATACATCATAAAAATGAGTAAGTAAAAAAAAAAAAAAAAGTTTAAATTTATATAAAATATTCTTGAGACAATATTTCTCTCCAAAATTCTTTTCAAGAATACATCATAAAAATGAGTAAGTAAAAAAAAAAAAAAAAGTTTTAATTTTTTTAAAAAAAACTAAAATCACAAATTTGAAATTGAAATTCTACCTATATGAAGATTCAGAATTTAAAATCGAAGTTTTGTTTAAATATCATAAACAAACACAAATTTATCAAAACTTCAAATTTGAAGTCCAAATTGCATGATCAAATGGTCCTTAAAATAAAGAAGAAAGAAGGAAACGAGTTCAAAGCAAGTAGTATATATATACATATAAGTATGTAAGTCTTCAATTTCTGTAATAATTTATGCTCCCCACATGACTTTATTTCTATACATATACAGAGCAATTATTCAACATATATTTGTTGAGGCTAAAAAAGTAAAATGTTCCACCAAATTAAGTACTATCTCCATGACTTGTTATTGTTGAAAGGAACAATCTTAATGACAAGTCCAGGAAAAACATCATCAGGATCATGAATATGTGGATTCCTTTCAACAATATAAGGATCACCACACTTATCACTGATCGTATGTAACGTTTCTCCTTCTCCAACTACATATATTTCGTCGCACGGTCGATGAGACATCGATAGTTGACTTCCTCTTACTACATGAGAATCCCAATTCCTAAGGTTATTTTCCCTAACAGAACTCATTAATACAAGTGCCATGAGGCTAATTACACATATCCATGAAGCTACATCGGCTATGAGTATTGAAGTTTTTATTTTGGATTTGTATTTATTGGATAGAGAAGACATTTTATTTTTATGAGGAGATAGAGAAGAAAGATGATTTGATGATTGTGTATAAAGATGGTGATATTTATATGGATAATATTGGTGATGAGAGTTTTTGTGTGGGCTTTTTAGGTTGATGATGACTTTTGGAATATTGGTTTTGAATTAGGCAAGTTGAGTTGATTGAACTACAATTTGGCGTGTACTTATTATATGTTCACCAAATTATAATAGACCGTTATGATTTATAAAAGGTTGATTAGGTAACCCAAATATCTTTTGTGAGATAGACAGTGACGAGTTAGGATTTTCATTAAGAGGGTTCAAAATTTGAAGAAGTAAATATATATATATGAACTAGTCAAAAGGGTTTTGACATCTACTATATATATATATATAATTTATGAACCCCTGACCCAAAGCTGGCTCCGCTTCTAGAGATGGATCTTGCATTTCACTCATCCCCAAAGCTAGAGGAGACTATCCATGAAAAAATAAGAATTGGGATGGGTTTGAGTCCAGCTTTGATACCATGTAAAGAGTGAATTTTGGGTCTAATTCAACTCTAAAAGCTAGCTCATGAGGAAAAGATTATCCAAATCATATTAAAGAGACCACTCATCCTTTAAACGACCAACGGAACTCTTCATAGTTTGACATATGAAAATGCTTTATTATATATAACTAGCTAGTACAATTTTAATATAATGTTCCTCCTTGGATGGAATGGTACCTTAAAATAAGTTTATAAGTTATATATGAGTAATATATTTGGTTGCTATAACTCGTAAACTATGATGACATTTCAATTAATAAAAGATAGAAATGACAAGTTTACGTTATTATAATTTTAAAGACATCATTATTCTAGTTAATGGATCCCTTTCAGATAACTATTGACCAACTACAGAAAGGAATTTAAATAATTGATATTGATACTTTAACAAATTTCACTAGTATTTTTCTAGCAACTAACCTGCCTTCAGCAGCATGGACAGGTTCTATTAACACCAAATACATAACTATAATAATATAGTAATACACCACTAAAACCTCACGTTTAATAAACAATTACAAAGAGAAAATACCAAATAATAACAAAAGCACTTCCGGAATAGAATTAGGAGGAAAACATTAAAAAATTCCAAATGTCAACGAGGAGTACGTACTAAAAAGGTGATTAAGGCTGGGCCTAGTGGTAAATAAAGTAGGAGGAAAATTACCGTCTCAAATTTTAGTTTTGAAGACAAAAAATATTAGGTGATTTCTTTTGTCTGAATTTCGGTGATCGGTATTTGTATTGGTCAAAAGTAGCGAGTATCTAGTAAAATAATTGAAATACGCAAAAATCGACTCCGAACACCAACGTCGACATTAATAAAGACGAGGAGTGTTTTCTTGTTTTTCGAGGGTTTAGGTTTGTTGATGTTTGTCGTTGTACCAACTGTATTATTGTAGTTTTTGCTTTGATATCTATCATATTTGTTGTTTATTGTGTTTCGATTGTTACATTATTTTGTTGTTCTTGTTTCTTTTCTTAGCTTGTAGTCTTTGCACTACTTCCCTTGTTAGTTTCTATGTTTTCTACACCATTTTCTTCTTCTCTATACTTGAATTTGCTGGACTTAAACCAGGTCTTTCAGAAAGAGCATCTCTACCTCCACGAGGTTGTTATAATGTTTATGTACATTTTACCCTATTCAAATTCGACTTGTAGAATTTCACTGAGTGTGTTGTTATTGTTAAAGGGGATGAGTGATAAAATGTTGTATACTTGAGCAAGTGGGGAAGATGAATGACGTGAAGGAAAGGTTACCTCCCCCATTAATTAGACCAATTGTTCAAAGCTTTAGCCATCATAATCAATAACAAACCGAACCCTAACCTAAGTCCCTAAAGTCAATAAAGAGTAATGATTGTAATAGGATTGTGAATATTCATCGACGGGACCAAATGCTCGCTTTAATTTAATTTCTTCTACAAAGTGTATTTTGGCCGATTGCACTTAGCGTGCTAAAATAAGTTTGGCTTCTTGACCTTGTCAATCCCTTGTATGTGCGCTCTTTATTGACTTGATAACAATGATTGCAACCATTTGATGCAAATATTCCCCTTTATATTTCATTCAATAATGATATAACAACATATTTATTATTGCTACTCAACAATCAAACATGTGGAATTATATATTGGGAAAATTAAACGTATAAGCAAACATATACTAGTTACTTAATTAGTTAACATAGTTATAGTTTTTCATAATTACAATTCGCAACTTACTTTTAGCTATAATGATGCGGCTCAGCTTTTTAGTTTTGTATAATTCGCACGTTTGTATAATTTAGAATTTGTATAACTTTTGTATAATTCGGAATTTGTATAATTGTTTACACTTCTAATGTTTGTAATTGTATAAATTCGTTATTTCGAATTAATACAAAAATAATTGAATTATACAAATGTACCCGCGAATTATACAAACCTGCGAATTATACAAATCCGGAATTATACAAACGAGGCAGCTTAAACTGTAGCTACAACCCGTAAATATGCAAACTATAGCTATGAAGCATAATAATGGCTATTTATGAAAGTTCCTTGTCTTCTTTTTGCTTTACTTGGGCCGAGCCGGTCTGGTCTATTTGTTGAACCTTTTTTTTCTCATTAAAAATAAGGAACTCTTTTATAAAATCGGTCCGATGGCTAGAAAACATAGTTATGTGACCATTTGTACAATTTACGCCTATATGCATGTATTAAAGTCAATAAAATATTGATTATGCGGCGTTGATAAGTCAATTAATTTTAGTAAGAGTTGGTTGGATTGGGCCACGACCCATTGTTTTGTCCAATAAAGATGATAAAAGAAACTGATACCATCATAGAACAGACGTAACAAGACTTGAAATTTGAATCATCTGTAAACATAGCAAAGTTTCAAGGTTCTAGACCTGAAGACATAACAGCAATAGTAGGAACAGAACTGCACAACTCTAGATTCCTAGCTTTTTCTATTCACCCAGAGGAAAGTGAAAAACATAAGATGACATGAGAATCCACAGAGACATGCACTTATGTTCCATATCTTACCTATGTACCACCAAGGAACACATCATTGCCAACAACAAGAGCATACACATGTCCAACTGGACCATCAAGACAGATGTCAGTACCTGTTTGTGCCATTTAACTGACATTTATGTCCAATTTTGAATGTGTACAACTAGGCACACGCATAGACACACATCTTACTATGGCAAATCATGTGAGACACGTTTGACATGCACCTAACCAACTCTTAATCTTAACAAACTTTTAACCTGCCAAAACTATACAATAGAATTAATCATTATCTTGCTGCTGCCGTTGAATGGTGTTTTGTTGCACGAATATAGGTTTCGCTGTGAACTTGGACCACATTACGGTAGTGAACTGGAAGAAAAATTGCAAAGTCGGTTACGGGAAAGTGAAATTGAACATTTGCACAACAGATCTGTTCCAGTACTACTGATGTAATTGAAACATTTTTCAATGTGCATACATTAGCAAACTTATTCAAGGAACACAAGAATTTTGAGCTACATCCATAACTCGTGAAAAACAATACAGGACGGCAGACCAGAAATGTCCTCCAGAGATTTACACGAATATCATGATTTTGAGTACAAACCAGACTAGGAAAAAATATGCCTGGAACCCATCAAGAGCTCAATAGTTAAAAGCAACTAAACGGCAAGGCTCTAAGCTAACTACCTCTGAAAATCAAAACTGGTACTTCTTTATCTTATTATATGTTCCTTGCTTGGTACATTTTCTCACTGGGAGAAGAAAAATAAGATAATTGCTGGCCAGCAACAAAGAAATGTTATCGCTGTAAATGCATTAATCCTCTCAAGATGTACTGCTGGATTCAGTTGACCACTTCCACACTCTAACTTGACCTGATTCATCACCAGTAAAAAATAAACCAGCAGGACCAATCTCGATTCGACGGACACTCTCCTTAGAGAATATCTTCCCCCTCTCAGAAAAGCTAACCAGAAGAAGTAATGGTGTTAAAGATCAGTCAATAATAAGAACAAAATATGAGTTCCAACAACATAGAGAGAGAGAGAGAGAGAGAGAGTGACAAGCTTACGATGGCAAATCATAGACACGGATGGTGTTGTCATTGCGAGAGCAGAGCAATACAGGCTTTGCTTCTGAATCATGCATGCCACAGAGAGCAAGCACACCCTGAAGATAAGATAACATCGTTAAATGACAGAGCAAACGTCTCCAAAAAATAGATTATGAACCTAACTACAAATCATTGGAAGTTTGGCAGGCAAAGCAACCCAGCCTCAATTTCTGTTCTATATGCAATCTACTCAAATCACCAAAGTAATAGAGAAAATTTGAGTACAATAGTTAGAGTTTCACAACAATCATTTTCTCCCAGAAATGTACAACAAGATGTTAGAATATGGGATCAAACTCAAAAAAGTGTAAATTGTTGGCTGATATTGGGCACCAACTTGCATAACTAATGCAGCGTTTGGTTTGTGGTATTAAATAATACCTATCCTAGGTAATACGGGAATCTACGTGTTGTTTTAATTTTATGCAGGATGAAATGTGAGAATATGGGTATTGGCAATGTAGGATTAAATTATTGAAAGACCCAAATGCCCTTTCAAAATAAGCAACTCATGTATAACAGTCTTTCTTTATTAATCACCAGCATAATGAATATCGGCATAACTAGTAAATGAACCAAACAACCCTCTGAGTCCCTTAAAGCATTCATGTTACAACAGTTTCACATTTTATCAACATCTAAACTTTAAGAATGATGCTACTCAAGCATCTATGATTTTCCTTCATGACAAACCATCCAAAATATTCCAAAATGAATTCAAATTCTTCTCAGTCTCTTCCATCTGGATAGCGCAAGTTCCAAATTTAATGAATGTCATCCATTAAATTTGAGGAACATACACCAGCTTCTCCACATACTTCTACAGTGCAGAAAATTGAACTGTTTCTGTAGACTACTCATAAAAATATGTTCCACTCATCAACAAAAAAGATAAAGAGCACAAGTACCAAAACAAGTCATTGTTATTGGTGCATTGATTTTCTTATCTTCCTCCATGGTGGACATTGGATGGAGGAAAGGGGACTGAGATGATTTGGGCATGTGAAGCGGAAATGTGTGAATGCCCCAGTGAGGAGGTGTGAGAGGTTAGACATAGTCAAGGAAAGGCAGAGGTAGACCGAAGAAGTATTGGGGAAGATGATTAGACAAGATATGGAGCATCTTCCGCTTACGATGACATAACCTTAGATAGGAGGGTATGACGATCGAGGATAAGGCTAGAAGGTTAGTCGGTAGTTGAGAGTTGAGAGTTGAGAGTTGTCTTATTACTAACCTATTCATGTAATTGATTTGGTGGTAATATAGAGCATCGTGTCGGTCGTAGTATTAGCCTATGCATGTATTCTTTAGCTTTTGGTATCTAATATCTTAATGGTTTGTTGCGTTTAGGTGATCGCACCTTGATGTTTTAGCTATGGTTCCTTACATGTATACTCCCACTGCTTTGTATTAGTTGTCATATTTCTCTCCGCTCCCATTTTTATTTAAATTACTACTTTGATTTGCTTGAGCCAAGGGTCTATCGGAAAATATCTCGGTCTATCATAAACAATCTCTCAACCTCGAAGAGACAGTGGCCTCTCACAACCCCACTTTATGAGATTTTACCGGGTATGTTGTTGTATCTATAATAAACAAAGAACTACACCAAAGATGTACTTCAGTAATAATTACAATAGTAGTCAAAAGAGCAAAACCTACCACCTAAATCCCTCATAAACCGTCCAAAACATGATTTTTTGAATTTGCCAAATCCAATCCCCTTACTGAGAGAATCTACAAGATGCACGTCTGGATAACCATCTTCCACATAATCAAGCACACCTCCTTTAATGTTCCAAAAGAAAATTAATTCTATCTATCTCCCAATCATTCAAGTTCCTACTAAATTAGAGACTCCGGTTGCTCCCCCACTAAGACATCCTGGTAGAGAGCTTTCTTCATTAACTAAAATCATATATAAATCTGGAAACCTGTCTTTCAAAGTGGTATTGTCTATCCATTTGATTGACAACAAATTTATCCATCTTCCTATCAGATCGTACCCTATCTAGGAGCTCTTCCTGGAGACTCTTAAAGCACTTCCAAATTACAACTTTGTGGGACAAGGTGCCAGGTCTAGCAGACCAGTCTTTTCAATTAGTTGATCTTGAAATATGTTTCTGTTTTGTCTCATTCCAGTAAAATAGGACATAGATAATGATCAGACGAAATTTTAGGCTCACTCTTCTGTTTAGAAATTTAAAAGTGTCATCTTGTACATTTGATAGCAAAATATATTAATTCTAGATGCAAAGGCATAGATACACTATTACTTCTAAGTGATGCATATTTTCCTCCATGAAGAGGAGGATCAATTAGAGAAACTTCTGAAAAATCTAATTTGGCTATATAATTCTGAGAGCACCTGTCCACAATAATACTAGTCTTTGCTGGTATTGAAATTACCCCCAATGACTCATGATCAGCTCCATAACCCTTTCAGTGTGTGACTTCTAACAAAAGGTCATGCCTTTTTTTCTTGAGCAGGGCCTTATATTCCAGGAAATAGCTTAAGTCTAATGTTTGTCGACGAAATCAAACAGCCAGCAAGCAATTTTTCTTAACACTCCTAGATTCTCCTGTTCAACATCCCTACAAACTTGATCACTATCACTTTCATTTCCCACTGAATCTACTCAATTGTTTGGCTAATCTCCTATTCCTGAGGCGTATTTCCTTTCAATAACTTTATCCAAAGAAAAAACTGTTGATTCATAGACTACTATCTTATTTCTTTTTTGTAGATAATATCCTTGTATCTTTTCTTATTAGAGCTGAATAATAAATTTACTTCAGGATTCTATCTATTTTTCAAAAATCCAAATGATTCAATTTTTTGTAGAATTTAATTAATATTTAGCTTTTATAGTTTCTAAAGTATATACTGTCTTTATTTAGCAACTTTAACATTACCATCATACAACAAAGAAGCAAAACACAAGAGTTTTCAGAATTCAACTCACAATAAAATAATTTCACTCATAGGTTTTGCTTCGCCAAAAAGCCCTGCAGAAGGATTTTAATACGGTACTCCCTTGTGAACCATTTTACATGATCATACTAATATTTGGATATTCACATAACATTTTTTTTTGCTACAGTTTTCTCAAAAAAAAAAATCAAATATCTCAATTTTTAAGGAGTGCTTTCTAATGTTTTTATGCAGTTCCAATATACCTTTGTATATTAGACAAAGTAGAGCCAATCATCAATCCGAGACCAAATTAAAAGTTAAAAAGTTCTACTTTCATGTTTTAAATACCATTATGGAGCATGTTTTTTTGTCTCTCTGGCATCGATTGGACCACACCCCTCACAGTTAAGGATGCATATGAGAGTTGGAGCCTATGGAAAGTTGACAAAGCCATCAAGAAGATCTAGATTATGATACCTGCTTGTATTTTTTGGTGTATTTGGTTAGAGATGAACTCATTAGTTCTGGCTTAGATAGTTTGTATAGTTAGCCAGAGATTTTTTGTAAGCTCAAATGCCATATCTTGTAAATCTTGCATCTTCTTATAAAAAAAAACACCATTATTTGGAACAAGATACCATTTTTCTTTATAGTTTGTACCATGAATATATTACTCTTTTAGTAATTAACTCAAGAATTTTCAATAACATCAATGTAGTATGACTTCTGTTCTAGAGAGTATATTGAACCACAAGTATAACTTTATTTACTAAATACAGTTATTAAAGAATATTTCATCAAAAGTAAACACAAACCATTTTATGAATCTCTTCCCTATCAAACAAATTGATAATTCTAAGCTTCCGTCAATTTTTCTTGTGGGATTACACTGGGTATGTTGTTGAAAGCTTCCGTCAATTTTTCTTTTCTATTTTCTCTAACATATCACTTCCAGAAGGAAAATTTTAAAACTTGGTCTTCACCAAATGAGTTTGTTTTAGTTTTGACTTAATTAATACTCCGAGCCATTTATCTAGATGATATGTGAGACCAAAGAATCATAAAGTAAATGTGGACAAACAAAGCAGTCTCACTTACACAATCCTCTTGATGAGTATATGTAACCTCCAAGTTCCCACTATCATTAGCAGCCCAAACCTATAAAAACAAGCACAATCATCAACACATGATTGGATAAGATTAAGAGAGCTAAATTTTTCAAGAAAAAGAACAAACATAAACCTTTATTGTTTTGTCCAGTGAACATGATAAAAGAAACTGATCCCAGCACAGAACAGACATAACAACACTTGTATGATCTGTCAAGATCTGTAAGCACTCTAAAGTTTCAAGGTTCCACACCTGAAGACACAATAGCAGCAGTAAGAACAAAACAATAACAACTGCAAAGTCTAGGTTAAAATGCAGAACTCTAGATCCCTAGCTTTCTCTACACATCAAGAGGAAATAGAGAAACATAAAATGACAAGAGAATCCACATCGCTTCTGACCAACTTACTCTTATTGAATTGTCCATGGAACCAGAATATAATCTATTAGCTCCAACGACCAGTGATACCACATGATGGGTGTGTCCTGTCAATGCTTTGATTGGATCAAAATTGTTGGTGCTCCCATTATATTTCCATGCCAATATCCCATCCTGCAGTACTTTCCAGTTAATTTACAGACTGAAAGACCAGGTTGATAGGCATGCACTTATGTTCCATACCATCTTCTTATTTTCCTTTATTTAGTAAACATATAACTAACCATACACACTTACCTCCGTACCAGCAAGGAGCATATCATTGCCAACAACAAGAGCATAGACTTGTCCAACTGGCCCATTAAGACTGAGGTCAGTTCCTGTTTGAGTATTCCATGCCTGCAAAGTTATCAGACACATCCGTGAAGAAAGCATGGAATTCACTATATTAAGAGTGTTGAACGTATTTGTAAATAGATATGCATGTCTATGTATGGGATGCCCATAGTGTGGAGAGAGAGAGAGATGAACTGCAAGCAAAGAAAGATAATAAAATAATTCTGTTTGACAATTCACCTTGACAAGATTAGTTAAACCCACAAAAATCCATGGTCCTTCACTCAGCATAGAACCTACTTCACCATCAAAATTGACAACCCCTGCACACTACAACAGGAGGAAACCACAGCATAAGAATCCATTCATGATCCTCCAAAGCTACAAACTACAGTCTCACAAATCATCATATCCAATGGAATATTTTGGCAAGAGACTACTTGATTATACTTCAGATGGAAATCTGGAAGAATGTTTATCACATAGACAAGCTATCTGTCCTTCAGATTCAACTTCAAAATTACTTTTTTCTCTTTCTGGGTAGCTTAGAGTTTCAGAACTTGGTTTTGTAACAACTGGTCAAAAACTGAATCAATTTATTCTTTTGGTTTTACTTTCAGTACGGCAGAAGCCTCATATTTTATAATCTTAACAGGCTAACTAGAAAAAAAATTCTCCTTATTCTTGGGATGCTGTTAAAATCTGATGCAACAAAAAAAAGATAGCATTACTATTCTGGAGAAAAGTGATCAGTTCACATAGTAGGGGAAGAAGTAGAGCCGAGTAATTGACATTGTTTCTTAGATTTGCCCAGCTAATTTTTATACAATATGGGGATTTCAAGCAAAGAAGACAAAATTTTCCTATTCCAATTCTCATGTAAATATGAAAGGAAAAAGTATGAGGAGAACCTGCCCAGACTGGCAATCCCACACTCGTACTGACTTGTCCGTACTCCCTGAATAAAGCTTATCCGAGCCTGATGGCAAAGCAATCCCTGCAACAACCTGTTTCAATACCCATTTAATTAACAATAATTCCAACCCAATACTGAAGAGCAAAGGAAACTGTCCTGCCCCTTCAATGAACAGCAGAATCAAAATTTCAGATATAAAAACAGAACAGGATTTCACATAATGGGTCTTCACATTCTTGATAGACATAATAATCACCTTTTGGTGCCCTTCAAGTGTTGTTAACAATGTGAAGCAGTCCCCAGTAGTCCATGAATGCAAATACCTACAGGTGTTTCCATATGTACAATTCCCTTTAACCCAATAATTACAAACTTTTTCTGTCTTCCTCACAACTGCACCTCCGCCAGCAGCAGTTCTCCCCCATGTATTGTTAAAATTTGGATTTCTCCGCATTCCCGCACCTCGATTATCATCAGAAAACCCATGAGGCCGCTTCGACGACGACATTCCATTCCCTGCCGCATGTTGCTGCTGCTGCTGTGGCGGTCCCGGTAATTCTCTATGTAAGAACGGACATGGAAATCTGTTACATCTTCCAGCCCTCCAATGAAAACAAACTTTTTGCTGTTTATTATTACTATTGTCCCCTTGTGAAGAAGGACCCAACCGCTGGAACACACGCTTGCTTCCATCCATTTCCATTACCTTCTGTAATCTTGAATGTTCGACCCTACTCTCTCTTTGAATTTGCGAGTTTCCCGAGCTTCTGATGTGATCTTTGGGAGACAAACCCAGTGAAATTTGAAAATTCGAGCTTCTGATGTGATCAGTGGATATAAACCCAGTGACTTAGAGCGAGCGAATAGGGTTTGATCATGACAAAGGGGGATTGAGAAGCTCAATGAACTGATGATTGGATACCGTAAAGAGGAATTTCGAATCGATTATTAGGGTTTTGATGAATTGGAAACCCTAATTTTGGAGTTGCAGAAAATTAATTTGGAGGAGAAGATCCCCAATTTGTATACTACTTCGACAGCGTAAACTTTACGACCAGGTAAGTAACGGGGGTTATTTCTTCCCCGTAAAAATAAAATTATTAAGAAACTAAGCGCCATTAAATGATTTGAAGTTTATAATTTTTATTTAGAGTTGTAATATGCGTTTTTTAAAATTTGAATTTTTTTCATAAATATAAAAATTCAATAATTTGTGAAAATTATTAAACTTCTCAAATGCTTAGGGTTGTTTGGTACAAAGATTAGTAATGCAGAGTTTATTTTTTATCAAGTGTTTGGTTCATTGTTTTTCACTAACTTGTGTTTGAGCTAAAATTTTACAAAAAGCTTCTTTTCAATTATACCCTTAAATTATTATGAATTTTTTTATTTTATGTAATTGGATTAATGTAGATAATTGTCGGGCAATATTATTTTTTGGTGGCCTTCTAACTAGATAGGAGAAAAACACATGTTTGTTATTTTCTCACTTGAATTATTTAAGGGTAAATAATTTCATCTTAATAAATTGATCATGCACAAAACATCAATTTTCTATTTAAAAAAGATATATCATATACTTTTAAAATCGAAAAGACGGTAAATGAGAGTAAAATCGAATAAATCATCTACATTTACACGTAAAAATGACAAGTTGTAATTTTAATATGTATGCAATTTTATAAATTGCTCAAAATACAAACAATTAGAAAAACACAAATATATCAACAAATAATACATTCAATTAAGATCACAAACGTCATGTGGTGATATATTTGTCTTTTCAATTAGTAAATGTTAAACAACTCACATTTTAAATATTAATTGATTTGTATTAAATTTATTTAGCAACAAACAACTCTCTCTGAATAATAATTTTTTTTTGTCTTTACATAGATATTCTCATGGTTAAATCATATGTATTACTAATACCACCAAGTGGAGGTACTAGTACATCATATAATACCATATAGGGTGTATAAATAATCAATGGATTAGTTATACATATGCCCAAAATTCCTACCAAACATAGTACTAAATGATACCATACATAATACATAAATTATTTTTCCTAATACTCCTTACCAAACGTCCCCTTATACAATTTTACAACATAAACACATCATAGTTCATACGTCATTCATAAGGTATCAGAATATCCTAAGACGCCGAATTAATAAATCTCACATCTCCATGTTGTTTTAAAAAATATATATATTTATAATTATATGTTATTATAAACTTTAAAATACACATAACATTATAAATATTTATTATCATGTAAATTAATAATAGTAGTAACTAATTGTTCTTTGATAAATCGAACTTAATTCATGTTTTGCAATTTTTAAAATTCCTATATGATTTTTTTTTGTAATATATAAATTTATGGGTCGATTTTTTTAAAAAAAAAATCAATTATAGTTTGAAATTTCAAAACCTACTTTTTGAAGATATTTGAATCTGAAATCATGATTTGAAATTAAAATTTTGTGCTAGTTTTACAAACAAACACTTGATCTAAAATTAAAGCTTAAAATCAAGCTCTCAAATATTATGGTCAAAAGCCTACTAAGCTAAAAGCGAAACAATATTTATTTAAAAATAAAGGGACAAAATCAATTTGTCCTAAGTAATGTGAAATGAAACAAATTTATCATTTATTAATAGTTGTGATAAAATATGCTCTCATCGTTACTAGTTTCATTTCAATGAAATGGAGACCCTGAAACAGATTCATGAAAATCATCAATATATTCAAGAGGAGCAACGATGTTTGTCCGACGAAGTTGCTTTGACTACAGAACCATGCCTGTCTGTTGGAGCGAATTGGATGATCGGGCCGAGGGCTGCCCCCTCTTTAAACTATGCAAAAAGGAACAAATTTGTCCTTATTTTAAAATAAAGGATAAATTGAACATTTCGCATAGTTTAAGAGAAAATTCATACGAAATGAATACATATTTACTTTTTGCTCTCTTATACGAATAATCATAATTTTTTTTGATAATTATGCAGAATGTCCGGCCATAAATTTATTTACCACATATTCACAGCAGGTTATACATATTAGGAAAAATGATCATTTGACCATATTATATACCGAAAAAATAGTCAGACGCAACTTTTCTTCTCTCTTCTTCTTCTTAAAATTTGGTGTACAACGAATGTGAATCGGTTAAGACGCATTATATATCAAAAGATTCTAAAAATCGAATGGATTTTATATCTAAAATTTGGATTTGTTGAGGAGATTTTGAGTTGGTCGTGATTGAATAGTTAGTGTATACTTCATGTATATTTAAGCTATATTCAACTTTTTGAATGAATCATAATATTCATTCAGTGTATAATTCATGTATATGTAAGTTATATTCAGTTTTTTTTAGTATATCATAATGTATAGTCGGTATATACTTTCTACCATCTTTGTGTACTTTCAACTTTTTGAGTGTATCACATGGTTATATTTGGTGTAAGTTATTTACTTTATTGTATATAGAGAAATTACATAAAATCTCCCCTGAATTTGGCATCAAAACTTACTTTAGCACTTTAACTTTACATATAATTGTTTACCACCCTAATTTCATTTCAAGTGAATTTAAATTCGTCCTAAGTTTATAAGACCAGTCTCACAATGGCAAGTGTATTCCACACGCGCCATGTCATCGACACGTCAGTGCCACATCACTGCCACATCAGTGCCACATTGATAATTATTTATATTTTGAGTTTTTAATTCCTTTTTTTTTTGTTTTCTTAATTCACAATTTTAGAAAGGAAAAAAGAAAATTAATCCAAGATTATAAAACAGAAAAATAAAAAGTAAAATATTCTCAAAAAAGAGCAAACTCCATAGATCCAAAATTCTCAAGACCATTTTCACTAAAAACATTCAATCTTTAAGGCACATTATCAAAGTAAATACATAGTTATAACTAAAAATTAATTTTGAGATGAAAAAATTATAATTTTTTCACTAAAAAGAGCTTTAACTTCATCAAATCAATAAACACCTTCATAAGTAGTGATCTTGAAGCAATAATAAGTTGTTGGTTTTTTTTTGTTTTTTTCGTTGTATATCACATCTAAGAATAAGTGAGAATAAATGGGGTATGAATATTCCGAAGAAGGAGAAAGAAGGGGGAGAAAGAAGTTCATCGAAGAAGAAGAAGAAGAAGAAGAAGAAGAGGAAGAGGAGGAAGAAGAGGAGGAGGAGGAAGAAGAAGAAGAAGAAGAAGAAGAGGAAGAGGAAGAGGAAGAAGAGGAGGAGGAGGAAGAAGAAGAAGAAGAAGAAGAAGAGGAAGAGGAAGAGGAAGAAGAGGAGGAGGAGGAAGAAGAAGAAGAAGAAGAAGAAGAGGAAGAGGAAGAGGAAGAAGAGGAGGAGGAGGAAGAAGAAGAAGAAGAAGAAGAAGAGGAAGAGGAAGAGGAAGAAGAGGAGGAGGAGGAAGAAGAAGAAGAAGAAGAAAGAAGACGAGGAGGAAGAAGAGGAGGAAGAAGAGGAGGAAGAGGAGGCGGAAGAAGAGGAGGACGAAGAGGAGGACGAGGAGGAGGAGGAGGAGGAGGAAGAAGAAGAGGAAGAAGAAGAAGAGAAATAGGAAGAGGAGGAAGAGGAGGAGGAGGAGGAAGAGGAAGAAGAATAAAAAGAGGAAGAGGAGGAGGAAGAAGAGGAAGAAGAAGAAGAAGAAGAAGAAGAGGAAGAGGAGGAGAAGGAAAAAGAAGAGGAGGAAGAGGACGAAGAAGAAGAAGAAAAAGATGAGGAGGAGGAAGAGGAGGAAGAAGAAGAAGACGAGGAAGAAGACGAGGAAGAAGATGAGGAAGAGGAGGCGGAAGAGGAGGCGGAAGAGGAGGAGGAAGAGGAGGAGGAGGATGAGGAGGAGGAAGAGGAGGAGGAGGAAGAGGAGAAGGAGGAGGAGGAGGAAGAAGAAGAAGAGAAAAAAAAAAAAAAATAGGGGTGCAGATGAAGAAGAGGAAGAGGAAGAAGAGGAAGAAGAAGAGGAAGAGGAGGAAGAAGAACAAGAAGAGGAGGAAGAGGAAGAGGAAGAAGGGGAAGAAGAGGAAGAAGAAGAAGAGAAAAAAAAGAAGAAATAGGGGTGCAGATTGAGGGTTCGAAGAAGGAGAAATAGGGTGAAGGTGAAGGATTTCGAAGAAAGAAAAAGAAAATGGGGAGCTCGAAAAAGAAAATGAGGAGCTGGTGCAGGTGGTGGTTGAGGGTGGCAAGGGGTGGTGGGTGTGAGGAAGAAAAAGGGCTAGGGTTGTTGGTGGATAGGGGTGGGGTGTGAGGAAGATGAAGATAAAAATTCTTATTGGCCGAAAAGAAAATCAAAATAGCCAATTATTTTTTTCTCTTTAATTTTTAGCTTTTTACGCGTTTTTTTTATTTTATTTGTCATATCAGCCATTAGGGGATATTTAATTCACTTGAAAGTTGTTTAGGGGGATATTTGAACACCCGTGTAGTTAAAGTATCAAAGTAAATTTTGCAGCCAAGTTCAAAGGAGATTTAATGTATTTCCTCTCGTATATATTTGAAACTATCCCAAAAAAGTCAATTGAATTGATTGCAAGAATAGCAATTACACCACACTTTTAGGGGTCATTTGATTGATATGCTAAGCAAACATAGATACTTTTGTGATAAAAATTTCATACAACATTATCCAAAATTTGATTATTAATCTTGTGAGAAGTTATGCAACGATTAATAATTAATATCGAGGTAAGTTATTCCTATTAGATAGTGAAATAATAATATCAAATTAGTTATCTTAAGATAAAATAGTGAAAATGACAAAAATCCTCTCAGGTCCCTCAACCTCCTTTTCTATTGAATAATAAGGTGGGGGTATTCAAACAACTTTGTCTTAATTAGAAATTTTGAAATGCATGTTGTTTTTAATACAACAAATCAAACGACTGAAATAATACTAGAATAACTAATTTGAATATAACTAATCTCAATATAACTAATTTTAACATAACTAATCTCAACATAATTTGTCTCCAAACCAAACGACTCATTGTTAAATTGATCTTGATAGTTTGAATAAAAGAAGCATCTTAGTTAGTGTTTGAACTTAATTTTTTTTTTTTAAAAAAAAACACATAAAGTTGGATTTAGGTGAAGTTTTGAATTTGAAAATATGTTTGGACTTCGACATAAATTTTCAATATATATATATATATATATATATAAAACATGACTTGTATACATAAATTTTAAAAACTGTAAAAAATACTCAACTGTATCAAGGTCAAAACATTAGCTGCAACTGAATGATATACAAAAAAAAACATAGAAGACTAATCTGAACAATGAAGGTTTTTTCTAAATATAAAAGTTTGGAGTAGGGTTTGAAATTTAAACTAGTCGAATAAATATATTCATTTGTAAAAGATAGGGAAACTTTCAATCAAATATAAAAGTTCGGGACAAATTTTAAAATTTTAAATAATTCAATGGCCGTTTTTAAGCCGAAAAGAGATTTGAAGCTATTTTTGAGATTTGAATATTTAATTTCAAAAACTAAATAAATTCTATGGTCAAGCTAAGTAGAAATTCAAACTTTTTAATTTTTGATTTTTTTTCTTTTTAAAATCTATGATTAAACGAGAGCTTAATCTAGCTACAATATTTATTATTCAAAGAGGAACCCTTCACATAAAAGATTAATCATTTACCCACTTTCTTTTAAATTTGGAAAAAGGGTCTAATATACCTTTCAACTTTGTCATTAGGGCTGATATACCTCTCGTTCTGAAGTGACTCATATATACCCATATTATTACACAAACGACTCACATATACCCTTTTTCTCTAACGGGAATGAAAAGAATAATTTTAAATTAATTTTTATTAAAAAAATAATCCATGTAGGGATATATTTTATCTTTCTCACACATTTTTTTTTAACTTTTTTTAATTCAACGGCAAATTTGAATTTATTATTTTGATGGTCAAATTTATTCTTTTCACTTATTTTCTTATAATCTTTACTATAAATATCCTAAAAAACTTTACAGATATAAATACTAAATTAATTACAATAGCAAAAAAAGTTGTTTTATTTTTTTTTATCTTTTTTTTCATTCGCACCTTTTTTCTTTTTATTTATCTTATTTTACACTAAAGAATGAAAAAAAATTGATATAAGAATAAGAAACTTAAATAATAATAAGAAGTCAAAAAATAATTTATGTATGAAAAAGATCAAATACATAATTTTTTAAATATGAAGAATCAAAAAAATTAATTTTATCACTTTCGTAACGGTAGGGGTATATGTGAGCCATTTTTGTAATATTGAGGGGTATATGTCTGCCAATTTTATAATGATAGGGGCATATATGAGTCACTTTTATAACGAAGGGCATATCAGTTCTAAATAACAAAATTGAGAGATATATTATGATTTTTTCCCTTTATATTTTATCATATAGTCATATCAGACAGATAAACCATCACGAATAATTAAATTATGAAATCCTCATCAGGCGCTTTATTTCTTACTCATATATTTGTTGAAGTAGTTCAATAGTTGTTGTACATTGAATGAACTGTGTCACTATGATATTATTTGGAATATTTATGTGAGCACTCAAATTTTATTAAAGAGGAACCTCATATAAATATTATATAACAAAATTTTAATCTTAATCATGAATATATAATAGCTATCTAAAAAAATGAAAAAATTGACACAAATGATTTAAAAAATAATAATAAAGTGTGAATTATCGATAAACTTATATTTAAATTCAAATTCATGGATGTGTTGATCAAGTGAAATTATTGATTAATAATGTTGAATTAATATTGGCTTAAATAAATTATTGATTAATAATGTTGAATTAAAATTACATGACTTAAATAAAGTCCAAATTATATTTGGCTCAAATTGTTAAGTTGTTAAGACGAGCCCAACTCATATTCTTCAAACCCAAAGTCCTTTAAAATTACTAAGAGACAAAAATACCTCCAAGATCCTATCTCATGTAAAGGAGTCTTCATAAGATAAGAAAAAAGAGAAGAGAAATGCATAAAGAAACTTTATTCTTGAGTAGTGAACCGTATGTCTTTCAAATACAAAAAAGTCATTATCTCCAAGTTGAAGTTGTGATCCACAAATTCTCATATCTCCACAATTGTGATCAAAGTTTGGCCCTGCATTCGCGGTGAAATTCCAATAAATAATCCATTGATTCAAGAATGAAGCAACACTTTGAGTTGATGATCGCGGGGAGAAGAATTAGGGGATTATATCTTTTTATAATATTTTATAAAGATTGTAACCTATGCATAAATTATTGAAATCAAATTTATTACTTATCACTATCTTTCTTGTCTTGATTATTATTATTTTCCAAAAACAAAATTTAGTCATTTACAATGATTATTACACCCAGGATATGTCACATACTTCATTTTTATTTTATTTAAAAAGAAAAATACACTTCTAAATTTATAAAAACAATTAATTCATGCCTTTTATTTTACTTTTGGTTTAAAAAAGGAAAATCTCCAATCACATGAATATTACGCCACATTTAAAATGATAAATTTCAAAAAATTATAATCATATAAAAAGGCATAGATTTCCTTCTGAACTTGTCCCAAAAATCAGTTACACGCTTAAACTATCATGATAACCTATTACACACTTTTACTAGTTAAAAGTGAATTTATTTCCCCCCTAAAACTAACGTGACAAGATAATTAAAAATAAATAAAAAATCACGCGCGCCAGATAATTATTAAAGTAAAAATAAAATAAAAAATTCTCCTTATATTCCCACCCACCCCCCGACATCTCTTCTTCTTCATTCCTTAGCCTCCGCATCTTCTTCACTCTCCATTAAGCTTAAATGGACCACAAAAAGCAACCCAAAAACAAGTTGCTTAAAAAACATAACCCTTTTACCCGTAAATCTCCCAATAAAAATAATCAAAATAGTATCAGATATAATACTTGACCTAAGATTTGTTGGTTTTTATTTGTGTTTTTTAACAAGAAGTTTCTTCACATCATCGATGTGGTAAAATGTTGGGGGTTTCTTAGCCGTTGGAGCTACGGTAGGCTTTTTGAATGAATATGATGATTAATTGACTGAAAAGGGGAAGAAAATTATTTCCTATTATCCCTATCTTTTAAGAAACCTTCGTGAAGAACATAGAAAAGAAAAAAATAATATGTTCGACTCTGAAAAATATTTGCAACTGGCAAGTCACAACAAATTGTACTTCACAGTGAAGTGATACATTGAAAGCTCGATTTTCATGGTCAATCAATGGAAGAAACTGAAGCAGCTTCCTTGTGGTTCATTTTTAAACGACAAAATTCTTCCACTCCACAAATAAGCTTCGGATTTCGGACAGTTTTCTTGACGGCCATTACTGAAAGTTTCTTCTTTATAATTTTGCTATGAAGAAGATATAACTATTAGAGAATTTTAATAATCAAAGGGGTCGTTTGGTTGGGAACTAGTTATCCCAGGATTAACTATCCTGGGGTTAGTTATCCTGGAATGACTTATCACACCATGTATATGAGATAATTTATCCGATCACTGTGCTATAAATGGTGGGATAAGTTATCCCAAACATGTCAACCAAACAAGACATCTAAATTTTGTCCCAGGACTATTTATGTTTATCCCTCACACCAAACGAGGTAAATTATAGTTAACAAAGGAAAAGTTAATTATAAAGAAAACAAAACAAAAAGGATATAAAAAATTATAATTTTTGACATAGCACTGATGTATCGTTGATATGACTACGAGTGTAATACACCACATACTGTGAGAGCGACATTACATGTTTAGGGTGGTATTAAATTCACTTTAAATAGTAAATATATGTAATAAATCGTCATGATAATTTAAATATGAAACTGACTTTTTAAGATATATTCAAAGAAAAATTTATGTCTTCTCCCTATAAATCTAAAATTTTTCCTTTCTTTCCTAAATTCTTATCCATTCAAATAAAATGTACTCACATAAAGTGTATATTTTTTAGGTCTACATAAAAACTAAGATTCTGAGAGATGACGGATGATGTCACGTTCAAAGGGTATCTGCATTATTTATGTACGTACATACACAACTCAGAAAGGTAGGGCAAATGGGTATAAAAAATAATGATAATTAAATTCAAATATTTAAAATTCAAAAGCAATGGCCTAACCAAACAACAAAGCACCAAAGGAAATTCGTTCGTGGAAATTGCTTCTTTTTTTTTAAAATTAAATATTTTAATTTTGAGTTTTTGATATAAAAAATTCCTAGTAATAAGTAGTTTTCTATAGTGAACCCTGCAATAACGCGAATTCAAATTAATCGAGTTTCAACACGTATATTAGACATATACCAATGCAGTTGTTTTTTAAAATAAAAAATCTTGATTTTGAGTCTTTTGACATGAAAACAATTCTTGGCAATAAGTGTTTTTCAAAATGATTCCTACACCACGCAAATTCAAATGAATTTTTCCATAATGAACCCTGTAACAACGTAGAGTTTCAACACGTATATCAGACGTAGAGTTTCAACACGTATATCAGATATGGACCAACGAAACTAATTTTTTTAACCAAAGACCTTGATTTCATGAAAAGATTCATGATAATACATGATTTTTTCAAAATAAATTCAACACCATATAAATTTAAATTAATGAAATTTCAATACAAATATCAGACACACGAAAGAAGAAGCAAAAAGGAAAAAGCAAGAAAGAAAATAATAATACAGCACAACGCAAAAGACTCCGCGTATAGAAATCAAATTAATTTTGTGTGTAGGGGTTGGGTTTAAGCTTAAGAACTTTGAAGGCGACCAGACAGCCCCACTCCACAGGTGGTCTCTTTCTCTCCCTGTGGGTTGTGGCCTTGTGGGCAAAGAAATTGATAGTAACTCCGACCCAATTCCCTTCTCTGGTTCGTGATTTTGGCTTGCCCCTTCTTTGTATTTGTATCTTACACCTTTGATTTGAAAAAAAGTTCGTCTTTTTATGCGTTTCTTGAAAAAAATGGATCTGGGTCTTTTTCTGTTTTCGAGGTTCTCGTCAGTTTGAATATGTTTCTTGGAGCCATCTTTCTTTATGTGTGTTTTCTGCTTCTGGGTGTTTGCTAGTTTGTGTTTTGGGAGTTGATCAGGGTGTTAAATTGTTTTTCTTGGTGACGTATGTTGTTGATTTTATTGGCTAGTTGGGTTTAGTTGTGAAAATGTGTAGAGTACAGTATTTTTTTTTTTTTTTGAAATATTAAATCTTTTTTCTTTATGTTTGTTGTTTGTTGTTTTCGTTTTATTAACAGACTGATAGTTGTAGGATCTGTCCAAAGATAGGCTTAGCTGAATTTTGTTTTTGCACTGTGGTTTTTCTGAAAGTTATTATCTTGTAAATTGTAAGAACTTCAATTTGCAGTATGTGAACTTGAAATTGAGTTTGTGCACGTTTTTTGACTTGTCAGATCCAGCTGGTTTTCACGTTTGCAGCTTAGAGTATGATCTTGTGATGTGACGAGTTTATTATTATTGGGCATAATGACCAGATTAGTTGAACGGCTAATGTAGACACAGACTTCACCATCTGGTTGTTGGAAGCTTCTTTTAGTATGTTGACCAAATTTGTATGGTTCAAAATCAATTATTTTGACTTGAAAATTTTGTTTCCTAGTTGTTGGAGAGGATAACTTCGACAAGGTAGTCAGTGTTTTCGAGATTGGAGAAACGGAAGTTGAGATCTTCATTGGTATCCTCTGGTTATATTGGGTTCAATTCTCGTATGGCTGTTGCCAAGAGCAACAGCAACACTGAATCATCATTTTATACATCATGTTGCTATAAAGTTGCAAACTTGAGTGGGACCATTTTGGATGCAAGTCATACTGCTAATCTGCATGATCGTTACGTTCTTGGAGAACAGCTGGGCTGGGGACAGTTTGGGATAATCAGGACATGCTCTGACAAGTTTACCGGAGAGGTGTTGGCCTGCAAATCAATTGCAAAAAATAGATTGGTGACTCAGGAGGATGTGCGAAGTGTCAAGCTTGAAATTGAAATAATGACCAGGCTTTCTGGCCACCCAAATGTTGTAGATCTCAAGGCGGTTTATGAGGAAGAAGATTGTGTACATCTAGTAATGGAGCTTTGTGCTGGGGGAGAACTTTTCCACCAGCTGGAGAGGCATGGTAGATTTTCCGAGGCTGAGGCCAGGGTTCTCTTCCATGACCTAATGGAAGTGGTGATGTACTGCCATCATAAAGGCATTGTACACAGAGATCTTAAGCCAGAGAACATTCTCTTGGCTACAAAGGGTTCTTCTTCTCCGATAAAATTAGCTGATTTTGGTCTCGCAACTTACATCAAGCCAGGTATAATTTCTCCTTTCCTTTGAAAAAACCTATATGCAACATTGTTATACCTATTCTGATAATTTTATGCATCATCAACTTTCTTGTTCCAGGTCAAAGTTTGCATGGTACTGTTGGCAGCCCATTTTATATAGCTCCTGAGGTCCTGGCAGGAGGTTATAATGAAGCAGCTGATATCTGGAGCACTGGTGTTATTCTTTACATTCTTCTTAGTGGAATACCACCATTTTGGGGGAAGACAAAGTCAAAGATCTTTGATGCTGTCAGGGCAGCTGATTTGCGGTTTCCTTCTGATCGGTGGGATACAATATCATCTTCAGCAAAAGAGTTGATTAAAGGAATGCTATGTACGGATCCTTCCCAGAGGCTTACACCTCAGCAAATTCTAGGTATAATATGCAAGATATTTATCAAATTCATTATACTTGTTACCTAAATAGAACTGATGAATAATCTTGACAAAGAAAATAGAACTGTTGACTGACGTTTGATGCATCAAGAATGTATATTTATTTGTGTTTGACATCAGTAGTTGGTTTGAAAGGATAGATTGATCAAGCACATAAGCTTGTGAATATAGAATGAACCTACTAAGGGTAGAAGTGGATAGTAAACTGTGAAAACCAGAATATCTAGAATTCATTAGATATGTAACTGCATCAGATCCGTAAATTTCTGAAGGACTTGCTATCTTATATTCTTCTCAAAATTGTTCTTATTCCCGTGGATATGAAATTGACCTCTACAACATGATATATCATATTTGCTACCACACTTTGTTTGTGCTCTCAGCCTGCTTCTCAAGATGATGAATCTTCAAAATTCCTCAGTCAATGGATGAATTTTTCTTACCTAAGCTGTAATCTAACTTCGGAAGATCCAATTCATAAAATCCTTCGGGGTGACCCAGTGGTTTGAGCCTTTGGGACTTCCATGTTGGAGGTCTCAAGTTCGAAACCTCTTTACCAAATGCCAGCGAAAGCAAGGGATTTGACTTCTGGGTTGAGCTCGTCGCACCGGGCTTGCTTAGTGCGGGTTACCTTTCCTGTGTGTTTGCGAGCTATTGTATAGGAGCGAGGATTTTACCCTGTGTGCACCCAAAGGGTAGCGGCTGCGGGTTTTCCTTGTCATTAAAAAAAAGATCCAATTCATAAACTGATTTTCTCTGATTGAGTTAGATTTTTCAGTTCTTAAAAGGCTTTTTCTTTTATCTAAGTAGTGAAGCAGTTGAGGATGTATCAGTTGAGCAGCTTACTTCTTGTCTTACCTCAAACTTATGATTTTGACACTTAACAGATCATGCTTGGGTACGGGATATCTCACCGCATTTCAATGAACCATGCCTAAAAGTGCATTCAGATGAAGGCTCCTGCTGCTCTTCTCTTATGACTCGGAATCAGGATATCAGTTTTGGCACAGGTTCTGCCGTTTTAATTGATGCCCAATCGCCAAAATTCACGTGCAAGTCATCATTTTCTACTTTACTAACCGAACAATCAACAACTTCCTATGGATCCGCTGTATTCTCTTTCAGTAGTACTAATGGATCAAATGGCCATGACTTTGCTTCTCCTGTTCTAACACTGCCTAGTTTTACATTCTTCGGCTCAAGTTTAGTTGTTGATCAAGGGAGTTATGAAGTTGATTTATCTGTTAGGGCATCTGATGTGGATTTACTTCATAAAGGTAATTTCACAGTTTTTTTAAAAAAATTCATCTTAAACTGTAAATTGCTATAGCCAAAGTTATCTGTCCGTCTGGAGTCCTAGGATTTAAACCTATTCGACTCATGTCACAGATGCCAGTGTGGGAAAGGTGTTTATGTTGTCAGAGTCTCCTGTAAGCCTTGAGCAAGTGGTAAGAGATAAGACAGCAGAAGTTAGAAAGAGTGGATCAAATGGATCTAGAACTCTAGGCATCCAGAGCAGGAGGAACCATACAATTGGTCTTGGTGAATTTGAGCAGATTGATATTGTGGTGACCGAAACAGTTATCCGATGGGCGTCGTGCACATGTCTTCCTACCGCCACATCACTCAGGTCTTCTCTTGTCTGCTGAAAGTGTAGATGACTTTATGGCTTAACTTGTCAGTAGCTTGTGCTGAGAAAAAGAGTTGTTAACCTTGATGTTCGCTTAATGAGGTCATGTAACATGTTAGATTCATGAGCTTCTGGACTAAACTGTCAAAGCTTTTTTGCAACTCACAAGTTTGATTTTGGTAAAATATCGTACCATAAAATGATGTTTTCTTGAGTTACAAAGCTTTTGTCTATCGTTAATGTGAAGGGGAGTGAGTCAATTGCTTACGAGACTTTTCCACATGTATAATGTTTCTGTCCTGATATTCAATGAGTTTGCATGGCCATCCGGTATCTGTGTAGCATTTCATTTGCCTTGGTCCGAATATGGGTATTCGACGTACATTTTCACTAGATACATGAGCTTGTTTTCTCAAATGCAGAAACTTATATAAACAACAATAGCCTGCTATTACTGCAAGGTCTTTAATCAGAGTTTGAGCTTCAAAAATGGCTGCACAAGATGAATGCAATTATCTTTACATGGTCGTTAGGTAGGATGTATTAGATTCTATATTAGACATGACATTATTTAATTCTTTGTTTGGTAGGATTTTTAGCTTATGTATATAACTAAAAGTATCATACTTAGGAAATCATGGTATTAGACTTTTGGTAATACAATGGTTATTAATACATGGCACGAGTAAAGACATAACTGCCGTTAATACATCAAATCAAACAATGTATAAATATAATCCCAACATTACTAAATACACTCTATTCAACACTATTCTTATGCACTATCAAACGACCTCTAAAGTTTCAACTTATATAACTGATCGGATAAAAACAACACTGTTTGTGCAATGTAATCGGTTGTTGCAGGTTATTACTCTGTTTTCTAGGTTATTACTATCATTCTTGATACGAAGAGCTACCTGTTATTGTAGGTCAACTTAACCTAATTGTGTGGGAGCTTTTTTACATAGTCGGTGCATATAATATAAACTCCATTTTTAAAGTTTTGATGTGGCTTGTTTTGTACTCTCATTTACTTAAAGAATACAATTAATCCTTTCTTGTGATTGCCAAAGAGCTGACTTTAGAGTTGTTTATGGTGTGATCTTTTTACTTTTCAAGTAATATAGTTGTATAAGTTATCCCATTGTGCAACCATGTGAGGAGATGGTAGACAAAATGATGGGTTTTTTCTGTTTTTTCCGCGTTGACATGTCCCAAACTATTAATTAAAATTTAAAACTATAGCTTATATAGGGTTTCTCTTTTTAGAATTGGTACTTTGGGTGGAGTGGTCTTGTTCCCACCTCCACATGGCCATGGAGAATAAAATGTTGGTGCAAATACAATTAGACATTGACTATAATAATAATGGGAAATGTGGATATGAATGGTGAGGGACCATCCAACTAAGGATTTTTTTTTATTTTTTTTTGCTTTCATAATCGACAAGATTCACTATTATAATTTGTCTTGTTTATGCTTTCCACGACTCTATGATCCTTCTTTGCTCTGTCCTTGTAGGTACTCTTTCCTTTATTAAAGTTTTGTTTCAAAGTAAAAATCATACTAGTTGCCACTTTTAGGGCTACCAATTAGAATGTATATCCAAGAGCCTTACGTATTGTGTCATGATCACCACATATTGATAAAAACAAGAAGAAATTCCTGATTAAAAAAAAACATGAAGGCATGGAAATTATGAAAGCTAGTTGGTAAGGAAAAAATGTAGAATGATATCAATAAATACTATTAGAAATAGTGAAGGTTCCTTGATATAGTAGTCATAACTTAAAAGTGCCCCAGAGATCTGTTAGTTGAAAATTAACCAGAGTTGAAATTCAAAATTGTACAACTGAAATTTGTCGACGGTCTAAGTAAATCTTTAGGACAGTGTCAATTTAACTTTTGAAGAATGAGGAGACTAGTTTCATAATGTATTGTGTTGTATCATACTGTATTGTTTTAATGAATATAATGTTTGGATAGATTGTATGTTCTCCGTTGTTATATAATGTCACACATCCATAATTTGAATGATAAACCTATAAGAAATTGAACGGTATGAGGTAGAGCCACTATGGAAAGATAGGGTAAATCATAAATGATAAAATAGAATTATTAAATAATAAGTAAAGACAAAATGAGAAGAAAATATTAAGGTAACCATACGATCACACCAAATCGATCGTTCAATTAGGGACAGGCACACATGAAAATTCATTAAAATTGGACAAGGCGACAAGAATTCTCAATGAACTTTCACATCATTGTAGATTCAGGATGGTATGTCAAACATTTGATCAATAAGCTTTCAATTTACTATATAGCACGTGCTACAACCACAATTATTTTTTGTAGTACAATCCAGACGACAAATAATGGGAAAATTTAAAAATAGCCATTTTCCAATAGTCCAGAATTGAAAAATTAGTTAATTTTTGGAATGTATGACATTCAAACTTAGAAAAGTGAAACTCTATCACAGTATTATGGACAAAAGACGTTTCATCATTTAAATTTGAAATTCATGACATTGGCATGGTTTTCACATCAAAAGTTGTTTCTTTTAAATGGATTTTCAAACACTTATTATTTTCTAAAACCCGGGCCCCTATAATTTTTACAATTTGAATGAGATGATAAAAATTCAACTTTAAATAAAATATTTGAACCATAAACAGCTAATATAATGTTCATTGGAAAGTTTTTTTTAGATGTTAGATCTCTTCATCCATCTTTACTTGTCCATTATACTAAAAATAGTTGTCAAACAATACTTGTCTAATTCGTTAATGGGAAAAAACAATTCCCTTATGTATTTTATGGATAAGATGTTGGAAATAAACCGGATTTGCTTGAAGGAATATTACAAGATGCATCCTGGATAAAGATTAAATGTCTCTTGGAATTTATTTATTTATTTATTAATATTATTTGTGTGTAAAAGGAATGTTATGAAAGACTTCGAACATTAACACTTGGATTTCCTAGAAGAGATAGGTCATATGTAGTTTGTTTTGCTTTCTATTGTTGTTGTTGTAAATTGTAATTGTACTTTCTTGGTAACTTTAATGCTAAAATTTTACCTTACATGTTAAATTTTGAAGTTCTATTGTCACTATACAGTATTCTCTGCTTTAAAAGTTTTGTAGTTACGAGTAAGTCAACAATTATGAGTAGCAAAAATCTTAGAAGCAATTTGTTTAAGGAAAAATCATGACTTTCTATTAATATATGAAAATGTTAACTACTCCGCCTGAATCTAATCAGATACATTTTTTAAGGACTTAATATGTTTAATTAATCATAGTTTCACAGAAGAACTTTATAAGTTTCCAAAACTATCCGATTTTCTAAACTATACGTGGAATTTTAACTAACAACAATATACATAGTGAAATTTTACCAGTGGGGTTTGAGGAGGGTAGAATATATGCTGCAGATCTTATCATTACTTGATAGAATGGTTGTTTCTGAAAGAACCCCGACTCAACTACAACAAATCTAAGTACAAGGAAGAAGAAAATACTGGAATAAACATAATAACTACAAGAATAGACCAAAAACAATAAAATACTACTCCCTCTGTACTGTCTCAATTTATGTGGCACTTTTCGTTTTTCAAGAGTCAAAACAATTTAAGTTTGACCGGGAATTTACGCATGGAATCTTCAATTTTTTTGAAATGAAATTCATATATTTGTAAACTACGTAAAAAGTACTATAAGTCACAATAATTGATAATTTAAAATGCTTGAAAAATTTATGAAAAACTAACGGTCAAAGATAGACTTGTTTGAATTTCGAAATCTGAAAAGTGCCACATAAAATGAAACGAAGGGAAGTATGATAATCAAGACACAATAAATAACCGACGATGATGGATTATGTCAGACATCATCACAAACTGAATAAGAAACAAATATCCGATTTTTAATATTAATATCCCTAAAATGCATGGTTGCAATTATGCACAAGGACCCGACCACTTTGTCCACCTTGTGATGATAAGGTCCCTAACTCGTGGACACTAATTGGCCTTGTCGTCTCCAACTTGAGGTTCACATAAAAGGCAAACTATCTTCAAACTTTTAAACTTTCTGACTTAAGTAAAATTATCTCTCCATTTTCTCTTCAAAGCATAACATTAGCAAAATGGGGTCTCAAATTTACTCATCAACTCCTCAATTCTCCTACCAATTTCCCAAAATCAAACCAAGACAAGTATCTTCATATTCCTCACTTCATTTAAAATCAAGAATCAGCACCATAAGTTGTCAGCAACAGCCACAGTCTACTGGTGTTGTTACTGAAACACCAATTCCAAGAACTGCTACATACAATGTGGACTTCAAGACTTATGAAGATTGCAAACTTGGTATATCCAGATACCCAGATTTTGTGTATAATGCACAAGGGGGTACAGGTACTGGAACTGGAAAAAGAATTGAGTTGAGCGATGAAATTTCAATTGATTTCGACTTGGAAAAGTTGTACATTCCTCCATTAACATCTGCAACTGCTAAGTTCTTGGGATTGCCATTGCCCCCTTTTCTGAAAATTGACGTTGAACCTGAGCTCCTTAGGGGATATGTCAACCAAGAAACTGGCAAGGTACATTCCTTACCCCTTATATTATTGTCCTTAACAGAAACATATAATGAATTCATCAAGAAGATGAGAAAAAAGAGAGATTAAATTTCAAGCTTATACCTTTTACAGGTTAATCTGGAGTTCAAGGCCAAGTTCTGGTTTTCAGTTGGAACCATCTACAGAGCGCCACCACTGCTTGTGGATACGTTATTAACATCAGACGAATCGAAGGGAAAAATTAGAGGAGGAAGAGGGGAGAGGCTAAATGAAGAAGGAGGGTGTAAACTTATTGGGGTGGCAACAGTTGAACCTATTGACGACTTGTTTATGAATACATTCCTTAGCCTTCCAACAGAATGTCTTGCAAAGATGAATGCTACAATCTCATTTTCCAGTACCTAGAGACTTTGCCAAGCAATAGTTATGTAAGATCACATTGTATAGCTCTCAAACATTGATATAAAAAGGAAGGCCAATAAATTGCATAGTTGATGTTAAAGAACATTCAATGATGGATTTTGTAATACAGAAAGTGTAGAATTCATGGGAACCTGGACGTGAATGTCCATTGATACAAGATTTACAATATACTGCAATTGTACCAATTTTTACATCAGCTGTTTATAGTATGTAAACTTTGAATACTTTGCTGTGTTCCAAAAGAAAAAGGGAGGACTTGTCCCTCTGTTTTACTTCCTGCTATATCCATCCATCCATCCATCCACAAGACTTTCAACACTCGAACCGTAATAATTGCTCCTTCAGTGCACAGTATCATGCTGCATCAAGGAAATAAGGGTCAGAACATTCACGCGTAGTTGAACACAGTTAACCATTAAAGCAAGAAAACAAACTTAAATTACCATAACTCAAACATGTTTTGCCTCTGAAATTGTTCTGATAAACTAGCAAAGCAAAGTGCTATACATTATTCAAATGCGAGCCTCTGAGTATCAACCAGAGAAGCATATTGACCCTTCCTTTCCAACAACTCTAAGTGTGTTCCCAACTCCGCAATCTTCCCATCAGAACACAAAGCAATTTGATCTGCATTCTGAACTGTGCTCAATCTGTGAGCAATAACCAAAGTTGTTCGTCCCTTCATCAGATGGTCCAGGGCTTCTTGAACTAGACGCTCACTTATAGTGTCTAAAGCACTAGTGGCCTGCAGAAAATACAGAAAGCAAGGCCATATTCATCAAATATATTTAGTATTACAATTAAAGGTGGATCCAGAAGTTGAGCTTTATGCATTCGAGTTCGGAATTTTACCACAACCCATTTGATCTATTGAGTTCAATTTCTTTTGAGGGGTAGGGGGTGGGGGGAATAATTGTGAAATACTACCATAACAAGCAACAACATTACACCGAAAGAGCACCTAGAATTCATATCCACTTTCCAGGAACGGTAAAATATGATTAAGTGCTCCAACAAAACCAGAAAACTAAGTACATAATCTTTGGATAAAAAGTCTACATCTATGAGCCTTTCTAGATCCCTGTAAGAAGTCTATCCTTTCAATGACTTCTGTCTTTATCTGTGATACTACAAAACTGGTATTTACATTTTCAACTCTAAATAACTTCCACTTCCTTGCTTGTCAATGTGGTATATCATAGCACCCCACACTGCTGCCATCACTTCCTTATTAAACTGTATCCATCTTTTCTTTTTGATCCATTCCGGGCATAGTTGTGTTAGCCTCTATATGTTTTAATGATGACAAACTAATCCCATAAACCTACTATGCAGGAGGAAGAAAAAAGAACCAAGAAAGATTGTAACTCAACAATGCAAGGAAAGAGAAGCAGTCATGGAAGGTTGACAATCAAGGAAGATTTCCACTCAACTACACAAGGAAAGAGAAGCAACCAAGGAAGATTGTTACTTGGCACAACACAAGGAAAGAAGACCCATGAAGATCAAGGCAGATCCCAGAACAGAGGAAGAATAATGCTCAGTGTGGTACTTGGCTGAACAAGGAAAGAAAATCAACACATACGGACATATCCTAACATCAGCTACCTCCACTCTTTCGAATTTAGGTGTTTCGTATACAATAACGGCAAGAATAATCTGGGAAAATTTTATCCTCGTAGTGATGAAGTTATTTTTCTAGGATACTCTCCCTCCAGTAGATCTTTCAGAGTTTTCAATAAAAGAACTCTCTGTGTTGAAGAATCTGTACATGTTGTATTTGATGATTCTAACCTTAGCGTTCAGAATTCAAGAAATGAATGTGCTGATGCAGAACATGTTGTTGAAAAATCCTCTGAAGAAACAAAGCAATAGCCCGATCCAAAAAAGCGACTATCTGAGACGAAAAGTCAACTGATCCATCTGAACCGCCTAAACGCTCAATCTCACGAAAGTGGAAGCATATGCAAGCTATCCAAACGACCTCATTCTTGGAACCCAAATGCAAAAATGCAAACTAGAGCTTCCATGAAAAAACAAGCATCCATGGCACTCATACACAACTGGAACCAAAACAAATTGATTAAGCACAAGATGATGAGTTCTGGATGAAGGTGATGCAGGAAGAACTCGATTAATTCGAAAGAAATCAGGTATGGACATTAATGAAATGGCCAAAAATCTCTGTGATAGGAACCAAATAGGTCTTCCGAAACAAGCTAGATGAGGAGGCAAAGTCATTAGAAACAAAGCAAGGTTAGTCGCTCAAGGTTACTCACAACAAGAAGGTATTGATTACGAAAGGATGTAAAAGTGTTGTGTCAAATGGACTTGTAAAGGAAGAAGTCTTTGTTAAACAACCTCCTGGCTTTGAAAGTTTCTCTTGTCCAGGTTACGTTTTCAAATTAACTAGAGCCATCTATGGTCTCAAACAAACCCCTAAGGCTTGGTATGAGAGATTAAGCACCTTTTACTTGAAAATAATTTCCAACGAGGCAAAATTGATGCAACTCTTTTCATACAAAAATCAGAATCTAGCATCCTTACTGTTTAAATTTATGTCGATGACAATATTTTTGGAAGTTTTAACGCGTCTCTGTGAGAATTTTGCCAGCCTCCTGAAAGGAGAATTCGAGATAAGTTTTATGGGAGAACTTACTTTTTTCTTGGGACTACAAATCAAACAGTCGACTAAGGTTACTTTCATTAGTCAAACCAAGTACACAAAGGAGCTACTCGAAAAATTCGGGATGAGAAAAGGTAAAGCTTTTGGGACTCCTATGAACCCCTCAACTTGCCTCAAAGCAGATTCGCCACGTAAAAATGTCAATGAGAAAACATATCAAGGAATGATCGGATCACTACAATATTTGACTGCCAACCGACAAAACATCATGTTTAGTGTCTGCAAATGTGCTAAATTTGAATCAACTCCAAAAGAATCTCATCTCACTGCAGTAAAGAGAATCATTCGATATCTCATTGGGACCCAAGATTACGGATTATGATGTCCTCACTCAACAAATTTTGATTTAATTGGATATTCAAGTGCTTATTTTGCAGGTGATAAAAAATGATAGTAAAAACACAAGTGGCACCTGTCAAAATTCTGGGCGAAGCTCTACTCTCTGGCATAGCAAAAAACAAACTTCAGTGGCTCTATCACCCACTGAATTAGAGTACTTGTAGGGAGGTGTGATACTCAACTGTTATGGATAATGCATCAATTACATGACTACAAATTATCTTATGAATTGGTACCTATTTTATGTGGTAATACTAGTGCTATTAATCTTTCCAAATATATTGTGCATCATTCTAGAGCAAAGCATATAGATATTAAGCAACATTTTATTAGAGATCATGTTGATAATGATAATTTCGAGTTAGAATTTATTGATTCTGAAAATCAATTGGCTGACATTTTCGGAAAACCCCTTTTGGAAGATCGATTTTGTTTTCTCCGTGAATGTCTTGGAGTTGCCCTTTTAAAATCATAATTCTCTCCGCTCTCTTTAATGCTTAAAGTTACTGCATTTAAAACCATATTTTGCAAAAAGATTTTTACCATCATTACTTGATTTCTTTTATTTCCTTTCCTTTTCCCCATACTCTATTCCTTTACCAAAGCGCCACTTCCGCTCACATCTTTCACATCTTAAACCCTCCATCTCCCTCCACTCTCTCTTTTCATACTTCCTCCTCTCATTAAATTTCTCCACAACTCACTCTTCCTCTCTAAGAAAAAGATCTTCCATGGCTTCCTCCACCAGATGTTCAAGTAAAAGACTCCATAACCTCTCTGAAGTCGAATTCACGTCTCCTGTTTCAGACTCCTCCAATTCTGAATCCAAAACCCTTCCTTCCAAACCCTCTCCTAAAAAGAACTATGCTCCTTCACAAGACAAAGGTAAGTCTAACAAAAAGTTACGGCGGGGAGAAGCCAATGATTTCACTGCAGCAGACATGCGTCTTTTCTGGAGTGCAAAACAGAAAGACAAGTTCTTGGCCTTCAACAATCGCCCAATCGTCACCGGAAGGGTGATAAATTTGGAACAATTGGAGGATTCTCATTGCGCAGTAAGTGCTTATTTCAAAGCCCAGAACTTATCTCTCTTCTTTCAGCGTTGTGGTTTAGTAGTTTATGAGGAACCTGTTCGTATGTTTTATGCAAACCTTAGGGTTTCTAAGGACAGTGGGGAACTAGAAACCCTCGTCTTGGGAAAACGAATTATTCTGAATGATTCTCTGTTCGAAAAAATCTTTAAAACCAAGTTCTCTGGTGACATTCCTTTCATGACTGGGTGTTGGCTTGATGACTTTGAAGTAACTCTAGATGAAGCCAAAATCTTTGTGGCTGAATCCGAGTCAGACCTATCTGATTTTGGTCCTTCCACCATCTGTTTTGAGAATCATATCTTGGCTCACATTATAGCAACTACTCTGCTCCCCAGGAAGGGATCCCTGAGCAATATCACCGACAGGGATGTTTTTGTTCTTTACTGCCTACTGAAGAAGTACAAGATAAACTGGGGTGAATGGTTTCGGACCTATATGATTGAAAGTACCGCTGAATGTGATACTCATGCAATTCTCCCCTATGGATTGATCATCTCCCGCATTCTGATTGGCTTGTACATTGATCTCTTTTACTACAAGCCTCTTGAAGTCTCTGTAACCTATGACATCCGGACTTTTGCTAGCATGGGATACATTTTGATTGATGGAAAATGGTCGAAGAAAGGCCCTGTCAAGGTGAAGGTCAAACAACCTTGGGCCAGCAAGATTACTACAGACTCTGCCACAGATTTACTGAAAGAAGTGGCTGAGATTAATGGAATGCAGAACACACAGGAGAAAATGGACAAGATCCTTCAGCTGCCAAAGGACACAGGTACTAATGTGGGAAAGCTACGGATTTCTATGGATAGTATTCATCAGCAGGAAGGGATTAAGACCAACAAACTGATCAACCGAGTTGACTCCCTTAACCATGGAGCCAGCTCATCTCAGACTGAGCTTGCTGTGACCATTCAGACTTCTTACTCCAACCTTTCCTGGAACATTGAAAGATCCAATAACTCCTTCGCTGGGAGGATTATCAACACCCTCAAGTACTTCTTTTCCAAGTGTTTTTGATCCACCCATTTTTTTGGTGTCCTCTCTTCAGACTATCAGTTCTTGGGAACGTTTGTCCCTCTTAAAACAATTTGTTTTTGCTTTGTAACAGGGGATGTTTGATCCCCCTGCAACTATGTGCTCTGCATGCTACCCAACTATGTCTGCTTTTATGTTTAGTTATTGTTCCTATCTCTGCACATATTGTTCGGTCTTTGTTCTTTTATCTTTTTGATAATGTCAAAGGGGGAGAATGGAGCAAAAGAATTCTGAGTCAGCTAGTGAACCATGGCATACAGTAAAGGGATGATATCCAATCAGGGAAGTTATCTGCCTCTTAACTTGTTTTTGTCATCATAAAAAAAAGAGGGAGATTTTTAGCCTCTATATGTTATATAATGACGACAAACTAATCCCATAAGCCTGTTGTTAGAATAGGAATAGGTATATACCATCCTACTTAGAATAGAAATAGGATTAGGAATAAGAGTAATATATAGTTTCCTACTTGGTAAAAGATTGTATTGTAGTGATTATAAATAGAGTCTCTGTGTAATAATGTTAGATACACAATTCAATAATATTTTTTCCCAATATTTCTCACATGGTACTAGAGCCTCTATGATCTTGGTAGAGAATCAAAAAGCTTCCGCTAGCCGCAGGAGGCTATTATATATCCATATATACCGCCTATCTGGCCAACAATAATGTTAGCAAAAGTTGGGTTATCGTGTATCTTTCCGATTACTATTTTCTCATATCTAATTTGCGTAGCACCGCCCATCTTTTCAATGACTAATTTCTCATATCTTATTTCTGTAGCACCGTGCTATCTTTTCGGTGACTACTTTCTCATATGCAATTTGTGAAGCACCATGCCATCTTTCCGGTGATTACTTTCACATATACGATTGTTGTAGCACTCTTGCTGTCTTTCCGGTGATTACTTTTTCATATCCAATTTGTGTAGCACCGTGCCATCTTTTACTATTTTCTTATTTGTGTAGGGTCGTAACATCATTCCAATCCTTGCCCATATAATTTCTCTTTTTCAATAGGGTCGTGTCGTCAATACGATCCTACCTATATAATTTCTGTTTTTCTGTAGGGTGATGCCACCCTACCCATATATTTCGTTTCTCAGTAGGGTTGTGCCATCATTCCAACCCTACCCATATATTTCTTTTTCTCAATAGAGTCGTGCCATCATTTCAATCCTACCCATATAATTCCCTTTCCCAGTAGAGTCGTGCCATCATTCCGACCCTACCTATATAATTTTATTTCTCAAATTGTGACCACTTTTAGCCATCAAATCTAATAATCCAGGGCATGAGCATGTTCTAATCAGTTTTACGGTGACTTTCTTGTTTATGATGTACTCATCCCTTGATTTCGAGACGATTTATTTCGAGTACTTTTTGTTTCAGATTACTTTTTCAAAAAAAAAAAAGGAGGTATACTCAAATATTTGGGTGGGCTAGATTGCAATGATACTTTCTCTCCCATGGCTAAAATAGCATATGTCCACCTTTTTTTTCTTCTATCTATGATTGTCGTTTTTCATTAGCCATTTAATCAGTTGGACATTAAGAATGATTTTCTCCACGGTGATCTCGAGGAAGAAGTCTATATGGAGCAACCACCTAGTTTTGTTGCTCAGGGGAGTCTAGTAGGCCTTGTATGTCGATTGTGTAAGTCACTCTATAGTCTGAACTCTAAACAACTCTAAACAGTCTTCTTAAGCTATGCTTGGAAAGTTCAACATTGTATTGAAGGAATTTATCACTTTGTGTTTTATCGACATTATGCATCAAATCCAATATTTCATGAGAAGACCAAACACATTGATATTGACTGAAATTATGCATCAAATCCAATATTTCATGAGAAGACTAAGCACATTGATATTGACTGTCAATTTTGTGAAGTCAAGTGATCAACTTGCAGATATCTCACCAAGCCCCTCACCGGTCCTTGGATTAATTACATTTGTAACAAGCTAGGTACATATGACTTGTATGCACCAGCTTGAGAGGGAGTGTTAGAATAGGAATAGGTATACATAATCCTACTTAGAATAAAAATAGGAATAAGAATAGTATACAGTTTCCTACTTGGTAAAGGATTGTATTGTAGTGTCTATAAATAGAGTCTTTGTGTAATAAGGTAGATACACAATTCAATAATATTTTTTTCCAATATTTCTCACACCTACTATGCAGGAGGAAAAAAAAGCAGCAGGAAAGATTGTTACTCAGCTATATAAGGAAAGAGAAACAGTCACAGAAGGTTGACACTCAGGGAAAATTGTTACTTGGCACAGCACAAGGAAAGAAGACCCATGAAAATCAAGGCAGATCGAGAATAGAGAACGAATAATTCCCGGTGTGGTACTCGGCTGAACAAGGAAAGGAAATCAATACATACAGACGTATCTGATACAGATGTATAATTTCAATCAAGGATTATGATCATATCCCTGGTTGAAGGAGAAACTTCCATTGGGTTATCCTTAAGAGCAAATCTTTACAAGTCAGCAATCTAAAATCAATTTAGGAAAATTTGATTTCAGCAATCATGCAAAATCAGTTCCGGCATCAATCAAGACAACGAGATTTTCTTCAACAATGGTCACAAGGCAGCACCTATAAAAGCAGATCAAGATCGAAGGAGCAAGTTTGCAACTTCCTTTGAACAAGAATCACTATTCATCCTTTTATCTTGCAGGAAACAATGTATTCATTAGAATTTACTAGTGAGCATTAAAAGAAAAAGAGAGATTAGTGTGAGTTATTCAAGTAGAGGCTGTAGCCCAGAAGAAATCTGGAACTGTTCAAGTCAAGAGAAACCAACACGATCTGTACAATCAAGTTCATACAAAGCTCTACAGGAAACCCTTGTAACCCAAGGGTTTTGGACTAGGCACCACATCGGTGATCCGAACCAATATAGAATCTCTTGTCTCCATTTACCTTTCAGTCATTTATGATTCTTTTTTTAAAAAAATTGGTAAGATTGTATTCTTCAGCATTTAAGGGCATGTTGGCCACCACCAAAAAGTGTCAATTACAAACTTCCTAACAAATCTACAATCTGATCTGTATCTACTATACACAACTGTTTACACCAAAAAAGTAGAGATACTATACAATTCCATTTGACCTTGTGTATGGAATTGGATCTATTTTTGTAGCATCTACCATTCCTTTCCTTCCAAACTGACCACCATACATGATGGTATTAACCTCCACCATCTCCTACTCTGCCTATTCAACTAACCTACAGGTAAGTCGACTCATCACTTTACCCCCCCTCCCCCTCCCCCCTGGCCTTGAGTTTCATAGCACCCCACATCTTCCAATACCAACTACAGTCCAATGGAGGACTAGCACATCCTTCTTTGAGGCCAATTGACACAATAATTTGCGCACAGAAGCCACATTCCAGCATTTAGTCATTTACTACTCAGATGTTGAACCCCCATATTTCTTTGGCACACAAATATTGTCCCATCCTACCAGTGCCACTTTCCTCTTTTCAGTTGAGCTGTCCCATAAATAATTTCTACATTTCTGATCCATTTGGTGGATTTTCTAATACATATACATGGTCAAGCTATTAGGTTCAAACGAATGTAGCTAATGCAGTAGGTCCACCCCTGATCACAATATCATCTAATACCTAGGAATTTGTCATTCATACTTATACTGTTCTGACTTGAGCTGGATGAGTGAAATTCTATGACGTAAATAATGACCATGGGCAGATTGGGAAATATGATTTCGATGCTACAAAAATAGAAAGTTTAAATCTGCCCATGTAATTCAGGCTTAAACCAGAATTTACAAAGAAAAAGAAGATACTAAGGCCACCCCACAGAACTGTACTGCTGAGCATACATGGTGAAAGTCAATGGACACACAGATAAAGCAAAGGAGGTCAAAGATTACCTCATCAAGAATCAAAATAGGGGCATTCTTCAGTAGAGCCCTAGCAATAGCAATTCGCTGAAAATGGAAAGATGGTATAATCAAATAATCAATATAACTCTGCAAACTCATAAAGGGGAAAGAAAATGAAAAGCTATGATAAGTGCATGCATAAACAGCACAGCAATTTACTACCTGCCTCTGTCCACCACTCAATAAACCACCACGTTCACCAACCAATGTGTCATAACCCTGTCAATTTCTTGAGAGATAATTAGCAGATATAAGAATAACTATGAAATAGAGGAATGAAGAAGCAGCCTTTCAGAAATGACAAACCTGTGGCATTGAAATTATGAACTCGTGCGCATTGGCAGCCTTGGCTGCCTTTACCACGTCATCCTTGGATACATATTCATCAGGGAGAGCATAAGCAATATTTTCTCCAACCGATACAGAGAAAAGAACAGGTTCCTACAAGCGAGATTTTATGCATTTCAGAAACAAATATTAAGTGATTGCAATGCCCAGGACAATCACTGACACCATCCAGAATTTGATTTCAAGTCAAATCTTCTGTGAAGAGAATGAGCATGAGAATAGTGTCTCACTGATTCAACAGTGAGTGTTGGAGAGAAAAGATCAATACATACTTGATTGACTAGAGAGACAACCCGCGCCCACTCGCTCTTATCAAATGTTCGCAAATCTTCTCCTGCAACTGTTATGCGACCTCGAGTTGGCTGCAAGGTCAGGGTATTAACTGATAAATTTACCTTTAGACCTTCCTAGGAGGACCATAAAAGCTTGTTTTCAGTAATATTCAAATAGATAATCGAAAGTAGACCTCATAGAAACGTGCCAATAGCTGTACCACTGTACTTTTCCCTGCACCACTTGGTCCCACCAGAGCTGTAACAGTTCCACATTTTAGGGTTAAATTAAGACCACAAAGGATTTCCACATCAGGCCTCACTGGATACGAGAAATCCACATCTGCATGCGAAATATGAAAAACATATTATTAATTAACAAATGGTGCATTTTCCATTACTTTTTCCCACCGTCTTTTTCAGAAAATGGAAGAGTCCCAGATTTCTGAAACCATAGATGAACAGACAAGAATATGATCTGTTTCTCCTAAGCAAGACCTTTTACTGAAAAGAGACCAGAAAATCTCCTTGATAAAAAAGTTAGAGAAAGATCTACCTTATATATTTACCCTTCTAAAAAGGAACTAAATCAATTAATCAAACTTGTTTCCTATACCCTGTTACTTTTCAATATAAATACTATATCCACTTTTTCCAGTACTAGTTTCTTGGAACATGCATTGCACATTGATCTCTAATTTTAGTTAAAATATCTTTCACAAAATAGTGAATCGTGTTAAGATATGGCACCTGGGCTTAACTCAACCCCAAAGCTAGCTCATGAGGGGAGAATTGCTCAAGTCCATATAAGGAGACCATCAGTCCATTCCCCAACCAATGTGGGACTTTTACCCACTCTAACACGCCCCTTCAGGTCCAGGCCCAAGGGGCACGTGGATCGGGAGCCCAAACAGGGATGGACCTGGCTCTGATACCATGTTAAGATATGGCGCATGAGCCTAACTCAACCCCAAAAGCTAGCTCATGAGGGGAGGATTGCCCAAGTCTATATAAGGAGACCACCAGTTCATTCTCCAACCAATGTGGGACTTTTACCCACTCTAACAGAAAAGATACTTTAATTAAAAGGCTATATCACTTAAGAGAATATATGTCAATACCAAAATAAAGAAATTGATCAATTATTTCTTCTAAGTGTCTTTGAATTAAGTTTGTTAGATAAACTTGGGTTCATTTAATTTTCTTTGAAGGGTGAAACAGAGACTACACAACAAAATATTATGTTAGATATCAACTAATATATGCACTTGAGTATAGGAGTTGAAATGCTCCCTAAAATTTCAGCAACAATTTGTTATTCCTATTCAGTAAAGAAGTCTCCTTTGAACAACAATAGTATATTCAATTAATTCATCAATAATCTATAATTATATCAATCATAATCGACAAGGCAATTAATATAATTATATTTAACAAAAAAATTGTGTTGAGTTATAAAATAGGAACAAAATTATTCATCATCTGCTTCGCAATGTGAAAGTCATTGGAACTAATAATGCATACCTCTTTAATTTGTGATGAGAGTGTTAAAATCATATTCAGTCCTAATTAAATGTTTAGTCATCCTAAAAGTTAATATTATTATTTTTTACAAAAGTTAAATTTAATATTGTTCATATGTTAACATTCATGTCAAGAAAATTAGGTGAATTTAATTAAAATAATGGGATCTAAAATAATATAGTCATGCTAAATGAATTTTCTGCTACATATTTAATGGTAAATGCATGTAAAAGTAGCTTCAACACAAATTGACCAAGCGTAGAAGAATAAATATATATTTTTACAGAATATGCAAACAGAGCATAATAGATGTGTGATATATATATGCAAACAGAACCTGACAGCATCTTGTAGTGATCATCCTTTAATCCTCATCCTCATATCCCTTCGTGAACCACGACTTCCTCAAGTTACAACACTAAAAAGTTTCCTTATATAACTATTCGAACAAAACATGATTCTTGCTCTTCTTTCATAATCCCAACAATACATGTGTCTCTTACTCTCCTCTCATACACGGTTTCAAACATATATTTATACCTCATTTCATGGTTGTTGCTATTAAATATCAATAACTGTGGCTAAATCAATTTGGAGCAAGACATTATTTTTCTCCTTCTATCTTCTTCACCGTTACAAAGGAGGATATGTGCACATTAGAAACACTTAATTCTCAATTAGTGCTAGGAAGTTGCATCCCGTAAATCTAATGTCAAGGAGAAGGTGCACACATTAGTTTACTTCTTTTTGGCTTATTCATTATACAATTTTATTAATGATCATTTGATTGTCTTGCTAATAAATAACTTACAATCCAAAAATTATTAAAATAATACTATTTAATATTAATTAAATAGATATTTAATTTAGTGTAGGCATAATATGATAATCCAACTTTGCACTTTGGAGCTTCCCACTTTTAATAATATATATAGTTCTTTGTATCCCATGCTGAATAATATAAATACTTTAAAAATTCAAGAATTTCAACTAAATTTTTTAGCCCAAATAAAAATACAAATTTTATAAAAGAATTAAATTAAAGAAGTCTAATAGAAAAAAAAAAACACAAAAAAAAGATAGAGAAAAAATATACAATATACACATTGTTCTTAAGACTTAATTCATAACAATATATACTATAGATGGGAAAAGAAATACGGAATCAATACATAATTTTTCGAGTTCTTGTCGACACCCTCAACGTTAACCCATCAAAATTTAAGAGTTTCTTCATCGAGTCAAACTACATCATGAAAATAGTACAATAATACTATAAGTGTTTCACTACTTTAACTATAGAATGAAAAGTAATTACCTTAGGTAGGGGCCTCATGAAACAAAAAAGATAAATTTATATAGATAAAAGTGAAGGAATACCAAAAGAAATCCTAAAGCTTTGAATTAAATATTTGGAGGTTATGAATATAAAAAACATAAGAGTTATGGATATTAAGAGCAACAATTGAATATGTAATTAAATATGAGTTATGAAGTGAATATCTAAAGCAAATAAAGAAGGGAAGAAATAAATAAAAAAAGAAAAAATATTAGTGCAAAAATAATATCATACTAAAGTGGTATTTCAAATAACCAAATTAGACAAAGGGACAAACATTAAGAAAATTTGCAGACATATTTATAACTTTTAAGTATAATATGATGTTTAAAAATGAGAGAACCCCTATATTTATAGCCAAAAAAGGGTAGTATGAACAGGTCCTTATTGTGCCTTATCAGTAAACTTACAATCTTTTAAAAAAGTCACAACCCTTCAAAAAAGCCACAACTCTTTCGGAAAAGCCTCATCTCTTTGATGTGAAAACGTGTCTTCTTTTAAAATAATATATATATAGAAGATGTACTAAATTGGGTACTTTAGTTGGATATTAATAATTCAGCATTCAAGTTTAGGGGTGTTTTTAGTTGGGGGTATTATAGTAATTTAGCATTCAAGTTAGTGGTTAGTGAGTTCATGTTTTTAAGGTAGAATAGATAAAGATATAGACTGATAGATAGATAATTTTACAAGCAGCACAAAATATCAGATATTGCAGAAGTATATACCTTCAAGACAGATATCACCAGTCTCCGCCAGGTTTCGCACACTGCTACCAAATTTTAGTGTAGACATGTATCTTGTTTTGGTAGATTGCTTCTTCTCATCAGAATCATTCACCAAGTATAATTCTAAAGTCTCATCATGGACCTTCTTTTGCTTCATGTCTTTCTCTAAAGAACATGCAAGCGCTTCATCAATTTCAGCATCGGATAAAACTGAGTTAATTCTCTCAGTTGCTGCAAGAGCTGCACGAAGGTCTCCAAAGGTATTTACGAGGCCTTGAACCTATATAATGCTTAATATGTTAAGTAGATGATGGAAGATAAAAATGGGGAAAAAGTGAGCAACATCAAAAAAAAAAGTGAACTCACTGCGAAAGTTAATGTAAATGTATATCCGATAAATGAAGCCATAATTCCCACTGATAATTCACCCTGCATATGGTATAATTTGAATGATCAGTTAATAGACAAATAAAGTCAAATCCTTAGAGGAAGAGAGTCCAGATATAAATTTACCAGTGGATTTTAAAAAAAGTGCCGCCATATGTAATACTCAAAACTTGAAAACAAATTACATCTTAAGATGGAAAAACACTTGAAGAATAAATATCCATCACTTTGCTTAAAGTACTTACTGCCTTTACTTTGCTTCCACCAAGGCAATATAAAGCCATCAAGGAGATATAAATTGCCACTCTCGTCACTGACTCATGGAAGGATTTGAAGGTTCCAATCTTTATGCTACTACTCTCAAACTCAAGTACCTGTCACAAATACACTCTAGCATCTCTAGAACAGCAAGTATGGAAATTCTAGTCCTTACTAAATCTAAGAAATCAAATAGCCTCTATGTTACCTGGCTAGCAAATACTGACATCTGACGCTTCTCCCCACTAAATGACCTCACCTGCAGAAGAGGTCAGTGCAGTCGTATTCATTACCATCAAAGAAGCATAAGGGCATCACAGGAAAATCTGAAATTTAGTAAAGTTACAGAAGTTGAGGTAAAATCTGAATGGGCTATAGATCATGAACTTACAGTGCGAATGGCAGAAAATGATTCAGTCACAGAATCAGCTATTGATGCTTGGACCAGTCCATGAGCTTGGAAGACATTTACAGTTGACCTCTTGAACAGAGCTAATAAGTTCTTAAACATTAGAAAGGCGCACATACAACTCAAACACAATACCAGTCATTACTAAGTGCCTGTTTGGATGGGTTTTTAAAAATTAACTTATAAGTCAAAAGCTAAAAGTCATGAATAGAGGATACCCTACTTTTGGCTTTTGACTTATTTTAAAACTTTTTTGGCCTAAAAGTGAGTGCTTAAAAGCACTTTTTAACCTTTCTAAACACCTCCAACACTAAAAAGTGCTTACAATTAAAAGTCAAAAACACCTAAAAATAAGCTAATCCAAACGGGCACTAAGAGTCTAAAACCCACAAATTATCTACTTTCTGCATTTTCATTTCTACTTATTACTGGCTTTTGCTATCATATCAATAACCCATATTTGATATGGTATTTATTTTTCTTTTGCGTATACCAAGATTATATGGTCTTGAGCAATATAATTAATCGCCACATATAGTCGATACAATCAAGCTAATATGACAATTGTACAACAACAACATACCCAGTGTGATCCCACAAGTGGGGTTTAGGATGTGACCAGTGGCGGACCCAGGATTTTCGTTCAGGGGGTTCGAAAAATAAAAGTATAAACGTGTATATATAAGCCCCAACAAAACAAGATTTCAAGAAAGTAGTAGTATTTAGTTTTAGTGGCGGACCCTTGAATTTTTTTTGGGGTTTAAAAACCACACTTTTTAGCATGTTTTATAAAAAAAAAAAAAAAAACCGTGAAAACGGAACTGAAACCTTAAAAAAAAACAAAAAAAAACTGAAATTGAAAAAGAAAAAAATAAAACGCTACTAGGCTGATTCGATAACTCAACATGAGACTTAATTTTCAGGGAAAATACCACTAGGCTATCTCTTTCTCCTTGTCATTGAGGGGGTTCAAAATGTATATATCCAAAATAAATACAGAAAATTACCTTATATATACAGTGAAATTTTTTGCCGAGGGGGTTCGGGTGACCCCCCTGGAACCAACGTGGGTCCGCCCATGGATGTGACAATAGTAGAATTTATAAGTTATATTAATTAAATTATATAAGTCAAGCTGAATATTATATTAGTGTTTTATTATGATTACAACTATCAAGTGCGTACTGAGAAACTGAGAATTCAACAAAGGTATTACCAATATCTATAATTTGTTAGAGTGCACAGAAAAACCAGTAATATCAAAAATAAAATATTTACCGACTAAAATAGACACTGCAAGGATGAGCAAGCCCAGAATTGGTGCAAGTTGGGGAGATAGAGCAAACAATAAGGATAATGTTCCCACCACCTGCATGAAAAAGAGAATCCAGCTATGTGAAAGATCATGATGCAAGGTACTCACAAAGAAAAAGCAGAAAGTGGACAGGAGGAAGGAGAAATAAAATTAATGGACAATGCATTTGAGTGTCATTAAGGGAAAGCCGGTAGCTGAAAATTTGGAGTCAAGAAATATGCAATTGAGGCCTCACCGTGTACATTTCCAAGATAAATCAGAAAAGAGTAGTGTCTAAAAATGGGATCTTAAGAACAAAAAATTTCGGGAACGGAACATCAGGAAATTTTACCCAAGAAAAAGAACACTGGAATTGTTCTAATGATCCAACATTGGTGATTGGACTCACTTTGCAATGAAAGAGAAAGAGAGCTGATTCCAAATAAATATAAAGCTCACTTTTGTTTAGTGAGAGTAGCTTGCCTCTGATAGTGCCCTAAAACCACGATCCCGCGAAGTATTCTCACTGACAATATTTTTGAGAGAACCCAGATCAGATGTTAATAGAGCTGTTAATTCACCAACCTGCAAATAGAAAACTAAATGAATAATAGGTAGGCATAGGAAGAGCATTAAACAAAAATGCCAAATATATGAGTCTTAAGTAGACAGCCAAACTTGGAAGGCCTACGAAAGAGTCAGACCAAGTATACACTGCGTACTCCACCCTCCCCAACAGCATCCACACAGGTCATAATATCATCCGCTCAGGGTTATATGATCTCTCTTATAACTGAAAAAACCAATCAAAAGTTGCAAAACCACAGTGCTCAAAGGCTGCCTCAGAAGTTATAACTCATACTTACATCAGGTAGATTCCACGAGACATTTTTTAGAAGCTTTAAGCAAACAAAATTCCAAGACAAAACCTTCTAGATGCAGTATACTAACAACATGAAAACTTCTGGTTCTTTGGAAAAAAGATTGTACAGAATCATGAAGTCTTCCTATGCGTTTTCCTTGTTTCTAGTCTCTGAAGAAGGTTATTCAGCAACTGGAAGTATTTTTCTATATTTGAAATGAAAAATACAGAAAGAAGTACATATTGAACACTCAAACAGAGAATAAATTAAAAACATGACAACCACAGGTGTAAGAAATTTTCCAGATCAATAAGGCACTTTGCTTCCTTAATAGTAGAAGAGTCTTCCTTTGAAATAAAACAGGGAAATTGTACAGCAGCATGTGTGAGAAAGGTAGTTCTCTCAAAAGCTGCAAGCATTTAGACCAAGGCCAAAATGAAGGAACCTAAAAAGCAAGCAATTTTAACCGGCACATCCTTAGACCTTAGTACAAATAAAGGTAAAATCTATTTGGAATTCATACAAGCACGCATGGGCAGGTACGACCTTGTATGATGGAATAGATGGCACAATAAATGAAGTATCATACCTTGTAATGGTCAAAAAATTCAATCTGCAAAGAGAAAGAAAGGCAAAGTGTTACAAGAATGAGCTGAATGAGCTTGCAATAGTAAATCTAGGAAAACATTTCCAAAGCAGTTGAAGCCAAAAGGAAATATATATGTTCCTGTACGGCAATAACTATTTCATATATCAGTTGATTGATCTTCTCCATGCTACAATAAATCTTGGCAAACATTTCCAAAGCAGTTGAAGTGAAAAAGCAACATATGTCTTTTTGGTAGGTAAAATATCTATTTTGTAAATCAGTTGATTGATCTTTCCAATTACAAAAAGGTTATAGGCAGTGATTATTAACAAGGTTAGAAGAATGCTACAGTTACCAAGGAATCAGGAGAAATAAAGTAATTAAAAGATGTGATGCCTTGAATCCATGAGACTAGTATGATACCAATTCAAAATTGCCCCAGTCACAAAAGTTACAAAAGCATCTTTGGGTTCAAATGTTGATAATTAATGACCTTAGCCATTCAAATTCAAGATGTCACTTATTAACTATCATTTTATAACACATCAACATACATCAAGTTAAAATTTGGACAGCTACCTAATCTGATTTTAGCGTTCACCTTTTGAATCAGTACTCTCCGAAAAATTTGAGCCCTTAAGCTGGACATAACCTTCTCCCAAATGGAAGTTATGTTCGCCACATAGATAATTGTAAAAATTGGCTCCAGTGTATATAGAAGTCCCACTTTACTGAGCAGTTCCAACAGAGGATCTGTTCTTGTTCCAATAAGTACCTCAAAAAATCTTCCTGCAATGATAAGCTCAAGCAATTGTAAGGCCTACGCAGCATAAATTTTCTATTTATAAACATAAGTTATACCCCCTCCAGATTAAAAATAAATGAAATTATAGCACTTTTTCCATGTTTTAAAATAAATGAATTTTTCAAAGTCCAAAGATGTATTAATTAATTTTTTCCAAAATTTCTCTTTCATGGGATTTTCAACTCTCTAGTTTTACGAAAAGTTTGGGAAGAAACAAAAGGGTAATATTGACAAATTACTCTTTAATTAACTTTCTTTTGGAGTGTATCACACCCCCAATAAACCATTTTTTTTGGAATGAAGGGATTATATTTACTCTCGCTTATGTGGTTCCATATGCAATTGTACCGGTATCATAATTTTAACTAGTATTTCAAGAAATTTGGCCTAGTGCCACCGCTCTATCAAAGTGTCTTTTCACTTGTGCTGAAATTTCACCTACAATCTTGCGTAATATGGGTGATACCATCCTGAACTACTAATATAATTGACTTGTCACTTTTATTTTCTCTGCTCCAAGGGGCGGAAAGGGGCTGACAGATTTACATCTACTTGATTTTCTGCATAATGTAAGTAACACACCCAGCATTTCAACCAAAATAAGCAAACAGAAAGGAAATTGGCAACTCAGATCCGAAATTGTCTCTGATAGGTCAAACAACTTTAACATGCGACATCCAAAACTTGCACCTTTCCTGCAATAAAATAATGCACTCCCAGGTATTCGGTTCAAATATTGGCTGGAATAGTTATATGGTTTGCATATGCAACTGCCCTGTAGAATTGACCACCCCGTTGCCAAACCAAATAATGAATACGCAAACTCTTACGTACTCAACCTTGTCATTCTAAAAATTAAAGCGAACTAAACATACTTAAAACTTCTCCATATGTTCGTATTATCTCTAGCATCAGCATGTTTAAGAGAGAAATATCCATCATCTTAAAATGCTGAGCTAGAGGTGCTTAGCTTAACATAATCTTAAGCTACTCCACATATGGACAACTGGTCTTGGATGAACCATATTCAATAGAAATTGTTTTTTGCATATTGATATAATAGTATCCCACATCCTCACTCATGAGATGTCTGATAAAAATTGTCTACGCAGATCTATAATTCTCTAACGCTAATTGCTTTAGAAATAAGGCAAGATGTTAACTATCACAATTATTCATTAACTATCTTTTACCACTCACAAGCAATGGCGGCTCAGAATTTTTAACAAGGGGATTAAAAAAAATGCTAGAATGCAACATTTACCACTTGTTAAGAGGATTCACTAATGTATAAATATACAAAAAAAGTTTTGCTTTATCTAAGCAATATAGGTTTTTATAGAAGGGGATTCAATTGAATGCCAATGCTAACAAGTAGAAAAAGTAAACATTTCCACTATCTTACAGTTGGTGGAAATATATCTTTTTTTAGACTGAATATTGAAATTTGACATGAAAAAAATGTGATTTGTGTCACCATCTCACTGCCTTAAAACCTGAAATATCTATTACGAATTACAATTCATTTCAGAAAAATGAGAATGTTAGCACTTTATTTCCTCCTAATTACTGAAAATCAATGCTATTTCTAATAAGAAGTAGAAAAAAAAACTAAATAGGAGTACTCCTTTTTCAACTTATATGACATTCTTTCCAATTTGAGACGTTACACAATATCTGATAGTACTATTCTAGTTTTATTCAACTGCCACTCATTAAAAGCTAATCAAGTTTTTAACTTCGAGGTAGAGTTTTACTACAATATCATTCACATTATATCAGTAACTTACACTTTTACATGTCACATTTTACTTTATCAAAGTCAAAAACTTTGACCAACATTCATCGTATTAGTATGAGAGAATTGCAACTAATAGTTTGAACATTTAAATTTTAAATTAAATATCAAATTAATCTAAGTTAATTTAGATCCAAACATTAGTCAAATTGACTCAAGTGAAACGTGACAAGTTAAAGGGCATTTATGGAGTTGTAGAGTATATCATATAATTCTCAAAACAAAATAAAAAAATGCATACCGGAAAGTAAAGGCAGGGAAAGAGAACAAGTGGTGCAGACGACAAGAGAGAAAACAGAAGCAAGGAGCTTCAACTTGTGCCGAGAAACAAGTTTCCATATAAAGCCCCAACGGATAACTTCAATTGGCTGAACCGCGACTAAACTATCATCTGATTCTTCAAATTTAGGGTCGTTTTCTGAAACAAAAGCATCAAAAGCAGGGCCTGTAATATAAGCCGAAGATATGACGGACCGCTTCAGTTTCCGGCAATTAACAAATTGTGGACGAAATGGTTGTGCTGTTGAGATGGGGAACTGAGGAGGTCCATTGGAACGGTGGAGTAGCAGCCGGTGGTTGCGCCGGCGTTGTATAGGGAAGGGGGTGAGGGGGAGACAGAGGGTGTTGGGTACAGTAGCCATGTAGTATTTTTAACAAGTTCTTTTGAAAATTGAGTTTCTTTTAGATTTTTGATTTATACATAGTGTGCATAAATGGCCAGGAGAAGAGGGAAGACACATGCCTTCTCTTTATCCGGAGTCCCCAAATTCCAATTTGTCGTCTTGTGTTTTTTCCTTTTAACTAGTAAATGGATTCGGGCTTCATGAAGTTACAACATTCTTTCTTTAAAATTTATTAGAACAGAACTTTTCTTGTATTTTGATGTTATATTATTTTTATATAAATCTGTTTTTAAGAGTATAGAGGTTATTCAATTGTAGTTTACCATTTGTTTTATTAAAAGAAAAGGCAAAATTACATATTATAACACTATTTTCTCCTAGTTTACATAATTTCATTTTACAAATTCATTAATTTGCTTTTGAAATTTTATAATGTTAAGTTTATTGTTATCATCTATATGCATGGTTACATATTGTCTTTAATTAGAGAGTCAAATAAATATTTTTTTCAATTTTCTTCTTTGCAAATTTCGTTAGTATAACACTATCAATTACTTTCAACATATTAAATATATATAACTAATGTGTTTATCAAGAGCAAAGGTTCCAAAATCATATGATATACCAATAAGTAATATGTAGTCATTATGTGTTTTAAAATTAAAATGCAACCTTCCAAAATCCAAATTTCATATGTAATATAGTTATGATAGTGTTTTGGAATTGAAGTTGTGCATAAACAAAACATTAAGGATAGTTGAAAAGGATGAAAAAGAAGTAAAGGGTAATGGAAAAAAAGTTCAAAAAAGTACTTTGGTGTGAGAGAATAGTCATCATTGTGTATCATATAATTCTAATTAATTGCTAGTTTTAATTCTATCCTTTGACTTTCTATTTTATTTTTTTACTCCTGTTAATATTAACATTATTATGACAACAACAAAAAATCATATAAATTTTTAGGCTTGATCTCTTGGAGAAGAAAAGATTTCTTTGGAGAATGTTGTAAATAAATGTATTCTGCAAAAAGTTAATCTGCAGTAGTTGGATTTACATAGTCTGTACTAACAAATACTTATAACAATAACTTTATCGAAACATAAACAACAAAGTTTAAAACATGTACTCAAAAACAATAATTAATATCATAAGCATAAATTAATGACAGTAAAAAAACATACCAGGACCCGTAACAATGAAATGAAACAGAAAGGAAAAATCGAGCCCACTGAATGCACAGTGTCTCCTTAAGGAAATCATTCCCCTCTAGTACCCGAGGTTTAAAGAAAGGGATAAGGCATAAGTATCCCCTAGACTATGACCGAAATCCCAGAGACATACCTAAACTTAACTAAGATCCTATTACCCCTTGAACTCATTTTTTTCGTATTTTTGTGCACCTTTTGTGCTGATGTGGCACCTTCAACTACCCAAGTTGGTTGTGTTTGTACACACTCGCTTGTGAGCCACTCAACAAGAGCAAAATACACAAATATTTATTTGTGCAGAAGAAGATCAAAGAAGTTCAGAATTTTCGTTATTTTAAAATGAGAGGAAACCCCTCTATTTATAGACAACAAAGGGGAGTGTGAACAAATGCTTATTGTGCCTTACCGGAAAGGTTACAATTCTTTGGAGAAGTCACAACTCTTCGAAAAGGTCACAACCTTTCATAAAAGTTGCAACTCTTCTTAAAAGTCACAACCTTTCATGAAAGGGGAAGGCTAATTTTGGAAATAAATAAATTAAAAGGGAATCCTTGTTTGTGGTGGCGCCATGTATGCGGGCCTAGGGTTCTCTTATATATATGTATATATATATATATATGATTAGGACTTGTTTGATAATCGGTTAGAGTTATCAGGTATTTATGAAGAAATTAATTGTAAGAATTTATGTATTATTTAGAAGTAGATATTAGTTTGCAAAGTTTATATATATATACGTACTCATTAGTTAATTACAATATATGTCATACTTACTATAAATAATTGGTTCATAATATTAGTCATTTCATAAAATCAATACATAAATTACAATATTCTTCATATTATATCCTTGATAGTTAATAAGTTTTGAAAATAGATATTTAACTAACCTAGGAAAACTAATAAGTAATTAATAGTCATTGTAATTACTTCATACATTGATTAATTACTCTCACCATTGCACTACTCTATAAAATCTGATTTTGAAAAAGAAATCTCAACAAACAAATTAAAAATAAAAGATGGAGAAAACTAATCTTGAAAGTTGAAGCTTCAACAAATTTTATCAAGGAAGATGTCGGCAGTCATATTTGCAACTATATTAAGATCAAAAATTTCTAGTTTAATTTCATTATCAATAACATCGGATTCAACTGAAATATTTAGATCAATTTGAAGTAATAGAATTTGAATATTTTGCGATGTTGTCATGTTTGCTTTAAGAATTTATAAAAAAAAAATACACAAAATATATAGGAAAATTGAGAAGGAAAATTTATAAAAAAAAATATCAAATTTTGGATCAATTCGTACTGAAAATTTTTTACTCAAAAATTTAGATAGTCATCCAAATGCATTTCAATTTTTAAATCTAGCATATTTATCATTTAGTATTGAAAAATTGATTTAAAAAAAACAGTAAATAAGGGTAGAATTATAAACTTATTTAATTTCTTAATGCAAGTGAAATCTAAAAAGATGACATATAAAAAGGAACGGAGGAAGTATATACATTAGTTATGTGGATCTCTAAGTTTTTGCTCAAACATAATATTGATTTTATATATGAATAACATATCTCCTAACTAGCTACTAAATATGATATTATAAAGCAAAATTTAATACACGAGTCACCTTCAAACCATCTAACAAACAATTCCTTAATCATTTAGGTAACAAAGTCTACCGTTCAGCCCAAAACCTTAAATTTGGACATTTGAAAGCTATATTCTATAACGCGTTGGGGGTTAACAAAGTCTACTTTTCTTGCGGGATATGTTTGATGATAGTTTGGTGCACCACACATATTTCTCCATTCATATCATCAATAGTAATATCAATAGTAGTATTTTTGTAGTTTATTGTCATACGATTTTTATTACTATCAGTTATTACATTATTTGGTTACGTTGTTGCAATTGTTTCTTGTTTCTAAATGTTATGTGCTGTTTTTTCAATTATTTCTTATGTCCTATTTATTTTGTATTTTCTAAATAAATAATTTGAATATTTGTCTAGCAGCTATGTCGCCAATAAGGCAAATAATGACTCACGTAATACCAACGACACAATATTTATCTAGGGAGTCTCTATGAAAAGAATAACTAATTTGAGGCGCAACTCAAAAATCTAATAAAGCAAAAAAAAAAGTATGAAGTTTCACAAGCAAAAATGTAGCTCACCAATAGTCTGTTTGAATAAAAAGTTTCTCATAAGCGATGTGACATTTTCTACTTAACATACCATAAAAATGATGATATACTGAATACTGGGTACTCAATAAATGTCTTGGAACAAAAGTTTATATAAACAAAATAGTTACAGTAATAATGCTAATATACTAACAAAACAATATTTTTTAATATAAAATAGTTATAATGAAACAATTCAAATTCAGTCACATAGTAAAATCACGTAACTTAGAAAAAACATCAATGAAAAAACAATCATTTTTTGTTCATTATACTTAATAATCGTATATGACAATTAGTAATCAAAAGTCAAGTCAATTATGTCATTATCATACCTAATATGAAAGTAAGTAATCAAAGAACACACCTAAATTCATGAGCAAATCAAACCAATCAAGCCAACTCAAGGGTAAGTTAAAGTTTACTGTATCATACTTTAAAACAAATTAATGAATTCAAGAGCAATTCATTGAAGCTACCAACACTCGAAGTATTCTTCCTCCCAAATAACAATGTCGATCCAAGAGCAATTCATCATGATCATCAATTCAATCCTTGAAGATTATTCTTCCACTCGAATATCAAGATTGTCCATACAAACCCAAAACACAAGTAGTTTCAATCACGACACTTTAGCCAAATCATTAATCATAGCATAATTATTCAAAGCATTTTTAATCAATCTTCTCATTATTTAAAGATATATCAAACTATTATTCATATTAGAAATCATGTTTAAATTCATTAAGTGGGTGTTTGGATTAACATATTTTTAGTGACTTTTGACTTTTAAGTTCTTCTTTAGTTATCAAAAATTGCTTAAAACATTTTATGGCTAAAAAAGTATCAAAAAAGGCCAAAAGTCAAAAGTTGAGTGTTCCCAACTTATGACTTTTGACTTATAAGTAATTTTAAAAAAGTCAATCGAGACACCCCTTAGATCACATTTTAAATCAATAAATTGTTCGTAGCTCTAAATTCAACTCAACAAATTTCATTAATGAAGAAAATACATTTCATACACATATTATAAAATGAGTGAAATATGAAGACTCGATTGCAAGTTTGTCTCATACACGCTTAAAACCGTATTGGAAACTCTCTTATAGTCAAAAGTATGTTTGAAAAGAAACATACCTCAAGTCCCACTAAAATGCCTTAACGTGCTTAACAACATTCAACGATAACTTTCACAAAGAATCCTCAAAAATTTTCTTCTTCAATATCGATCTCAAATCAAACTCCTAGAAATCTACAAATTATAATGAGGATTTACGCATTACTATATGATAAAATCGAGATTATAATCAAGGTGATGATTATTGATATTTTTACCAACTCACCTCTTATTTTTAGTTAATTTTTGTTGTCTTTTTTGATGAATTAAGTATTAGTTTTTTGTATTGTGTTTGTTTTAGATATTTTGAGATTTAGAAGGATTTTTATTAAAAAAAGAAGAAGTAGAATTAAGAAGAAAATGAGCTAAAAAAAAAAAGAAAAAAAAAGAGCTAAAACGAAGAGGATTCATGCGCTCAGGTGCTGCAACATTGATTTTAATTGTCACCAGTGTACACAATTTTTGTTGGATTCATGCGCTCAAGCCAAAAAAGTTCACTTGTTCAAATAATGCCATTGATATCATTTTACCTATATTCTGATTTTTTTTTTTAAGATTCTTGTATATATAATATTCAAAAAATTTAATGAAGTCGTGTCGGTCCACACCCCTTAACATAGGATGGATCTGCCCTTGTTGCATCTATTCAATAATTAAGACATGTATTATTGTATTACCTTTTTTCCGTTATCATCCTTAATTACTTTTTCCAAATTTATAAAATTTCTCACAAAAAATATGATACATTAAATGAGAGTATATCTCCTTAATCAAAAGTGTCGATTTTAAGGCCAAGTATGAAAACCATAATAAAAATTAAGAAATAAAATAAAAAGGTCTGTAGAATTAGATGGAGGGCAAATACATAAAAAGACAAAGATACTCCACGTGTGACGTGTCTTATCGTGAAACGTCATTTGGGAGTGCTCTGTTCACGAGATTCCGTAACACATCCCCAAATCATCCTCGACTAATGTTGTTAACCACGTCCCTCATCTATTCCACATGCTTACAGTCAAATTAGCTCATGCCTTCATCACTGTTGTATCAATCTGTGTATAAACAGAGATATTGATGGAAGTGTTCAATCAGTCAACTCAGTACGCAAAATTTCACTTTCATCTATTGTTTCTGTAGCAAATTCTTTAAATTTTGACTTTTCTACAATGGCACGGTGTCGTTTGCTTCTATTCCTTGCTGCGCTTTCTTCTATTTTTGGACTCCTTCATGCCAGTGCTGGCGATGCAGATCCGATTTACAGGTAAACGCAGCTTCACTCTTATTTACTATTTTCAACTGTTCAGTTTGATTCAAGTATTATCGGGTTTGTTTTCAGTTCTAGCTAATTTCTGATGAATAATGTAACTTAGCGGTTGATGTTGCTCGATTTACAATTTAGAATTCACGGAAGCAATCGAATGCTAGTATTTGCCGTGTTCAATAGTATATTTTCTGATATTTTTGTTCACTTTGATTTCTGGAATCAATTGATGAGCCTTTGTCAAGTAGAGGCGATGGACCTAAGTTTTACTTGATTTAGAGTGAGCTCGGACATACAAATGCAAGACGAAAAAACATCTTCTGTTGTCTATTGAGGTTAAAAGCTAATTTGAAAGAGATTAGAAAATTTAGCTCTATCTAGTAGGATGAAACTACAGGTGTTGATCGTACTGTGTGTTGAATCTGCAAATCAAAGTGTCGAGATGAGTGAAGCTCCTCCATTGATGGAGGCTAAGATCAGTGAGAAGAGAAAGAGGAATGTTAGACGAGATAGATCTTTCTAGAAGGAGGAATCATGTGAAAAGTATTGATTGTAATTCTCACTGAGAAAGATGAATAACCTTTACATTTGCAATGTATATATATACACGCGTGAAAACAGAGAAGAGAACATAACCAACTACTTGAACAGTGTTAACAAACTTTTAACAAACTTAATCTTCTAACTAACTTTCTGAACTTAAACTTCTAAACTAATTCTATCACTGTGCAAGTTTTATCTTCCTCCTCCAAATGAAAGGACTTAAGGTTTCTCTTTATCTGCGTAAGGAGTGATGGATGGAGTTACTCGATATCTATACTTTTGTTGGAAGGATGTGGATACTCGGTGAAATAGTGGAGCCGTGTGTAGATACCACTGCTCTGTGAAAAGAAGTGAATAGACTTGGATTTATAGTCCAACTGCTTGGTAACAAATAGATCTTTTTTTAAGTCTAATTATTTGGAACAAATAGAGATTTTCTTGATAGAAACCTGTATATTATACTCCTCGATTGGTTCATGGGGATACTTCATTCTAGATTGAAACATTGTTATCAAACAGCCTGTTACTATTAAAAAGAGGTGTTGATCTTTAATGAACAACAATTGGAGGTAACTTTTCAATCATATTGGACCTTTTGAAAACCTTAGAAGTTAGATCTACTATATTTGACCTTTCGGTTCAACTCTTAAATGCTATATCATACAACAAGTAGATTTTTTTTATGATGTAAAGGATTTCATTAAAGAGCATCAGGGTGACGCTAAAGGAAAAAGTGTACAAAGAAAGAGAGTTAGTTCCCTTGCATGAGTACTAAGCAAGGATCAAAGAGCTAACAAAATCCAAAAACTGTCAACACTATACAAATAGGTGTTAGAATCCTAATTTTACTATTGGATGTATCTTGCCAGTGTTTGTTGCGTTCCTTAGCTTATAAAGTGCCTTTCCATGCTGAACTATCTGTAGATGGGCCACTAGATGATATTCCCTTTTAGATGGATGCATGAGTTTATTAAATCCTAATGCATCTTGGCCTTTAAGTTTTCTCGTAGTATGTTACCTAGCTAGTTTGGTATAATCGAACTTATATAGACTCACTCTCAGTGTTCACTTTACCTTTGCTAACTTGATTTTTTTATGAACACAAAAGTTTCACCTCATTTTGGTTATCAGTTCAACTTTTGTGAGGTCTGGATTTTTTTTCTCAACTATTTAATTGGATTAGTAAATTTAGAGTCCTATAATTGTGTTTTACCAAAGTTCTTATTTGGTGGATGATGTATTTAAATATTGGAATTGCAAAAAAGAGAAGAAGAGTAACTATAGAGAGAATTGATGCCCATGAGTTTCTTTAGTCTGTCCGTATTTATTAATCACTGGAGTCATCCTCAGGAACTATGGTTGGTGATCTTCACTCCTAATGACAGTTCCACTGAGGATACCTGTCGAATGCCCCTTCTCTTCCCCTCCTCCATTACCACATGAAAAAAAACTGTATTATTTGGCATCGGGAATGGTCCAAAAGTTTAGGGTGAACAAAGTAGATATTATTACTCCTCAAAACCTTTATTTTTTGTTGGATTGAATACAACTACAAAATTATAACATTCAACTTTCATAGACCTATATAATCCTCTTAACTACGGCTTCTTGCTTCTGTGTCGAGACATAACTTGATGCAAGTCATTGCTCTGTATTTCTAGTTCTTCTTGGTTCATGTAAGTTTACCAATTGTGACACGCTGTCAAAATCCCAACGAACTAGGCTACTGTATGTTATGCTGTTAAGTAGGGCCAAATTAAGGTAAAGCCGTAAAGGAAGCCCCATATGTCCATAGTCTCAAAGCTCATGTGTGGTGCCAAAGCTAGTGAAGAAATGAAATTCCATATTTGCTTTGATAGGCACGAGAGGTTGGATCTGGTAGGCTCTCATTGGACATGGAACATAATAAAGAACTATTAAGGTCTGCATACTCTCGAGCCATATATATGTGTAACCATATTTTCTCTAATTTCTGAATCATATTGTTCTGTAAGTTTTCTTTCTAATGGGAGAAAGGAAATACATGAAAGTAATGCATGTCTATACTCTTTTAGTGTAACCCTCTAGCTTGGTTTGATCTATGTCTCAGTCTACCTTCTGGTGTCTTGGGCAGTTGGGCAGCATCTGGCTTTTACTAATTTGCATGTTATATAGGCTGAATCGAAAGATAGATTCAATTTTCTGTTGTTAATCTACAACACTTCCTTTTGATGTTACGTTCACTTCATTCCCTTCGACTTTGAAATTGCTGGTTTTACAGTGCTTGTGTTGATCAATGTGAAAAGACTGGATGCGTGGGGGACGAATGTTCTCAACATTGTAATTTTACTTCCGGGGAGATTCCCATTGATGGTCCATGGTATCTACAGGAACCACTTTATCTGAGATGGAAACAATGGGACTGCCTTAGTGATTGTCGTTACCACTGCATGCTTGCCAGAGAGGACGAACGGGAGAAAGTTGGTCTTAAGCCTGTCAAATATCATGGAAAATGGCCTTTTCAGCGTGTCAATGGAATCCAGGTTTTTCACACTATTAAGTTGGCATTTTCTCCTTGTTAAGCACTCTACTTCTAGGCTGTATTGTTGTTAGTATCCTAAACTATTTCATGTCCAGGAACCCGTTTCTGCAGCTCTTTCCGCTCTAAACCTTGCCGTGCAATTCCATGGATGGGTATCTTTTTTCATTTTTGTGAATTACAAGCTGCCATTTAGGCCAAACAAAAAGCCATTTTATGAATACACCGGCTTGTGGCATATCTACGCTATTTTTGCAATGAACTCCTGCTTCTGGAGTGTTGTTTTCCACAGTAGGTGAGAATTGAGATATTGTTTATTTCTATTTTCTTATAGCTCTCTCTTTCTTTTGCAAGAGATCTCCGATTAAAATTGCTGCATTTCGTGTACAGCATTTATGCATAAATCAAGTAACTTCTATATAGTTTCTCCTTCTTGGTTATTGGCTTCTCATCAATATATTATTACTGGCTAAAGTATGAGGTTTTTCACTGATAACAAGCTTTGTCTGGTATGGTCATGGATAATTGTGAAAGCATTTATGCGAATTATTATTTTGATGTACGACAGTCTGAGAAGTGAGAACAATTTATGTTCCCAGCTTCTCCTTATGAGTGGAATTGTTAGGGGCACTGTGGGCAGATTGTTTGGTGTACATAGAGTAGTTGCTTGCAATTGTTCAGTTCTCTGACTGTTTAATTCTGGGTGTTGTTTGACCCCATTTCTTCTTTAGTAATTGTGACGAAAAGTTAGTGTGGTTTTTTTAATCACAGTAAAACAATCCCGAATCAATGCATGGTGTACTGTAATAAGAAGCTAGTCTACCTTTTCAGCACAATTACTAAAGAAGTAATGGCCTCACCATTTCTTCTGGGGCCATATTTGTTTGGTTGTGATAATGTTCTATCTTGTTAAATTACAACAACAACAATTACACCTCAATTCCAAGCTAGTTGGGTTTGGCTGTATGAATCCTCATCATCATAAATGCTTTGTTTGGGTCCATAATAGTTCAATACTTCGTACAGAGGAATTATCTAACACTAAAGGTTCTCTGGTATACTTTAACATTTATATCTCTAATGTACTAAGAGTCTTTTAATAAGCATTAGTCGTCAAGTTGGTATCACCTATGCAGATTTTCAACTTTCATTTTTCCCTATCTTTTGTTAGATCTGCCTGGTTTCTAAGATATTCTATTTTTTTTGCAATTAACTTCTCTTCATGTGATTTTAGGCCCACCTCTTCCTGTTAAACACTTTAAATAATCATGTTTTCACAATGAGGAACCGATGCACTTGGAGGCCTATGTAACACATAGCCAAATCATATCAAGCGTCATTCTCTCATTCTATCCTCTATGTTACTTGCAGCTTCTAACATATGTGATTATTTCTCTTTCCAATGTTGTATTACCGCACAATGCACATCAGCTTAACATTCGCATATCTGTGGCGCTCATCTTGTAGATAAATTGGGCTTTGGAGGTCCTCCATTCATCCCAATACTACATTCCTGACCTTACAATCATTTTTTAGAACTTGCCTTCCACTTTGGTAGGCATATTCCTATCATATAACGCTCATGTGGCACTTTCCAATTTTAACCATCCCCCTTTATTCTTATGCACAACATTTTCATCTATCATTCCATTTTCTTGGAACATTAATCTCACAATCCGAGTCTACACCCTGAACGAGACTGACACTCGAAACCATCTCTGGCCCGAGCGCACCCTTGATCTAGCATACTATAAGACTGAATGCTAATTAATGCAGAAACTTTTAAAACATAAGCATGCAATGCAATAACTTAGAAGATGAACTCAATAACTTTATTGTTAAAAATCTGAAATCTATATAATATGCATATGTTTGTAAAACAATGGTGAAAGTTAAAACTCAACTGACTCGTCTATGAAGCTTCTAATGTACCAGAGATAGGTTATCGAGACAAGATCCCAGGCTACTTGAATACTCTAATAACAACATCTAATAACTACTAATACTCTAGATAAACTGGAGCCCTTTGAAAGCAAGGAGGTTTCACCAAAGTTGGATGAAAGTGATCCTAATGATGCATTTGTTGCTAATCCTGAATAACTAAATCTGCATCATAAACGATGCAACATCGAATGACGTCAATACATGGAATATACGGTATATAAAGTAGGTGAACGAAACAACTGGCTAAAACAGAACATACTAAGTTGAGTGAGAAAATCTGAAGATACACTGAATTAAAGTCAACTGAGTAGTATAAAAATAAGATTTTCAGCTGAAAAACTGGGACGTGCTAACACTGATTAACTGAAACATGATTGGTGAATATCTGAATTTGAGAAAAGAAATACATAAAGTAGTATGCAATTATTTTTAGAACACTTCCATCATCTGATGATGTAAAAACGGTTTCTATCACTTAAGCTGAAAACTTGTCTAAAACTGTAAATTTGAGAAGTCTCTATGTCCATGACTGCATAAATAATCATATCAGCATAAACTGTAAAATATATAAAATCTTTAAGTGGGGAGTTCATTACAACCGACATACATCACGTGAGCTCATGATGTCCAACAGTTAACCTAGTTGGGAGGGCTGTCACGTACCTTGCCAGGGTATAAAACCTATTTATCTAATGTGGATCCACTATAGAGCCTCTTGGGCTAAAGGAGTTGACCGACTAGCGGTATACTCAAATTCTACAGTGGCACATAGTTATGGGACTTGAATTTTCTAAATTCGCGTCCTTTCGATGCTAAATAATTCTCCCAAAATAATCTATCTATGCTCATAATATATCATGAAAACTGTAACTGAAATCATACTGAGTTTTTGCTCAAAATCTTAAGATTGTACTGCTGGTGAGCCTATGCTCACAACTATTTTGAAACATATTGATGATATAAGTTTTCATGATGAAAGAAATTTTTCTTTGAAAATCATACCTATGTGTGTAAGGAAAATTTGTAAACTTTTGTGAGGAATCTTTCAAGTGACTGAACTTTCTTTAAAATATAATTAGCGAAATAGGTATAGAGAAATTCCATGAAAATATACTTTACTCATGAAAACAATGCATATGAATTATATAACAAGGTTTTCAAATAACTTTAGTTAAAAAGGGTCCATGTGGTAGGATAAGCATGAATCATCACTCAAGAATCATTAATGCATATGAGATACAATAGTTTCAATAATAGAATTCAACAATGGGAAGTTTGAATTAAAGGGAACTTGAAATCATAGACTTTTGGGTAAAATCCTAGTTTTAATCGCACTAATTGAAACTATAGATGTAGGGCTTGAGGACGAACTGAGTTCCTCACTATGATAGCCTTACATACCTTAAACACTTTATAAATCTTGACGAAGAACCCTAACTTGATGAAGAACGATCAAGAAATCTTTTTTGTTGATTCTTGAATTCGCTTCTTGAAAAGACCATGGCTAAAAGTTAAGATTTCTATTAACAATTCATGATTAGATAGTGGAGTTTGATTTGGAAAAGCTTGAATCCTTAGAGTTGGACTTACCTTGATGAAGGAGGATGAGAAGAGGAGAGAAAACCAGCAAGTGGCCACTTGTGGCCCATAAATGGGTCACATCTCTTTTCCAGACGGCCTCACTTTTACCACCGTTTGCGATCCATTTGTGGCCAACAAATGGGCACTTGGACCGCATCTCTTTTCCGGAACGCCGGTCAAAACTAAATGATCATAACTTTTGACTCGACCTCGGATTTACGAACGATCAGTGATGTTGGAAAGAAGGCTTGAAGACCTTCAATTTGGTCGGCGATGGGACACATAACTCTTTATATTATAAGAGATATGCTTATCTGAAGTTGACCCAAGTAAAAGCTTATACCGAAACTCAATCGGTGAAGAAACTTTCAACTCAACTTCGTGCTAGAGGATTCTTATGACCTTAATTCATCTCCAAAACTCTTCCCACACTAAAGAATTGAACTTAACACCTTTGCACAATTAGGAATCACCCAGTTCGGGCCTATACACATACGAAGAATGGTTTGGGTCTTAGCTTAAAAAATTTTGGGGTGTTACAATTAAGTCCAGGTTTCTAGATTGTCTACATTTAGGTACCTCAATCCCATCTAATCTCACTTCAACTTCACTCCTATATTGCAGGTTACTTGCAGTGGATGTATTCTAACTTACTCCTACCTATCCTATATTACTTGCTAAAGTGCTTCTCTATAGCTCGAGCTTTGATTGAAGCCTCACTAGTTTCGTTGTTTAACACAATATCGTCTGGTGACTGTCATGGCAGTATGACACCTCTTTCTAATGAGCATATTAATGGCATCCCTTCTTTTTGGCTATTGTTCTGGCAACTCGTCCAGTGATGATTCCAACCATTGTTTGGCACTTTCCAGCAACATCTAGGCGACCTGAACTTTCCTATAAGATCTCAGTGGCTAGGCTTTTCCAATGATTTTCACACAGGTTCTCCGTGGCACCATCAAAGTGATTTTTTCCCCAATGATTCCGATTCTATTCAAGTAGGGGTGGGCATAAATACCGAAAAACCGAACCGAAAAAATTCGGTTCTTCGGTGTTTCGGTTCGGTGTCGGTTTTTTTTTCTTGAACTTCGGTTCTTCGGTTCGGAGTTCGGTGTAAGGGTCCCGAAAACTACGGTGCACCGAAGAACCGAAGTTTTATAAATAAATTTAAAAGTATTTATTATATTACTTAATTTTTAACTTTACTTGGCCCATTTTCAATTTTTATATTTAGATCCTAAACTTAAATAGCAAAAATCTAAATAACAAAATAGTAAACCCTAAAGACCTAAAGTCTAAACTAAACAAACTAATTTAATTCAAGTTTGAGCAGCAACTTGGTGTTTCTACTTTCTACTTTATGATTTTATCATTTGATGTTGTTACTTTGAAGAGTGAACAACAAATTGATGTTCTTACCTTTTATTGTTAGACGGTTAGTTGTTACTTTGAAGTTTGAAGTGTGAAGTGAATAACAATTGTTACTTTATCATATTCTCTCTTTATTTTTGTTCACACCGAAAAACCGATTTAAAAACACCGAACTAAACCGAACCGAACCGATCTAGTTTGGGTTGAAATATGGTGCACACTTTTCTAAAACCGAGTACCGAAGAACTGAACGGAACCGAACCGAAATTTGATTAAACCGAACCGAAGAACCGAACGCCCACCCCTATATTCAAGTGACTTCTTACAATTCTACAGGTTGTTTGGCTATTTGCTCTTATGTGTTGTCAAATTAAGTAGATTGGTTTTCCAATTAAATTTTAGGGTTCTGTTGAGATATAAGAACTTTTAAGTTCCTAAGTTCGATACTGCCCATATGTTATTTGGCACTTCTAAATAGGTGTATTTTTTTTTGATAACCGAGAAATCCTCGAGGGCCAGAGCAGTGGCGTACGCAGCAGATAATGGGTCCACCCTCTCCCTTTTCCCTTAAATACCGGCTTTGTCTTGCACGGTTTTTGAACCCGTGATGTGTGAATTATGCCCTCTTACCACTAGGCCAAAGCCTTGGGGGCACTTGTAAATAGCTGTACCTTGTATTCATCAAGTCATCAACACATCATCTGTTCTCTTAATTTCTCAAATAGCTTACGGTTTCTCCATTTGTGAATTTCCATGTTCTGATGCTTTGCAATTTTGTAGATACGTAGACTTGACTGAGAAGCTAGACTGTTCGTCTGCCGTTGCATTGTTGGGTTTTTCTCTCATCCTGGCTGTATTGCGAGTTTTTAATGTGACTGATGAGGCAGCAAGAGTCATGGTTTCTGCCCTACTTGTTGCATTTGTGACAACCCACATCTTGTATCTGAACTGTTACCAGCTTGACTATGGTATGTCCACTTCACAATTACTTGATATAGTATATTGCATGCTCCTGCTAATTAAAAAAAAATACAGCAAATAAGTTTGCAATATATACAAAATTAGTTTGTAACATCAATCAATACTATTAGTTTCCTAAACATCTTCTATTTTACCTTCTTTATCCTTCTCATTTTGAATTTTTAACTTTGTTTATTTCTCAATGATCAGTAGCATCACATATTTGAAAGATTTTGGTTCTATTTTCTGTTCATATAATTATGGGATCAAAGCAATATTATTATCCTAATAACAAAAATTTTAGTTACTCCATACGTAACAATAGACTTATTAACTGAACTAATTACCATAAACTTATTACATTCTGTGGCCTAAATCTTTTAACACTGTTTGTAACATTTTGTGGTCTAGTTATGAGTTTATGTGTTGTACCTTTAGAATAAAAAAACTGTAGGTGCTTATAATTTAAGGTGCTCGTGAATTATTTTTTGACTCGTATGTCAAAAATAAAATAATGATAAGAAAATGCTGAGACTGTTGGAGCAATTTGTGTATGAACTGAAGAAAGAAAATATGTTACAGACGGCTGAATTCTTCTGACTACCAATTTTAATTGTTGATACTTGCCTTGTGTCACTTTTTTGAAGTAACAATACTGTATGATAGTCTTGGCTCTTTGGATTTCATGAATGTGTCTAAGTGTTGTAGAGTAGGAAAGCTGATGTTGCTCGATCACACTGCAGGGTTAAACATGAAAGTTTGTTTGGGTATGGGAATTCTGCAGCTCATCTTATGGGTTGTCTGGGCAGGGGTTACTCGCCATCCATCACGCTGGAAGTTATGGGTGGTGGTGATTGGTGGAGCTCTTGCTGCACTCCTTGAGATATATGACTTTCCTCCCTATAGGGGATTTGTGGATGCCCATGCTCTATGGCACGCCACCACCATTCCTCTAACCTTTTTGTGGTGGAGCTTTGTGCGGGATGACAGTGAATTCAGGACAACAACTCTCATCAAGAAAGCAAAGTAGAATGAAGAATCGCGTGCTTGTTCTAATTGCTAATTTTGTGTATGAAATCATTGCTTGTTTAGGTCTTTGTTAATTGTCAGTTGTCACTAGGCTGTCCTTATTTTTCTCGCAATGGGCATGTCTAGTAGATGTCTAGTCAGGTGAGTTTCTCTATTTCCAGCTTCAGTAGGTCTAGGTCAGACTCGTCGTTTGATGGTCACATTCATCTCCTGTAGTTTTGTAATAAATTTGATACTCTGTCTGTGGCTTGAACTTTACTTGATTTGAATTACGTACAGGGTGTGTTTAACATATTTTCATGTTCTGTAAATCAAGTTTAATATTCTCACTGGACATTATTGTAATTTGTAAGCTGAGGTCACTTTGTTTTCGTGAAATACTACCCTTTTGGTAGTCGTACATTATTGTGAAATGCCAGTACTACTCTTTGCTGTACAATATTGTCAAATAATTTCAGGTCAGGACCCCCGTAATGTGTCAATATTCCAGATCCATGCTATTTAGATTTAGTGATGATATTCATAGATTTCAAATCTCTAAAGCAGATTCTGTAATATTTACAATCTACCTTCCTATAACCAGCTGGGTTCTTATACCTATTTCTGTTGGTAGTTTGGGACAGCAAATCATACATGCAAGTAAGTTATGCTGGGCGTCTAATTAAAAGGCTTTTGATCAAGAGGCAATTAAGGATGATCCAAGTTTTATTTCTTTAATTTATAGACCCTTTTTAGGATAAGTGATGATTAATCTAAAGATTGACTATATAAGTTATAACATTAGAAACCAACCCCGAAGTTTTGAGAATTGGGAATTGGTCTAAAGTAATAGTATATACTATAAAGGGAGAAGGGGTAAATATACCACTTTAACTTTGTAATTAAGGTGGATACCTTAGTTAAAAAGGTGTTAAGACTATACACATATACCCTCACCATTTAACAAATGGTGCCTACATACTTTGGTTATCTAACAAATGAGGCATATTTATCCTTTTTCTTCAAAGAGAAGGTGCACATGGTACAACCTCTGGGCTTTGTTGATCATGTCTATCCAAATCACGTTTGTCTGCTTAAGAGAGCACTCTACGACTTGAAACAAGCTCCCAAAGTATGGTTTGAAATTAAAAATTCAACTTTTACATTCTTCACTTAGCATTCTCTTGAAGTAAACCTGATTCATTTTTGTTTGTGCTCCACTCATATGAAGGGTGTCCCCATACTTCTCTATGAAGATGACATATTATTGAGTGGGAGCAATCCTTCCTTAATATATAGGCTCGTCAATAAATTAAGCACTCAGTTTGCACTCAAGGACAAGGGGAATATTCACTATTTTTTGTGCATCGAAGTTCACCGCACTAATCCTGTACTGTTTCATGCTCGTACCAAATATGTCTTGACTATCATTTTGTGTGCGAGAGGTCTTTAAAGGATGTGACTAAATTTATTCCGTCATCGTGATTTATTTTGTCATTGTAATTAGACCCTGACTTGGACTTGAACGCTTCACAAATATCGTGTATCGTCTGATAAGTTCTTCATGTGTGTGACTCTCATAATGTAGTAGGAATATACATAAACATAGTAGAAGTAGATACAAATAGATTATAAGAAGGTGCACAATGCCTTAAAAAGTAGATGTCTTGGTGAGGAGAAGTCATAGGCGGACTATAATAAATTAATAAGTAAGGAGAGGTACATGTAGGGCGGATCAGTATTGAGAATAGATAATTAGACAGAAAATAATACATCTTTAGTTTATTTAGGACATAACCTTATTAGATAGGAGGATATGGAAATCGCGAATTCGAATAGAAAGTTATTAGATAGTGAGTGTTTTCTCACTTTCTTGCAAGATATGCTTGACGATAGTTTGGTGCATCTAGTAGTAGTATTTTGTAGTTTTTTGTCCTACGATTTTTGTTACTATCAGTTATTGCATTATTTGGTTACGTTGTTGCAATTGTTTTTTGTTTCTATATATTATGTGATGTTTTTTTCTCTTATTTGCAATGTCCTATTTATTTTTGTATTTTCTAAATAAAAAATGTGAATATTTGTCTAACTGCTAAACATCGCAGTGTGCCTATAAGGCAAACAATGACTCAAGTAATACTAATGACACAATATTTATCTATGGCTCACCAATAGTCTTTTTGAATAGCTAGTCTCTCATAAACGGTATGACCTTTTCTACTTTAACATATCATCAAAAACAACGATGGTATGCCTGGATACTGGGTACTCAATAAATGTCTTGGGACAAAAATTCATATAAACAAAACAGCCACACTAATGATGCTAATAAAATAATTATTAATATAAAATAGTTATGATAAAACAATTCAAATTCAGTAAAGTCACGTAACTTAGAAAAAACATCAATGAAGAAATAATCAAAATTTGTTCTTTATACTTAATAATCATATACGACAATCAATAGTTACAAGTCAAGTCAATTATGTCATTATCATGCCTAATATGAAAATAAATAATCAAACACACTTATATTCATGAGCAAATCAAACTAATGAAGCCAACTCAAGGACAGATTTAAGTTTAGTGCGTTATACTTTAAGACAGATCATTGGATTTAAGAGCAATTTATTAAGGCTACCAACACTCGAAATATTCTTCCTCCCAAATAGCAAGGCTGATCCAAGATCAATTCATCATGCTCATCAATTCAGTCCCTGAAGACTATTCTTCCCCTCGAATATCAAGATTGTCCATTCAGACCCAAACACAAATAGTTTCAATCACGACACTTTAGTCAAATCATTAGTCCCTTGTTAGGATCAAGCACTTACTATCATGCCAAAAGCTATAAGCTGATAGTAAAGGTGCAACTTTATTTCTTAATTAAGTCCACCAAGCAAGCGCCATGTTCGATCATGACTCCGACCCGGGCCACCCAACCCCTCGTGGGCCTTGCCATAGGCAGGATGTTGACATTACTCAACAATCCCCCTCCCGACACCCGCCTCATGTAGAATGTTGCTCTTGGGAATCGAACTCACGACCTTGACTCTGATACCAGTTGTTAGGATCAAGCGTTTACCATCATGCCAAAAGTTATAGCTGATAGCAAAGGCACAACTTTATTTCTTAACTAAGTCCACTAAGCAAGCGCCATGTTCGATCATGACTCCGACGACCCGGGCCACCCAACCCCTCGTGGGACTTGCCATAGGCAGGATGTTGACATTACTCAACACTAGCATAATTATTCAAAACATTTTAAAATCAATCTTCTCATTATTTAGAGGTACATCAAATTATTATTCATATTAGAAATCATGTTTAAAGCCATTAAGTGGATATTTGGATTAACTTATTTTTTGTGGCTTTTGACTTTCAAGTTCTTCTTTAGTTTTGAAAGTGTTTGGATAACTCAAAAAGTGTTTAAAATACTCTTTCAAGGAAGGATGAAAGAGTATTAAAAAAGAAGAAGCCAAAAGTCAAAAGTTGGGTGTTCCCAACTTATGACTTTTAACTTATAAGTCATTTTAAAAAAGTCAATCCAAACACCCTCTAAATCATGTTTTAAATCAATAGATTATTCGTAGCTCTAAATTCATCTCAACAAACTTCATTAATGAAGAAAACACATTCCATACATATATTATAAAATAAGCAAAATATGAAGACTCGATGCGAGTGTTGAACATCTTACGGAAAATACCTCCTCCACGAACACTTGTATTGAATTCACCAAAGCTTAAACTTCACACGAACTTTTGTAGGAAATTCTCCAAGCTTGAGGCGTGTCGAAAGACACCGTCCTTAAGGATATTTCACCTGATATAGATGTATCCCGGCCCCCAGGATTCAACAAGCTCTTCTAGTACAAAACTAGGAGCCAAAAATCAACAATGCTACACAATAGAAAGAAAATCTAGCACATGAAACATGGACAAAGGAGAAAGGAAAATCTCTCTTCAACTTCTTCCTTTACGTGAACCAAGAAGCAAATCATTTATAGAAAATGAGATAAGATCATTCTCCCAAATGTTTGCAGGAAATTCAAGACAATGATAAGAGGATTAAATGGTCATAAAGGATAATTATGGGAATGTTTAAACCTGAAAGTCAACTGCCAAAATATGGCTTTCAATCGTGGAAAATATAATGGAATTATGGCTAATCAAGTCTAGGCATTCAATCACAATAAATATATATTTAATACTCATAAACAAGATATGAAAGAACGTACCTAGACAATATTATGAACACTTCTTTTTGAGATTTTAAAACCATTTTTTCAACAAGTTTGTCTCACACACGCTTAAAGCCGTATTGAAAATTTCCCTAGTCAAAAGTATGTTTGAAAAGAAACATACCTCAAATCTCACTAAAATGCCTTAATGTGCTTAACAACATTCAACGATAAGTCTCACAAAGAGTCGTCAAGAAATCCATCTTCAATGTCGATCTCAAATCAAACTCCTAGAATCTACGAATTAGAATGAGGATTTACACATTACTTTATGATGAAATCAACGTTATTATCAAGGTGATGAGTTGATATTTTTACTAACCCACCTCTTATTTTTACTTAATTTTTTCTTTGATGAATTAAGTATTAGTTCCTTGAATTGTGTTTGTTTTAGATATTTTGAGATTTAGAAGGATTTTTTTTAAAGAATTAGAATTAAGAAGAAATTGAGCTAAAACGAACAGAGGACTGAGGAGGAATCATGCGTTCAGGTGCTGCAAAACATTGATTTTAATTGTTAGTAGTGTAGGCAAAAAATTTTCATAAGAGGTGTCAATATTTAAAAATAAATAAACAAATAAATAATTGACTAGGAATTAAAAGTTGGAATCTCAATAACATTTTGGGCTTGCTGAGGATCGAATACGGCCACACCTAGAGAGTATGAATGATCGAATTAGGTCACACTTGAGAGTATGAATGCTTCATTTGCGCAGCAAACTAACAATATCGTTTTTATCTATATTATATTTTTTAAGATTTTTTTAATGTTATAATAGTAATAATTTTTCTTTTTAAATCTTCATTTAAAGGTTTAATTACATGTAGCATTGATACTAAGGTTTTTTCTTCTATGTACCATAGTGGTTTGACTAGATTAAAATCTAGTTCCATTAGTAACTTGGCTCTAATACCATTATTTTATTCGCTGTAAAACTAACAGAGTTGCGGAATAATATGTTGTAAAAAGCACACATTTTTTTAGTATCTTTTGAGCATCTTTTAATGCAAAATGCTCTTCTATTCTAAGCAATTTTATTTCATGAATGGCTATAATTAATTTTGTAGTTATAAAGCAAGTGCTTAGATATACTTTTTCCATTTTAGGAAGGGCTCTATTAATATGATGGATGGCGATGCGATGTTTCCATGCTCTCCTTCTAATTGAATGCACATGGCGTTGTATATGCCTCATAGCATGAATATAGATAAAATACTGTAATATTTCATCACAATCAACTTTGAATAATTTAAATTTCCTGTAGGTACTAAGTATTTTTCTTTTTGTTTAAGTATGCATATAATATGATATAATTTGTTTGTAAAATTAATAATATGCAATAATAAGGTGTGCGTGTATACCTTCCTTCTCTCTGATCGATGAACAGTCCTTATCGCTACCTCGATAGCTCTCCTTTCAAGCCATGAACAGTATTTCACCCTCTTCGACTACTCCTTACTGTTCTTCCTTTGGGCTGAAGATCGCAACCTTCACTTAAGACTATTTATAGATTTGAAGAAGAGAGGTATAAAAACCAACCTTTTATTTCATATTATAATTTTTACAATCAAACCTTACATATTATATCTATACTCACAACATATTGAAAATACTTTTCCCTGTCGAGATAAGTTTCTACTCACTCTCCCTAGAGGTACCTAACATTTTTCTTAAATGGATATTTCTAAGAAAGACTAGTCTGCCTCTATTATGAGAAGTTCCTCTCCTTTTATAGATATAAGGAGGGACTTGATTACAATTTTTATATCTTTAGGGAAGTCTCTAAGAAAATTGTTTTTCTTCTTTCGTCCTTCAATAATTCTGATGGCCGACATTAAGTGATTTCTCTTTTTGACTAAAGAGAAAGGTTGAAAGAGATAAGATTCTCTTTTATCTTCTTTGACGTAAGTGCTTACGTCATTTTGTTCTGTCTTTTTGACAGCTTACATTTCAAGCTTCCTCATCTTGTGGTAAATCGTGTTTATGGTCTAGCATTTTGCAGGCTAGTTTCCATGTTTCCTCTATTGCTTTTAACTTGTGTAACTCGATATCAAGGATTTTGTCTTTTATGACTTTAGATTTGGACCTTCCTTTTGTCATCAGGACCCAATCATGATCATGATCTATTACCTTTATGTCTTCATTGTAAAATCGCTTGAGAATAAAGTAAAAAGCCTTAATTCCCAATGCTCTTTTAGTTTGTATCCATTTTTTATTTAAATGCGGGAGTTTTTTATCTACTCTTGTTGCTTTGATGTTAAAGTCTTTTAACTTTTCTATAGTGATGTAATTTATCGTAGGTAATACACTTGTTCATCTTTGCATTCCATAGCAATGCTAAAAAATCTGCAGTAGACTCCTTCACCTTGTGCATAATTTTTTATCGAATTAACTAGTTGTTTAGGTAATTCCGATAATTCTTTTAGTTCTACCTTGGCATATACTCGGTCTAGATATCCGAATTCGAATAATTGGGCTGTGAACCCTGGAGATCCGTTAGGAAATATGGAGATTCTTGGGAACAAGCTAGTTGTGCTCAACACTCCAAATGTTTCTCCACTTTCTTCTGGGAGATTGTAAATGAGTTTTGTAAAGGTCAGAAACTGTTCTTCTTTAGGATGTTGTCTTCCAACCTGAAAAGAAGAAAAAACTTTGGTTCCTGATGGAACTTTGTTAGAGTTTTCTTTTTTTATAAAAGTAATTTTTTCTTCTTTGGATGTATCATCCTTTTGTATTGCTTGGCTTTTACCTTTGTCCGAAGACTCCGGTTTCGGCATATCCATGCTTACCGATGAGATGTTTTTGGAACTAAGTGTTAGTGGGACATCTCTTGCCATTTTTTTGGGATTAATATTCCCTTCAGGACTGGAATTCCTTTTTGGACGTGTGTCCAAATGTTCACATAATAACAGAAATTCATTCATGTTTTCTGCTTGATCGATGCTTAGCTGGTTAATTTTGGATTGCAATTTTCTTTCCTGTTCCGATAAGCTCATCAAATCATCTCTAATGTTAAATAACTTTTGACTTTTGTCATCTATTGAATCAGACACTGTAATGACCCTCCTGGTCATTTCTGTGTCTTGCCTTCTGTGTGTCGTTTAGAGCGTTTCTGTAGCGACCCCAAGTCATTTATGACTTGCTGGGACTGATAGTTAGGTCACCTGGTCGTTCATTTGGTTATGGTGTGAGTTTTAGTGTTTTGGAGCTTATGAACCTTGAACGATCATTTTCGATCAAAAGTTTGAGAAGATGACATTGGAATCCAATTCTGACGATTCCATCAGTTCCGGAAGGGTCATTTCAGGCTAGTAGCATGGTGAACATGACTCCCGAGGTTTTCAGTGTGAGTCGGTGCGATTAGGCGTTTTAACTTTAAGTTTAAGCCTAAGTTTGACTTTGGTCAACATTCTGAGTAAACGCGCTCGAATGAGAATTCCGTCAGCGCGGTTAGCTTCAGAATGTCAAGTTTGGTCTAGATTGACCTTTCTTTTGTGTCTCGAGATTTTCGATATTTTTCGGAGCTCTTTTGTAGTTTTTGACTTAAAATGACATTTGGGTGTGGGACCCACTTTTTATTAAGATGACCTCGTATGGAAATTTTGACTGTGCCATTGAGTCCGGAATATCAAATTTGGTATGGTTGCATATCTCGTTTGCGTGCACACCCCGTCGGAGTATTTTTTAGTTTTGGAAATTATTGCAGAAAATCAGCTATAAATGCAGAAAATCAGCAACATTTCCCAAACTTCAAACCCTCATAACTCTCTCATCTTTCATCCGAATTAGGCGATTCAAAGTGCGGGAGCTTTGTATTTTTGGTTGCTTCGTTGTAGAGTGTTTGAAAGTTGTCGGATGCACGTAGTTCGAGGTAAATTTCGCAATAACCTGACTGTTGTACCCTATTTCGAGCTGCTGTTTTTGAAATCCTTGTTTTGGTCATATCTCACTCATTTTAGCTCGGTTTTGGATGATTCAAAGTCCTACGTGTTGAAAATTGTCGTGTCTTCGTCATAGAGTGTTCAAGGAGTGCTGGGCACTTTTTGATTCTCGTTAATTTCGAGTTTTAGACTGCTGCAATGTTTTCTTTTAAGTTGATTAAAGTGTGGTTTTCTTGCTTGTTGGGTGTTGATGCGTTTTGATCCCCGAATTGTGTTCCATTTTGGAACAGAAGTTTGGGGTGTTGTTTAGGGTGTCTTGACGGAGTCAAAATTCGGACAGTTCGATGCAGGTCCCACGATTCCCGTTTTGACTCCAAAATTGATCCCTCTCTGTTTGTTGTGATTTTTGTATCTAAACTACCGTAATAACGTTGTGACTCTATTTTTGATAGCGGGGTAGCGTTTCGAGGAGTTCGGAAAGGGAAAGCTCCGGATAAGTGATTTTGGAGTGCGTGTGATCGGCCTATAGGTAGGCTACGATTTCCCTCTCTTAGATTGAGCTCGAGATTGTGAATGCATGTTGATTAGTTGGGATTTGGGTTGGATAGTTATTGAATCACTTATATGTGTTTAAAAATCTTGTTTCTGGCCTATTTCGATAATTATCGGATAACTGTGAGTATGCTTTGTGTTATTAATTGACCTTCCTCGCTATGTGGAGTGCTTGCATCCTTAATTACTCTTTATTGAATCATGTTAGGCCTTAGTTTAGGTTTGACTAGGGCTTGCCTTAGAAATTCATGATTCAGATCCAATAGGCCTTAGTTTTTCCCCGATGTCGCTCGGCCGGCTTAGATCCCTGTAGACTGGTGTAGCAGACTTGAGTCTGATAGTTTGGGCCTTAGCTAGGCAATACGCTTGCTCTGATGATAGTTATCCTTGTTTCTCCGATACTGCGGCTTCACGAGTTACGTCAGCGACATTAGTTCTGCTTCGCGATTCGAATTTGAGTTTTGATTCAGTTCCAAGAACTTACATTGATTGGTTAAGTGTGGACGGCATTCCACGGACATTTATGAGCATGGATCGATTGGGACTCTTTCAGCAGCTACATTGGCACCTTTATAGAGCATCCGGTTTAAGGTCCGGCCTCTATTGCTCAGATACCTATATAGAGCATCCGGTTAGAGTTCCGGCCTCAGATACTTGATACTTGTGATTGGTTGCTTGGGTACTTTTGGTGCGCATCCGGTTCGAGGTCCGGCCTCCGTACTGTCAGATTCTACTAATTAGGGTTGAGGTTCTGGTTCGATGTTCTTCGTTCTTGGGTTCCGCCATCTATTGCCCAAATACTTATATAGAGCATCCGGTTAGAGTTCCGGCCTCTATTGCCCAGTTACTTATATAGAGCATCGGTTTAGAGTTCCGGCCTCTATTGCTCAGATACTTATATAGAGCATCCGGTTCGAGGTCCGGCCTCCGTACTGTCAGATTCTACTAATTAGGCAGGGTTGAGGTTCTAGTTCGATGTTCTCCGTTCTTGGGTTCTTATATGCAATTCTCTTTAGTTATAGTTATTCTGTGTACTCGTCGGGCTTATGGGGGTCCGTTCGGGTTTTTATTTAACTTGCGCACGAGTGTACCTTCTGGGCTTATGGGGGTCCAGTTATGTGTAGTTAGCTTATAGATTACTTTAGTTAGTTCTTTCTACACTCGTGTGCATTCCATTGTTACTTAGATTTCCGCTCTTGACCTTCGGTTTATATTATTCCTTCTTTTCATATTGCTTTTACTTTTCAAGTTCAGTCGGCCTATGATGCCTACTAGGTACCTGTTGTTGTGGTACTCATGATACGCTCTGCATCTGTTTCGTGATGCAGGTCCGAGCACCAGTGGCTAGCGTTGATCCAGTTTGGAGTAGTCTGATCCGGAGACGGGGGTGAGCACACGACGTTTTGTACTATTTCAGTCTCCATCTGTATATATAGACTTGTCTTTTACCTTTCGAGACAGTCCAGTTTATGTGGTCCAGTTTTGGGATTTGTACTCGTTTTGTTAGTAGCTCTGTACTAGTGACTTCCAGGTTCTGGGAGGGATCTTTATTTGTATATATGTTTTAGTTTGCTTCTGTCTGGTTATGTTGTTATCTTAAATTGTGCCTGCTCTTGTTTAGTTTATGCCCTCAGACCCATTACTTGTTGTTACGGGCTGGCTTACCTAGTGGTGGGTTATAGTAGGTGCCATCATGATTCGAGGAATCGGGTCGTGACATACACCAAGTTCATTTTTTCAAATACCCTGTTGACTAGGGTTTGTGTCTGTTTGTCCATATTGGACGTTTCTCGACAAGAAATCTGCAAAAGAATTATCAATTCCTTTAATATGTTCTATTTTGAAAGAATAGAAAGATAATAGAACCTGCCATCTATGCAATCTTCTATATTGAGGTTCTGATGGTAGTTTGTTGAAGATTAGTCCTGACACCTGTGTATTATCAGTCCTAATAATCAATAGCTTTGGTAAAAGGAAATCTGAAAATTTTCTGATTCCTTTAACGATTGCTAATAATGCCTTTTGATTAGTGGAATATCTTGTTTCTGTATCGTTAAATGTACCACTTGTGTACCTGCAAATTTCATTTAGATCTGTTTGCAATAGCGCTCCCCAGTGATAATCTGACGCATCAGTTTTGTAATACTAAATTGTCATTTTCATCTGGTAATCTAAGTTTTGGTAACTTAGAGCATTCTTCTTTTAGATGTTTTATACATTGTGTATGTTCTTCGGTCCATCCAAGTCAGTTGGATTTTCTTATCAATTTCTGCAATAGATTCATTTTTTTGCTAAATCTGGAATAAATTCTCCTGCATAATTAAAGCATCCAAGAAACCTTTGTATTTCCTCTTTTGGAATATTTGGGGGGCATTTTTTTCCACCCAAATGGCATTACTATCCATTCATAATGACCATTAGGTGTACTGAAAGCAGTTAATGGGATAGATTCCTCTGCTAATTTTATTTGCCAAAATCCACTTTTACAGTCGAATTTGGAAAAATAATTTTTTCCTTTAGCTAGATTTGATTAAATTATTTTTATTTGGGATAAAATATCCATCAAATATACAATTTTTATTAAGCTCTTTATAATTTATGACCATTCGAGTTTTTCCTCTTTTTATTTCATCATGGTTTCTTACCATAAATGCTAGGCTACTATGGGGGCTTTTAGATTGCAAAAGAGATCTAGAAACAAGCTTAGATTTATGGTCTCAAAATATATTACTTTATTTCCTACTAGGAAAAGGAATAAATTATACGAATGAAGAAAAATATATCATCATGATAAATACCTTTATAGGAAAGGTAAATGATTGGTTTGCTGGATTAACAGAAGATGCTGAAAAAATAATAAAAAAAGATACCTTAGAAGGGTTAGAAAGTTCATTGCAAGAGGGTATAACAAACCTAAAGCAATATATAGCAAATGAATTCTTTGGTGGACAAGGAAGCCCTATAGACAATAGGGAAAAAGTTAGAACAATTGCTAAAGAACAATTGGAAAAGTTACAGATATGTAAAATGAGTTATATTCAAGAATACACTTGTGAATTCGAAGAATATTACTATAAAATATTTGATAGTGGTAAAGAAATGTTACCATATCTTGAAAAATATTATCAAAAATTACCAAGCTTCTGGGCAAAGTACTTCAGAGAAGAATATGATAAAGAAAATAAAAAAGGAGACACTCTTGGTCAAAGAATAAACTTCTTAAAAAATAGACTAGGTCAATTATGTATGTCACACAACATACAAAGAAAGGCTAAAAGAATAAATACACAAATTTACTGCTTAGATACAAACGCAGCCACCCAATGGGGATGTAACGATGACAAACCTTTAAAAAGAAGAAAGATCAGAAAGGGTTTAATAAAAAGAAAAAATATTTCTAGGCAAAATTATGTACCTAGAAAAAGATGCTACAAAAAAAAGAAAGAATTTAAGAAAACAAAACCAACAGAAAAATGCAAGTGTTACAATTGTGGAGAAGAAGGCCATAAAAGTTACGAATGTAACAAAAAAACAGTAAAAATATCAAAAATTAACAGAATAGAAATTGATTCTGATCTAGAGTCAGTAAAATCAATAGGAAGTGAAAACTTCTTTGAAGAATTATACGAAGAATATTCTACAGATTCAAATGAATCAGAATGAATAAAGAAATTCTAAAAGAAGAAGACAATTCAGTTCATACATTAGAAACTGAAGAAGATCAAAGAGGCTATGCCCTAAAAACAACTTTTGATGGAGAAGTATTCAAAAAAATCCAAGGATTAAAACTAAATCTTAAAATAGAAGATAATCTATTAAACCGAATGCAAAGAATTTTTGCAAGAAATAAAATACAAAATATTCTCTGACAAAAAATTTCTAATAGTCTATATAGATGACATATTAATTTTCTCTAAATCATATGAAGAGCACTTAACTCTTAACTCATCTGAAGAAATTTTCAGACATTTGTCTAGAAAATGGAATAGTTTTAAGCCAAAAAAAGACAGATATAAACAAAAATGAAATAGAATTCTTAGGAATGATTATTTCAATATATATATATAATACTCAAAATTTTCAATAAAATAGTGTCGATCGACAGTCGACAGAATTAGCCCTTGTTAAATTGTCGCATATATTCAATAATTAAAATATGTATTACCTTTTTATGTCTTAAATTTTAGTATCATCCTTAATTACTTTTGCCAAATCTATTGGATTAATATCACCAAAAAATGTGGTAAGCGTATTAAATAAGGCTATTTCTCTTTAATCAAAAGCGCGATTTTAAGGCTTAGATTAAAACCCAGAATAGGAATTAAGAAACAAAATAAAAAGGATGGTAGAATTAGATGGAGGGCAAATACGTAAAGCACAAGATACTCCACGTGTCTTATCGTGAAACGTCATTTGGGAGTGCTCTGTTCACGAGATTCCGTAACACATCCCCCAAAAGCCCTCGACTAAAATTCTCTCTCTTGGTTGTTATCACGTCGCTCATCTATTTCACATGCTAATAGTCAAATTAACTCATGCCTTCATCATTGTTGTATCAATCTCTGTTTAATACACAAAGATATTGATGGAAGTGATCAATCAGTCAACTCAGTACGCAAAATTTCACTTTCATCTCTTGTTTCTCTAGCAAATTCTTCTCCATTTTGACTTTTCTACAATGGCACGGTGTCGTTTGCTTCTGTTCCTTGCTGCGCTTTCCTCTATTTTTGGACTCCTTCATGCCAGTGCTGGCGATGCCGATCCGATTTACAGGTAAACACAGCTTCATTCTTATTTACTATTTTCTACTGTTCATATGTATCGGGTTTGTTTCCAGTTCTAGCTAATTTCTGGTGAATAGTGTAACTTAGCGGTTGATGTTGCTCGATTTACAATTTAGAATTCACGTAAGCAATAGAATGCTAGTATCTGCCGTGTTCATTAGTATATTTTCTGATATTTGTGTTCACTTTGATTTCTGGAATCAATTGATGAGCATTTGTTAAGTAGAGGTGATGTACCTAAGTTACTTGATTAAGTGTGAGCTCGTACATATGAAAAGATATCTTCTGTAGTTTATTGAGGTTAAAAGCTAATTTGTAAAAGAGTAGAAAATTTAGCTCTATCTAGTGGCATGAAGGTACAAATTGTTGTTCGTAACTGCTGTGTAAAAAGAAGTGACTGGACTTGAATTTGTAGTCTAACTGCTTGTAACAAATTAGAGCTTTTTCTAGTCTAACTATTTGGAACAAATTGAGATTTTCTCGATAGAAAGCTGTATATTATACTCCTCGATTGGTTCACGGGGATACTTAATTCTGGATTGGAACATTGTTAGCCTGTTACTATTAAAAAGAGGTGTTGATCTTTAATGAACAACAATTGGAGGTAACTTTTCAACCATATTGGACTTTTTGTAAACCTTAGAAGTTAGATCTGCTACATTTGACCTTTCGATTTAACTCTTGAATGCTATATCATACAAGTAGTTTTTTTTTTATGAAGTGAAGGATTTCATTAAAGACATCAAGGTGATGCTAAAGGAAAAAGTGTACAAAGAAAGAGACTTAGTTCCCTTACATGAGTAATAAGCTATCAAACAGCTCACAAAATCCAAAAAACTGTTAACACCATACAAGTAGGTGCTAGAATCCTAGTTTTGCTGTTGGATGTGTCTTGTCAGTGTTCGTTGCGTTCCTTAGGTTATAAAGTGTCTTTCCATGCTTAACTATCTGTAGATGGGCCACTAGATGATATTCCCTTTTAGATGGATGCATTAGTTTATTGGAAACTAATGCATCTTGGCCTTTAAGTTTTCTCGTAGTATGTTACCAAGCTAGTTTGGTGTAATGGAACTTATATATAGGCTCACTCTCAGTGTTCTCTGAGTTCCTTAGCTTATCAAGTGTTTTTCAATGCTGAACTATCTGTAGATGGGGCACTAGGTGATATTCCCTTTTAGATGGATGCATGAGTTTATTCAAAACTAATGCATCTTGGCCTTTAAGTTTTCTCGTAGTATGCTACCTAGCTAGTTTGGTATAATTGAACTTATATAGGCTCATTCTCAGTGTTCACTTTACCTTTGCTAACTTAATCTTTTTATGAAGTAAATCAGATAGCGAAACAGCTAAGAACTTTCAGATAGCGAAACAGCTAAGAACTTGCACTCCTAATGACAGTTCCACTGAGGATACCTGTCTAATGCCCTTCTCTTCCCCTCCTCCATTATGACATGATAAAAAAAACTGTATTATCTGGCATCGGGAATGGTCCAAAAGTTTAGGGTGAACTCGAAGTAGATATTGCTCCTCAAAACCTTTATTTTTGTTGGATTGAATACAACTACATAATTATAACATTCAACTTTCAAAGACCTATATAATCCTGTTAACTATGGCTTCTTGCTTCTTTGTCGAGACATAACTTGATACAAATCATTGCTCTGTATTTCTAAGTTCTTCTTGGTTCATATAAGTTTACCAATTGTGACACGCTGTCAAAATCCCAACGAACCAGGGTACTGTATGTTATGCTATTAAGTGGGGCCAAATTAAAGTAAAGGAAGCCCCATATGCTCAAAGCTCATGTGTGGTGCCAAAGCTAGTAAAGAAATGAAATTCCATATTTGCTTTGACAGACACGAGAGGTTGGACCTGGTAGGCTCTCGTTGGACATGGAATACAATAAAGAACAAAGGACTGCATACTCTCGAGCCATATAAATGTGTAACCATATTTTCTCTAATTTCTGGATCATATTGTTCTGTAAGTTTTCTTTCTGATGGGAGAAAAGAAATACATGAAAGTAATGCATGCCTATACTCTTTTAGTGTAATCCTCTAGCTTGCTTTGATCTATGTCCCAGTCTATCTTCTGGTGTCTTGGGGAGTTGGGCAGCACCTGGATTTTACTAATTTGCATGTTATAGGCTGAATCCCAAGATAAATTCAATTTCCTGTTATTAATCTACAACACTTCTTTTTGATGTTACGTTCACTTCATGCCCTTAGACTTTGAAATTGCTTCTTTGACAGTGCTTGTGTTGATCAATGTGAAAAGACTGGATGTGTGGGGGACGAATGCTCTCAACATTGCAATTTTACTTCCGGGGGGGTTCCCGTTGATGGTCCATGGTATCTACAGGAACCACTTTATCTGAGATGGAAACAATGGGACTGCCTTAGTGATTGTCGTTACCACTGCATGCTTGCCAGAGAGAAAGAACGGAAGAAAGTTGGTCTTAAGCCTGTCAAGTATCATGGAAAATGGCCTTTTCAGCGTGTCAATGGAATCCAGGTTCTTCAGACTATTAAGTTGGCATTTTCTCCTTGTTAAGCACGCTAGTTCTAGGCTGTATTGTTGTTAGTATCCTAAACTAAGTCTTTCATGGCCAGGAACCTGTTTCTGTAGCTCTTTCCGCTCTTAACCTTGCCATGCAATTCCATGGATGGGTATCCTTTTTCATTTTTGTGAATTACAAGCTGCCATTTAAGCCAAACAGAAAGCCATTTTATGAATACACTGGCTTGTGGCATATCTACTCTATTTTTGCAATGAACTCCTGGTTCTGGAGTGTTGTTTTCCATAGTAGGTGAGATATTGTTTATTTCTCTTTTCTTGTAGCTAACTCTTTCTTTTGCAAGAGATCTCCGATTAAAATTGCTGCATTTCGTGAACAACATTTATGCATAAATCAAGTAGCTTGAAACTGTCTCTGAAGATATATAGTTTCTCCTTCTTGGTTATTGGCTTCTCATCAATATTGTATTACTGGTTAAAGTATGAGATTTTTTCGCTGATAACAAGCTTTGTCTAGGTGTTTGTGCCACAGAGATCATATGAACGTCACGTTAATGTGAAATTGTGAATTATTACTTTGGTGTCCGACAGTCTGAGAAGTGAGTACAATTTACGTTCTCTAGCTTCTCCTTATGAGTGGAATTGTTAAGGGCACAGTGGGCAGATTGTTTGGTGTACATAGAAGTAGCTGCTTGCAATTTTTCAGTTCTTTGACTGTTTAATTCTGGCTGTTGTTTGAGCCCATTGCTTCTTTAGTAATTGTGATGAAAAGTTAGTCTAGTTTTTTTATCACAGTAAAACAATCCTGAATTATTTGCATGGTGTACTGTAATAAGAAGCTAGTCTAACTTTTCAGCACAATTACCAACGAATTAATGGCCTCACCATTTCTTCTGGGGCAATATTTGCTTGGTTGTGATAATGTTCTATCTTGTTAAATCACAGCAACAAATACCACACCTCAATTCCAATCTAGTTGGGGTCGGCTGTATGAAACCTCATCATCATAAATGCTTTGTTTGGGTCCATAATATTTCGATACTTCATACAGAAGGATTATCTAACAGTAAAGGGTCTCTGGTATACTTTAATGGTTACATCTTTAATATACTAAAGAGTCTCTTAATAAGCATTAGTCGTCTAGTTGGTATCACCTATGCAGATTTTCAACTTTCAGTTTTTCTCTATCTTTTGCTAGATCTGCCTGGATTCTCAGATATTCTATTTTTTTTCAATTAACGACCCGTAGGACTTCCTACGGTCTGTAGGTTGGCTCACAGAACCTGTAGCAGTGCCGAAAATGCAACCTTTCCTTTCCAATTCAACTTTTCAATTTCTGAGGTGTTACAATATCTCCGTCTTGGGAACGTTCATCTTCGAATGAGACTGAAACTTGCATGAATAGAGTAGGGACAGAAACTAACTGTCCAAAATGAATGCAATTTACATCATAATGCACATAATGACATAAACAAGGAGTAATCGACCCCAAGCTAACATAAACCCAAAACAAGTTTTTTTATAAACTGCATGCGTATGGAAACATGAGAATGACTAAAATGCATGAATCCAAAAGAATGAATCATGAGGAACTTAATACCTCAAGCTATAATAGGAGCGGAGGGAAAGAGATGAGAATACTTGGACATCATAACGGATTCGGCTTCCCAAGTAGCACCATCAACTAATTGATTCCTCCAAAGAACTTTTACAGAAGCAACTTCATTATTTCTCAATTTTTGAACTTGACGATCCAAAATTTCAACCGAAAATTCTTCGTAAGAAAGACTTTCCTTAACTCCCAAACTTTCCAATGGCACTATAATGTCGGATCTCCAACACACTTTTTCAACAAGGAGATGGAATACCGGATGCACCGATGCCAAATTGGAAGGTAACTTTAATTCATAGGCCACCTTACTAACACGCCTCAAAATTTGATATGACCCATACCGGGGATTAATCTTCCCTTTCTTTCCGAACCTCATCACACCTTTCATGAACTAAACCCAATCATCAACATCAAATTCAAGCTCTCTTCTTCTAACATCAACATAAGACTTTTGTCGGTTTTGAGCCGTTTTCAACCCTTCTCTATTAAGTCGAACCGTCTCCATAGCCTCATGCACCAACTCGGACCCTATCAAAGCGACTTCACCAACTTCAAACCAACCATAAGGAGACATACATCTCCTACAATAGAGAGCCTCAAACATAGCCATTTGGATACTTGAGTGATAACTATTATTATAAGCAAACTCAATAAAAGGAAAGTGATCATCCCAATTACCTTTATAGTCAATCACGCAAGCTCTCAACATATCTTTCAAAATCTGAATAGTATGCTCGGCTTGTCCATCGGTCTCAGGATGAAAAACCGTACTAAGCTTTACTTGAGTACTAAGACCTTTATGAAACGACCTCCAAAATTGAGACGTAATCTGAGTACCATGATAGAGATAATGGATAAAGGCACCCCATGCAACCTTACCATTTCCCAAATATAAGTTTCGCATAATCTTCGGCTGAAAATGAAGTCTTCACCGGAAGAAAATGACCCGACCTTGTCATTCGGTCCACAATGACCCAAATCGAGTCAAATTGTTGACGAGTACAAGGTAAACCTGTAATGAAGTCCATATTCAAATCTTCCCACTTCCAAGTAGGAATGCTAATGTCTTGAGCCAAACCACCCAGTTTTTGATGCTCAACTTTCACTTGTTGACGATTTGGACACTTAGCCACAAATTCTGCAATATCCTTATTCATCTCATTCCACCAATAGACCTCCCGCAAATTGTGGTACATCTTGGTGGCTCCCAGGTGAATAGAATGCTGAGAACTATGAGCTTTCACCAAAATCTGATTCCTTAACTCATCGAATTTGGAACACATAATCGACCTTGGTAACAAAGAACATCATCTTCCCTTGGAAGAAAGCCTCAATGGCTTTTTCGGAAACTGATTTCCTCAATTCAACCATAACTGGATCAAGATCTTGCTTAGCCTTCACATCCGAAACAAGAGACGATTCCGAGCCATTTTGAACAATCACACCACCTTCATTGGAATCAACCAAGCCAACACCCAATTGGGCCAGTCTATGAACATCACATACTAACTCTTTCTTACTATCCTCAACATGAGCAACACTACCCATCGATAGTCGACTAAGAGCATTGACCACCATATTCGCTTTACCCGAATTATAAAGGACATTCATGTCTTAATCATTCAATAACTCAAGTCATCTCCTTTGGTGAAGATTCAAGTCCTTTTGGGTGAACATGTATTTCAAGCTCATATGGTTGGTGAAAGCATCCACATGAACACCATATGGGTAATGTCTCCAAATCTTTAAGGCAAAAACCATTGCCACTAACTCCAAGTCATGAGTCGGATAATTCTTTTCATGCACCTTCAATTTCCCGAAGAATAGGCAATAACTTTCCCATGTTGCATCAAAACACAACCAAGACCAATCCGTGAAGCATCACAATACACCACAAAACTATCCGATCCTTCCGGTTATGTCAAAATAGGGGATGAAGTGAGTCTATCCTTCAAATTTTGGAAACTCTTCTCACAAACTTCCGACCATAGAATTTTCACCTTCTGTTGAGTCAACGTCGTCAAAGGCGAAGCAATAGAAGAAAATCATTCCACAAACCTTTTATATTAACCGGCTAAACCCAAGAAACTCCGTATATCTGAAGTGGATAGAGGTCTAGGTCAGTTCGTAACCGCCTCGGTCTTCTTAGGATCAACTTGAATACCATCTCCGGAGACAATATGGCTAAGAAAAGCAACAAACCTCAACCATCTCCGATACTGCACATATGTTATTTGGCACTTCTACATAGGTGTAGTTTTTTTTGATAACCGAGAAATTCTCGAGGGCTAGTGGCGCACGCAGCAGATAATCTCCCTTTTCCCCTTAAATACCAGGCTTTGTCTTGCAGCGGTGTTTGAACCCGTGATGTGTGGATTATGCCTTCTTACCACTAGACCAAAGCCTTGGGGGCATTTGTAAATAGGTTTACTTTGTATTCATCATATTATCAAGTCATCAACACATCATCTGTTCTCTTATTTTCTCAAATAGCTTGCGGTTTCTCATTTGTGAATTTCCATGTTCTGATGTTTTGAAATTTTGTAGGGACGTAGACTTGACTGAGAAGCTAGACTATTCGTCTGCTGTTGCATTGTTGGGTTTTTCTCTCATCCTGGCTGTATTGAGAGTCTTTAGTGTGACAGATGAGGCAGCAAGAGTAATGGTTTCTGCTCCGCTTGTTGCATTTGTGACAACCCACATCTTGTATCTAAACTGTTACCAGCTTGACTATGGTATGTCCACTTCACAATTACTTGACAGAGTATATTGCATGCTCATGATAAAGTTTGCCTTGTACAATCTCCGGCTAATTGAAAAATAACACAGCCAATAAGTTTGAAATATATACAAAATTAGTTTGTAACATCAATCAACACTATTAGTTTCCTAAACATGTTCTATTTCACCTCCTTTATCTTTCTCATTTGAATTTTTAACTTTGTTTATTTCTCAATGATCAGTAGTATCACATATTTGAAAGATTTTGGTTCCATTTTCTGTTGATATAATTATGGGATCAAAGCAATAATAATATCCTAATAACAAAAATATTAGTTACTCCATACGTAAGAATAAACTTAATAACTGAACTAATTACCATAAACTTATTACATTCTGTGGCCTAAATCTGTTAACAATATTTGTAACATTATGAGGACTAGTTATGAGTTTATGTATTGCACCTTTAGAATAAAAAAACTGTAGGTTCTTATAATTTAAGGTGCTCGTGAATTATTTTTTGACAATAGTAAGTGTGATGGTAAAAGAAGTCATATGTCAAAAATAAATAATGATAAGAAAATGCAGAGACTGTTGTTGCAATTTGTGTATGAACTGAAGAAACAAAATATGTTACAGACGGCTGAATTTCTTCTGACTTCCAATTTTGATTGTTGATACTTGCCTTGTGTCACTTTTTTGAATTAACAATACTGTATGATAGTCTTGGCTCTTTGATTTCATGAATGTGTCTCAAGTGTTGTAGAGTAGGAAAGCTGATGTTGCTCGATCACATTGCAGGGTTAAACATGAAAGTCTGTTTGGGTATGGGAATTCTGCAGCTCATCTTATGGGCTGTCTGGGCAGGGGTTACTCGCCATCCATCACGCTGGAAATTATGGGTGGTGGTGATTGGCGGAGCTCTTGCTGCACTCCTTGAGATATATGACTTTCCTCCCTATAGGGGTTTTGTGGATGCCCATGCTCTATGGCATGCCACCACCATTCCTCTGACCTACTTGTGGTGGAGCTTTGTGCAGGATGACAGTGAATTCAGGACAACAACTCTCATCAAGAAAGCAAAGTAGATTGAAGAATTGTGTGCTTCATTCTAATTGCTAATGTGTATGAAATCATTGCTTGTTTAGGGTCTTTGCTAGTAGTCACTAGGCTGTCCTTTTTTCTCGCATTGTGCATTTGTAGTAGATGTCTAATCATGCGAGTTTCTCTATTTCCAGCTTCAGTAGGTCTAGGTCGGACTCGTTGTTTTGATTGTCACACTCATCTCCTGTAGTTTTGTAATAACATTTGACACTCTCTGTCTGTGGCTTGAACTTTACTTGAGCTGGGTCGCAAGATAAATTCATTTAAATCTCCTTGATTTGAATTACGTATAAGGTGTGTTTTTCATATTTTCATGTTCTGTGAATCAAGTTTAATATTCACTGGACATTCTTGTAGGTTGCAGCCTGAGGTCACTCTGTTTTCGTGAAATACTACCCTTTGGTAGTTGCACATTATTGTGAAATACCAGTACTACTCTTTGCTATACCATATTGTCAAATGATTTCAGGTCAGGTCCCTGTAAGATGTCAATATTTCAGATCCTGCTATTTCGATTTAGTGGTGATATTGATAGATTTCAAATCCCTAAAGCAGTTTCTGTAATATTTACAATCTACATTCCTAAAACCAGCTGGGTTCTTAGTCCTATTTGTGTTGATAGTTTGGAGCAGCAAGTCCTTCATGCAAGTCAGTTATGCTGGGCCTCTAATTAAAAGGCTTTTGATCAAAAGGAAATTTAGGATGACCCAAGTTTTATTTCTTTAATATATAGACCCTTTTTAGGATGAGTGATAATTAATGAGCAAACTATATAAATCTCACTAGTTTATGTTCTAATTATTAAGAATCATGATGGTTTCGAATAGTACTTCATGTACCATATTTCGTTCTTTGGATACATGTAGCTTAATTTGACAGATACATGTATCCGACAAATTTAAAAGAGAGATGCATGTTTTATACATTGGAATTAAATAACGATTTCATTAATTAAAAGAGTTATTGACTACTCTAACATATTTTCAGCATCCCAACGTATAAACTATATCAAATTTTCTAAAAATAACGATTTCATAAAATCAGAATAATTGTAAACTTAGTCTTCTTGGCACTAAATTATTTTTATTTCTTTCCTTAATTACATGTTTCTATGTCTATCTTCTTTTATATATATATCTGAGAGTCGTTTTTTAGAATGATTTCATAAGTACATTTGTATCTATTATACATGATCATGTATCTGAGTTATATCGTTTAAATACATTTATATATAAAAATGTATATAAGTCTACCATGTTGATAAATTATTTGTTAGATATACATATACACATATATATATACCTAATAGGCATAGAAAGACTTACTGTATATACAATGAAAATAAAAAGATACATCAACTTGTTTAAATACACCAAATACATCTAATAAAATAAGATTCAAAACTTTTGAGACTGAGATACATAACATTAATTTCATATACATATAGAAGAAATCATGTTTAATCCTTCTCCCCATTGTATCCTCTCATCGACTACAGTGAAAACGATTAGTTAATAGAGATACAATACATCATCATGAACTTATCAAAAATAGACTTGAAATCCATAGAATCCATGGCTTCAATGAAAAAAAGTTTGTGAAGTCTTGACGATGAATCTGAACTGTTTGGCCAATCCATCGATTAACTTGGAAAACTTTCTTTATTGCAGTTACTTCAATTTGGTCTCGTTAGAAATGAACACTACATAATAAGGTTTGGATTCAGGAGACTTTGTAGTCCATGGTAATGATATCTTGAGAAGAAGAAAATAGATTATCCATTGATGAAATGAAATTGTATGGTGAAATTCTTGAATCAGAAAGGAGGAGAGATAGTTAAGTGATAAATATGGGAGGAGAGAATTAAGAGAGACTGGTTGATTTGGAGTGAAAGAGTAAATTAAGAAGAAAATTAATCAATCATAGTTTTAAGGGACGTGAGAATGTATCTTAAATAATATATGGTATAAAATATTAAAAATGGTAGTATATGTAATTGTTTAATTTAGCCTATATTAGGTACTATAGCTACAGTTTAAAAAATTATAATTCGTGGCTACAGTTTTTCTAATTCTTGTTATTCATCTGATTTGTATAATTCGTCTGATTAGTATAAATTCAGAATTTGTATAATTCAGTTCATGATTGTATAAATCCAGAAATTTGTATATGCTTACCCTAACTATTGTATACGGTTTATGAAATATTCATAATAAATTACCTTATTTGTATATTGACAAGTGAAATATACAAACGGAGTTCTGAAAAATTCATAAATGTATGAATACAAAATTTGTATATACTTACCTTATTTGTGTATTCGCAAGCGAAATATACAAACCGCAGCCTCCATAGCAAACAAAACTATAGCTATGGAGCACAATTATGTCTATTGTGTTTGCTATTTCTGAAATTTTCTCTTGTTTAAAAGTAGAAATAATGTTAGTATATATGTAGTAATGTATGTCTAATAAGATAGGTTATCCATAATTAATCTAAGACTGACTATATAAAATTAGAAACCAAGCCCAAAGTTTTGAGAATTGGTCCAAAGTAACAAATACTAAAAAAGGAAAAGGGGTAAATATACCGCTCAACTTTGTAATTATGATGAATATACCGTTCGTTAAAAAGATGGGTGACTAACCGTCATTGCAGTAAATAAAAGTTGTGTTCACCAAGCCATTGTCCAAATCTCAATTTCAAATTTTGCGGAGCAAGATTGGAGTTGTGCGAAATCCAGACACAAGCTTGGGCGTGGATGATAGACAATTAGGCCCTGACTTAAGCTTGGGCGTGGATGATAGACAATTAGGCCCTGACTTGGACTTGAACGTTTCACAATCGTGTATCGTCTGATAAGTTCTTGATCATGTGCGTAACTCTCAATTCTATAGAGGAAAAAAATACATTAATCTAGAATATACTAACATTTTGTGTCAGATGAAAAAGCTTCTAAGTTAACTTGTTGACTGTTGGGAAAAATACTACAATATTGATATTGGATTGGAATTGCAAAATAGTAAACAACTTAGCCACTGCCTTAAAAGCGATTTCGGCCTGACTCTGGTGCAAATCGTTGTAGCCGGTCACTTTCAAACACGTGCACTCGTGGCTGAAAGTTTGGAGTTGCACAAAAACAATTGCCCAGAAATCCACAATAGGAAAAATGATTGTTTAAGCCAAGAAATTATTGAAGGAGATAGTAAATGAAAGAAAGGACTTAGTTTTCTTCTCTGTGTTTAGCTCCCAAATGATATCCTTAAATAGAAAAATTATTTACGTTTTCATCCATCAAAAGAATGTAAGAAACTAACGTATCATCAATGTAAAGAAACATTACTCTTACTTTAATGACAAATTTGTTATAATACAAAAGTAACTTCAAGTCTTCTGAATATCCACATTGACTACTTCTTTCACTCAAATACAATGCTTGAAAATAACAAAGCTATATTTCTTTCCACTAATTGCCTAAACCAAGTCAACAGATTATTATTAGATGAAATATACATAGGACTTCGTTTCTTAAGTATCACTACTAATATAACTACTTACATGTTTTTGTGGTTGGAAAATGGAAATATCTACAATATTGTCATGACTAAATCAGTGGTGGAGCCAAAAATTTTAGCAAGAATGTTCAAGATTTTATTTTTTTAATAAGTGAGTTGAATGTTATTTGTTTAACCTAGGGATTCTATCATGAACGGTCTCAACATTTATCAATATCAAATATAAGCAATCGAGTTTTTTTTCTTTCTTTTTGATGCATTGATTTTATATGATAAAAATATATGATTATTATTTTTAAAGTGAAATATTGATAGAACAAATGCGTCTAGCTTTACAAAACATAAATCACACCAGTAGAAAACTTTTTTTCTTAAAAAAAAGAAGAAGATAAAACACATGTATTGATTTTAGCTTTTGGGTTCAAAGTTGTTAACATATATAAACACAATTTTTTAATGTAAAATATTGGCTTTTTTGTTTTCACCATTTGGCTTTTTTGTTTTCACCATTCGAAAGTGCATTATATCCTAGATAAAAATTAGAAATGCATGATGTCTTGTGTGAGGTTGTGTTTTGCTCTCAAAATAAAACCAGATATAATATGCGCTCAGTGGGATTCGAACCTACGCAACTCGGGTGGCAATGAACACGCTTAACCACTGTGCCACGGAAGAGTTTATATCAAAAGTTGTTCAACATTTATTATTTATCCCTTAAACCCAGAATTTAACCTCTGTAATTTTCCAGCGAAGGGTGTTCAGCTGACCACCCCTTGGATGGCCGTAGCTCCACCCCTGGACTAAATTGTTTACATCCGTACCATCCAAATATTGAGTACGAAATTAACTAGGAATATCTCCTAAACATCCTAATTTAAGAAGCAATAATAATAACCAGAATTATTTACATAGAACTAATAATTCCATAAAGGCATGTAAGCATCATCAGCTTCCATATAATAATGATCTTCTACTTCTGCACATTGCGGTGGAGGTAGCATTAGTCCTTCCGCCATATTCGCAATTAATCCCGGCATGTCGAACAACGCTTCCTCATCCATGAAGAAACTACTCTCTCGTCCTTCATCGTTCATAAAAAATATACTCTCATGCATTTCAGAACTTGCAACTCTTTCCGACTCTTCTGATGGTCGGAAGATTTCGGCGGCCTCAGCGGCCGCCTTTTGAATATCCTTAGAGTTGGAGGAAGCAGGGATAGGCAACCTCCAAGCAGAATCAGCGAAATTCAAGCAAGCAGAACGGCCTCTTAATGCTAAAGCTGCCACGTCATGAGCTCTAGCCGCCATTTCAGCAGTAGAAAGTACCAAGCCAAATCCTTGATTTCTTATTTGGTTCTCTGACTTCACAAACCCATTTTCCAGAATTCCTCATCCTGACTCCTCTGTATACTGGATGTCGAGTTTCGCGAAACTTCTTCCTGCCAGCTGGCTTCTTCGGGTTATTTGAAGCTAAGATGAGTGATGAATTTTTGTTGAGTTGGTCCATAAAGTATAGTAGTGACTAGTGTTGGATGTTTGTTCAGTTAGAGTTTTTTTGCTTTCTTTTGGTAGTGAAAATGTTGGATGTGTATGTATATATAGGAAATAATTAGTAGAGAGTGGGAAAAGATCATGAAAAGTGTGATGACAAAGCAAAAAGAACACCGAGTAAGGTGACAGTCTGGATTTAAAAATGGGTTCAATATGCATTTTAAGAGACAAAGTGGTGCTGACGTGTCAACTTATTGACCAATCTTTGACGTTTGTAACTACTGGACTTACTTTGTTTAAATCACTTGGATGTAAGTCATTGAACCATACAAAATAGTACTTGTTCCATTCACTTTCACTTATCAAATTTTGATTTGAATCTTGATATATTCACTTATGACTCTCTTAAGGTCACAATTTTTATAGTCACACAACTAATATGTTTTAAATCACAATTTTTACGAATCTTTATATTTTAATACTTCGTATCGTGTCTATTAAATTGTGTCACATACATCCGAATATTTTTTTAAAAATTATAATAATAAGAAATTCTAACTATCTTAACCTAAGAACAGCTCTTAAGTTTCTTTGTGGAAAAATGAAATTGTAGACTAGGGAAAGAAACGAACAAAGTCAAAATAGTACGTACGAAGAGGAGGAAGCAGTATAATAAATACTCCCTCCGTTCACTTTTAATTGTCATAATTTCCAGATAAACTGTAAGAACTTTGACTAACATTTGATGTATTTTTTCATCATATTGATATGTAAAAAAAATGCAATTTATAATACTTTTCGTATAATTTTTGAATATCTAAATTTTTTGTTTAAAATATCGAATTAATATAATCTAATTTAATTTCAAAAATTAACAAATTGACTTTGGAAAAATGTAATATAATAATTAAAAATGGATAGAGAAAGTAACCGTCTAGATAGATAACGATAGCTAAAATTGTGGGAGAAGAGAAGGATATGTATAGTTGAAGGTGAAGGGTTGGTTCCTTTTGGAGTTGTAGTGTGTTTGGACTAAAGTAATGACAAATCAATTGTATCCATGGGCGGATCTATGAAGAGGTGTGGGGGTGCCACGCCATCCCCGAACTTCGACGGAAACTCTATATATACATAGGTATATATATATATAATATTTATATAAATATAAAGCGTGCCACCCACAGAACAAAACTGGCTTGTGGTGCCACGGTAGGAGGGCAGCTTTAAAAGGCTGGTTTGGGTAATTTCTATTACCTTTTCTACCTCTTGGTATTCATGGTAAGATATTTTGTTTCTTGCAAACATTCTGTGTATTTTATTAAATATGTTATTTCCGGTTTTGAGATTTAATTGTAATCCTTGGATTTTCTTTAATAACTCTCCATAGAAAGTTGCTTTTAGGGCATATCCCCTTTGTTCTTCTTCAGTTTCTATTACTGAATTGTCTTCTTCTTTTTGTATTTCTTTATTAATTCAGATTCTTCTGAGATGGTTGAATATTCTTCATATATTTCTTCGTAGAAGTCATCACTTCGTATTGATTTTACGGATTCTAAATCTGAATCAATTTCTAACCTATCAATTTTTGATATTTTTACTTTCTTCTTGTTACATTCGTAACTTTTGTGACCTTCTTCTCCACAATTGTAGCATTTGCATTTTTCTGCTGGTTTTGTTCTTTTAAAGTTATTTTTCTTTCGATATACCGTTTTCTAGGTATATAGTTTTGTTTGGATATATTTTTTCTTTTAATTAAGCTTTTCTTAAGCTTTTTTCTTTTTTTATAGAATTTATCATTGCATCCCCATTGGATTGCTGCATTCGTATCCAAACAATAAATTTGGGTATTTATTCTTTTGGCTTTTCTCTGTATGTTGTGTGCCATACAAAGTTGTCCAAGCCTGTTGTTTAGAAAGGATATTCTTTGTCCAAGAGTATCTCCTTTTTTATTTTATTTTTCATATTCTTCTCTGAAATATTTAGCCCAAAAGACTGGTAATTTTTTATAGTATTTTTTGAGATATGACAGCATTTCTTTACTGCTATCATATATCTTGTAGTAATATTCTTCGAATTCACAAGTATATTCTTGAATATAACTCATTTTGCATATCTGAATTTTTCTAATTGTTCTTTTGCGCCCCCTACGTAATCCAATTGAAAGATAAGTTTGAAAATTGACCTTTGGAATGAGTATATGAATGAAGTCATGGAGATTCTGTTACTAGTGAACTAAGTACCAATAATAACTGATCAAAACTCAACACACGCCTTTGACAGTTAATTATATCATCATTTGCAACTCCAATACATTAACAAAATAAACTTTTCATTTCTCACGCGGGAAATTAAACGCGTGGACCACGTGCATCATTTCCAGCTACAATGTGCTTCCCCTTTTGGAATTTCGACTAGGAATATATTGGATAAGTACCACAATGTTGAGACATGTATGTATCTCCAACGAGTTGTCCCCATTATTATTTTATTCCAAAAAGTGCTACAATTGTCATCTCTAATAATTTGCTATCATCGATAATAATTTCGAGGTAAAATATGGAATTATTTTATTTAAAACTCTTCTATTCGATAATATTTGTTCATTATTAACTTTACATATTTCTTCAGAAATTATAACTAGAAGGTAATTTTATTATATTACCCTTTAAATATAATAAATACAATCTCTTGAAAAATATAATAGAGATATGACTATATAATTAATGATAAGGATAAATTAGGAACTAAGTGTAAAATTATTCATTGATTTCATAAAATGGAAAAGTATTGTTGGATATCCCAAAATAGTATAACGGACAACTATTATTGGATAGAGGGAGTAATAGATTGGAAATTTTGACTCTGATGTAGTAATTCAAGAAGTATTTATACTACTACAAAGAAAAGAAATAATATAAGATATTTTTGGACCAAATTATTAACGAAGAATACTTTTGTCCAATGTTACACAGTTTAGTCTTCTTGAATGCTCCTATATACTACAGCATGTGGGCAGTTAAAAGGAGTACCTGCCCGGATATTGAAAATTCTAGGACAGATGAACATAGGTTTGATAAACTTGCGCATTTATTTCATTCAAAAATACAATCGACTTACAAAATACTCCAGGAATCTACTTTTCACTTGCCTAAGCCAGAAAAACTTTAGACTAGCTGTCATAAAACACACAATAGTCTTGTATACGCACGGTTTAGGCCAATGATTCTCATTTAGCCTGAACCATTTTCTTATGCTACTACGTACAACACACTATTATATAATAGTATATCTACATCATTACAAATTACAATACTTGTACATTAATTCGTACCATATCCAAATATTAAGCACGAAACTAAATATCCTAATTTAAGAAACTTCACTCTTAGCATTAGTCTCATTATACTTATTACTTATATATATATATATAGTACTGTGTCGTCCATTTAGATAGAATAGCTCCATAGAGGCATATCATCAGCTTCCACATGATCTCCCATTTCAGTACATTGAGGTGGAGGTACCATTAATCCTTCCGCCATATTCGTAAGTAATCCCGGCATGCAGAACAGCGCTTCCTCATCCATAAAAAACATATTATCCGGAGTACTAGATTGATCTCCAGTACTAACTACTGATTCTTCTTCCGACTTCAATGGTCGGAAGGATTCGGCGGCCTCAGCGGCCGCCTTTTGAATATCCTTAGTGTCAGAGGAAGCCGGGGTAGGCAACCTCCAAGCAGAGTCAGCGAAATTCAAACATGCAGAACCTCCTCTTAATGCTATAGCCGCCACGTCATGAGCTCTAGCCGCCATTTCAGCAGTTGGATAAGTACCAAGCCAAATCCTTGATTTCTTATTTGGTTCTCTGACTTCACAAACCCATTTTCCAGAATTCCTCATCCTGACTCCCCTGTATACTGGATGTCGAGTTTCACGAAACTTCTTCCTGCCAGCTGGCTTTTCGGGTTATTTGAAGCTAAGATGAGTGATGAATTTTTGTTGAGTTGGTCCATAAAGTATAGTAGTGACTAGTGTTGGATGTTTGTTCATTTAGAGTTTTTTGCTTTCTTTTGGTAGTGAAAATGTTGGATATATATAGGAATTAATTAGAAGAGAGTAGGAAAAGATCATGAAAAGTGTGATGACGCAATATGTATTTTAAGGGACAAAGTGGGTTGATTCTAGAAAAGTAAAATTTCCAAAGTTAAGTGTGGTCCTTTCTGCTTACGTGTCAACTTATTGACCAATCTTTGTCATTTGTAACTACTGGACTTACTTTGTTTAAATCAATTGGATGTTAGTCATTGAACCATACAAAATACTTGTTCTGTTCACTTTCACTTATCAAATTTTGATTTGAATCTTGATATATTTATTTAAAAAATAACGATTAATTTATGACTATACTATCACACTATTTTTATTAATTGATATTTTAGATTATACAAATTGATTTGGGAAATAAGTAATTAATGCATATGACAAAATAGAAAAAAAAAAACTAATTGTCTTTTCTTGATATATTAAAAGTGACAAGAAAAAATGAAATTATATTTTTGAAATAATGAACAAGTAAAATGAAACATGATATTTTTTAGAATATTGCTCCCTCCAGTCCATACTGAGTGATTTAGTAGTCCATTCTAAAAATAATTATACTTCTAAATTTGAAATTATTTTATTTTACACATTTTCATCATTTAATCATTAATGAAAAGTTTTTATAACTACACAAATAAATGTTATGACTCTCTTAAGGTCACAAATTTTATAGTCACACATCTAATATGTTTTAAATCACAATTTTTACGAATCTTTATATTTTAATACTTCGTATCATGTCTATTAAATTGTGTCACATACATCCGAATATTTAAATTTTTTTTATAATAATAAGAAATTCTAACTATCTTAACCTAAGAACAGCTCTTTTCTTTGTGGAAAAATGAAATTGTAGACTAGGGAAAGAAACGAACAAAGTCAAAATAGTACGTACGAAGAGGAGGAAGCAGTATAATAAATACTCCCTCCGTTCACTTTTAATTATCATAATTTCCAGATAAACTGTAAAAACTTTGACTAACATTTGATGTATTTTTTCAACATATTGATATGTAAAATAAATGCAATTTATAATATTTTTCGTATAGTTTTTGAATAACTAATTTTTTTGTTTAAAATATCAAATTATATAATCTAATTTAATTTCAAAAATTAAAAAATTAACTTTTGAAAAACGTAATATAACAATTAAAAGTGAATTGAGAGAGTAACAGTCTAGATAGATAACGATAGCTAAAATTGTGGGAGAAGAGAAGGATATGTAATAGTGGAATGTGAAGGGTGGTTCCTTTTGGAGTTGTAGTGTGTTTGGACTAAATTAATGACAAATCAATTGTATCCTAGGAGACTCCGAATGATAAAAGCTAGAAAATTGACCTTTCAAATAATATGAGCCATCAATATTGTCTTTACTTAAACCTACACAGTACACTCCCATTCATTCACTTGCACCAACACACGGTTTGACAGTAAGTACTATTATCTTTGAAAGAAACGAGTGGAACGACACCGGAAATAAGAATCTTAGATTAGTAGAGTATTACTCAGTTCATCTCATATTAGTTGATCATTATACTAAATATAATTGTTATAGATATTAGTTGATTACCTTACTAAGAGTTTGTTTGACATTACTGTTGAGAGCTCAGAAACACTTATTTTGAGAAAAAAATATTTTTTTAAAAAAAAAAAAGGTGTTTGGCAAACCTGTAAATGTGTTTTTAAATAAAAGCAGAAACAATTTTTTTGATTATTGGAAAGAAACTAAAAAATTTCCGCTTTTAAAAAAAATAGAATCAGAAGTAGAAAATTACTATTTTTTTTCAAGACTAAAATGTCCCTTCCATATACATATATTTACTTATATATCTTTTATTAATTAATTAACATATCTCATATGTTTGGTAAGTTCCATTTAATAATTTTATTTTTTATTTTTATACAATAAATTTTATATTTTATTTTACGTTTAGGTATTATTATTTTATTTCTTATTTTACGTATTATTTTTCAGAATTAAAAACAAGAAGAAGGTAACAATAATATTTTTGTAAGATTAGAAAAAAAAAAAAACAATTAAAGATTTCAACCCTTCAAAAATGTATAATATTGATTGAAAATTTGAATATGAACATTTTAATTTAATAAAAATAAAATTTTAATATTTTTTTTTTGTAATAGATGTTTAAACTGGTTTCACTCTATAAAATAATCTTAATATTAAAAGTACATTAATACTTGTCCTTAATCGTAATTTGACTCTCAAAAGTACATTTTGAAAAAGATTAATCAAAAACAATTTGTTTATAAAAAACAATTTTCAAATGAATTAGCCAAACACAAATTGTTATTTTTTTTTTCAAAACCACTTTTCTGAAAAGCTATTTTAAAAAAGTGCTTCTGAAAATAAGCACTTTTTAGCAGTAATGTCAAACAGTCTCTAAATCAAGAAAACATTAATTATTTCTTTCCTATATTATCCTTGCAATAAATTCTTTTGGAAAGTGTTCACATTTATTTGTACTCCCTCTGCTTCTTTTTATATGTCATCATTTTCTATAAATAGTTGGTTCATAATACTTGTGATTTCATAAAATCAATACATAAATTATTATATTCTTTCCATTATACCCTTGATAGAGTAGTTAATTATTCTTGAAAATATATACTTTGACTAACCTAGGATAATTAATAAGTAATTAATATTCATTGGAGTACTTCATACATTGATTAATTACTCTCTCTCTCTATTCTCTATTCTATAAATTCTTATTTTGAAAAAGAAATCTCAACAAATAAATTAAAAATAAAAGATGGAGAAAAAATCAAAAATAATCTTGAAAGTTGAAGCTTTAACAATTTTTTAAAATTTTTAGATCAATTGGTGAAAAAAATTGGCTCCAAAAATAGACTAAACAATTTAAATAGTCTTTCCAAATGCATTTTAATTTTTGAAATCAAGCATATTCATCATTTATTGAAAAGTTGACTTAAGAAAACATTAAATAAGGGTAGAAGGGTAAAGTTACTTAATTTCTCAATGCAAATGCATGCAAACTAAAAGGTGACATATAAAAAGGAACGGAGAGAGTAAAACTTTCAAGAAGCTTTTTAAGAGGTGAATTACTAAAATCGTCTTCTTATTTGTGATTTCTTAAACATCATGCAAAATAAAAAACAATCATTAATATGGAACGAAGGGAATATACTAGGAAATAGAACCAAGAAAGTGAGACATGTCCTTTTCGAATTTTCCATGTTTGAGTCTTTGAGCTGTTAAAATTTTAAAAGAATATTTTTTCTTAGAAAATAAGTTCTTTAAGATTAAAGAAAACGACTTCTTCAGATAGTAGAAAAAACAAGTTTCATAAATGACATTCAATATTGACATTGTCCTCCTCACTCTGCAACACATCTCATTTTCACTCTATATATCCGAGTCCGGAGCCTAAAGGGCAAACAAATTTGACAAAAAATTCCAAAAGGGCACATCAAAAAAAAATTTAACCAAAAGGGCAAAATCGCTACTGATGTAGCGATTTTGTTTTGACACCGTTACTCCATTAAAAAATCAAAATCGTTGATCTACCAGCATTTTGTCCAAAATTTTTTTTCCTTTTTTTAAAAGAACATCGCTGCCCGTGCAGTGTTTTTGACGATTTTATTTTTTTAAGAAAAATAAAATCGTCGCTATGGCAGCAATTTTATAAAAAAAATATTTTTAAAATTAAAATTAGATTGAAAATCGCTCCACAGGTAGTGATTTTAGTAAAAAAAATTAAATAATCGCTGCCTTGGCAACGATTTTGGTGAATAATGTTTTTTGAAAAAAAATCGCTGCAAAAACGCTTCCAAGGCAGCGAATTTTTTTTAAAAAATATTTAAGTAAAAAGCTGCCAAGGCAGCGATTTTTTAATTTTTTTTTTAAAAGTAAAACGCTGCCAGGGCAGCGGTTTTAAGAAAAAAATATTTTTTTTAATAAAAAAGCTGCCAAGACAGCGATTTTCATGAAAAAATAATTAATTTTTTTTTATGAAAACGCTGCCATAGTAGCGATATTAGCAAGTTGCTCGGGCAACAATTTTAATTTTAACGGAGTAAACGATGTTCATATGTGTCAGAGAGAAATTGCTTTGACAATAGTGATTTTGCTCTTTTGGTTTAAAAAAAATATGATGTGCCTTTCAAAAAATTTGGCAATTTCTTTTGTCCTTTTGGATTCGGACTCCTATATATTCCCCTCCTAGCCTCATCCCCACACTCTTACCCCACCTCCATCCCTACCTTCCAAAATATTTTTTAAAATTATATATCTTTTGTTTATGTACCAAACAAAAGTAAATAAATAAAAACTCAATCCTCAAATAAAAGTACATTTTTTTGGACCGAAGACACCCTAGAATTGACTTTTTATATTTATTTCTTTATGTTTGCTCACTGAAAATAATGACTCCGCAATTTCATATGCCTATGACACTAACTCAAAATGTGACCAGTACAATATTTCAACATGAGTGAGAGACAGAATATGTAGAATATAACTAGCTTAGAATTACTTTCTCCGTCCAACAAAAATTATCCACTATATTAAAAATAATTGTTCAACAATACTTGTCCAATTTAAAAAATCAAGAGATAATTTATCTTTTGTGTCTATTTTACCCTTGTTATTAAATACTCCATCCGGCCCATTTTATATGTCACATTTTTACTTTGCACTTGCATTAAGAAATGATGTAACATTACCTTTCTACCCTTATTTAATGTTTTCTTAAGTCAACTTTATAATGAATGATGAATATATTTTCAAGATTTATTAACTACTCTATCAAGGGTATAATAGGCAAAATATGATAATTTATGCATAAATTTTATAAAATGACAAGTATTGTGGTCCAGTTTAAAATTAATTTTATTAATTACTAAGAATAAAATTGTAGAGTCAAATCTCAATTTAAATAAAAAAGGCATAAATAGCTATATAATGAAGACATTATCTCAAAGAAAGATAAAAAGAGAATCATAAAAAAAATGTAATTTTACCATCAACATTATTTTATAATTTTCTTCATATAATTAGTCACTTAGTTGTGATTTTTTATTATGAAAATGGTAAAAACTACATTCTAAAAATGTCTATAAAAAAGGAAAGAGTTTCTAGTCTCAAGTGTATATAATTCGTGTAGGGCAACTTTCTACTTTTAATTTTTGCCTATTTCTTTTTTCCTTCCTTCCTTTGTTGGAATACGATCACTATATCTTATCTAGAGTACAACTTGGACTAGTTAGGCTACGCCTCCTACTAATAAATAAAACTTTGTAAAAGGTCAGCATCAATAAGTAAGAATCTCCAAAAGCTAATTTTTGTAAGATTGAGAATTAGTACTATACTTTAGTGAATCCACCTATTAGAATCCTTTTTTTAATTAATCTACAGTTTTATGTCCACTAATTGAGCTTTTAAAGTGTATATATACCTCATTTAATAACAAATATTATAGGAAAAAAAGTTAGGACTTAGACATGGAATACATTGTTAATCCATCATTTATATCATATATAGTGATGAGACATATATCATATATAGTGATGAGACAGCATAGCTAATTCCAAGACTATTAATATGACATAACATGTTCTCAACCAAACGACTCCTATAAATTGCTCTATATATTCACCAATAGAAATTAATGTTATGACTTATTTACGGTTACAACTTTTATAGTCGCATAACTAATATGTTTTATAACATAATTTTTTTTATTTTCTTAATACTTAGTATTGTGTCTATTAAAATTGTGTCACATAAATCAGAACCAAGAAAATGTCATAATTAATATTTTATTAATGCTGTCATGTTTATGTAATTATTCTTATAATTTGTCTATTTATGATTTTTACCCCATATATAGAAGAAGGTGAAGTCCGACAGAGCCGTCTCAACAAGTTTGGGATCCTAAAGCCAAACATCATAACAAGGTTTTAGTTTTTTTAGTTGTCAAATACTATAAATTAATAATTATAACATATTCAACGTAATCCTACAAGCCAAGTCTTGAATAGGTAGGATTAATGCAGAGTGCAAACCTTATGAAGTAAGAATGTAAACAATAATAATTTTCAATGAAAAAAATATAATATAAGTTAGATTAATAAAACCTAACTTGAAAATTTTAAAATCTTACATAATGATATCGAAATAGTTGCGCTATTAATTTGATAAGCTGATATAATGATATCATAATAGTATTGATTTGTTGTCATGCTTGAAAATTAAAGAATACATCAAAAAATAAATATGATATTTTTTATAAACACACAACAATAGATTTTGCATAATACAAAAGGTTTTTACCATTTGATAGATTTTAGAATATTCAATAATATTCAATAAAAATAGAAAGGGAAATAAAAAAAAATGAACCTAAGAATAAATATGGGTTCATGTTAATCGCCAATATATAAATAAGTCAAGAAAATAGGTAGCCACATAAGAAAGGTATAACACATAAACATGACTCTTAACTTGACATCAGCGAACAACTATGACCTTTAACTTTGGGTGTATACAAGTAGATACTTAAACTTGAATAAAATTGAACAAATAGACACATTCGTCCTACATGGCACCCTACATGACAATTTTATGTCCTACGTGTATTATGTCATGTAGGTGTAACGACCGGGCTCCGTCATTATAGAAAATCCAACGGGGAAAAATTTTGGGCCTAAATTTTTTTTCGTAGTAACTTGAGATTTTCCAACCTAATCCAGATTGGGATGAAATCGGAGTCTGTGGGGTCTAGGGAAATCTGGTAGCAATTGGGTGATCTAATTATGATTTTGATTATATGAGTAGATAGCTACTGATGTGAGGCCAAAATACATATTTTTAATCATTATTTACCTCACATTTATTATTTATATTTGTTCTTTTTGAGCATGGATTTTATGAATTGTGCTTAATCGTGTATTTTATTTGTAGGATTAAATTGATGGAAAAATAAAGAAGTTTGGAGCTAAAAATAATTAAAGATAAAAGATTATAGAAGAAAATGAAGCAGACAGCTTAATAGATTAAATTAAATATAATCATATTTAATATAAATGAATTGCAGATGAGGAAAGAATTGAAGCTGGAGGAACAAAGTTACCACGTGGCAGCCAGCTAAAGGAGAAATAATTCGCTCTAAACTGAAGGCGGCGGACACTGTTCACGCGCAAGTCAATTCCTTTTCGGATTCGGTTTTCTAATTTGAGTTGGATTCAATTATTTTATTCCGGGTTTTTTATATTTATAAATAGTCCATAAAAATAATTATTGGAGGAGGAGGATGAATGTAGAAAATAACTTTTGATTTAGGGTTTTATCTTTTCTTTTTCTTTTATTTATTTTACATCTTTTCATTGAATGATGTGTTGTAATTGCTCTATATCTATGTGGAGTTAAACTTCTCGTTCTTGGATTATATTTACTTACTATATGATTGTTTAGTAATTTTGATTCAACATGATTTGTTTATTATATTAGTTGTTCTTATATTCTTGTGATTACTATTTTGATGTTTGATCACCATTGAAATAAACATATTGTCTGAATTGAACTCGGGAGAGGAATAAGATGATAGAACTTGGAATATAAAGAGCATGATTTTCTCTTAATAATTAGGGTTAATTTGTATCTAGGATAGGGATATACCTAGAAACCATGTTTAGTCACTATACAAGAAGAAATCGTAATGCTCGATACTTGGTCCAACCTACCCCACTCAACAATGTAGTTATGTTGTCATTTATCGTAGGCGATTAGAGGTCGGGAGACCATGATCATACATTTAACCGTTTGAGCTTAAGTGTGGGGTCGTAGCATGTTCTCTTAGTTTTCATTTATAGTAGCATGTTATCTTAGTTTTCATCAAGGGTCGTCACCCCACACTTAAGCTCAAACGGTTAAATGTAAGATCATGGTCTCCCCACCTCTAATCGTATACGATAAATGACAACTTAACTACATCGTTGAGCGGGGATAGGTTGGACCAAGTACCGAGCATTACGATTTTTTCATGTATAGTGACCAAGCATGGTTTCTAGGTATATCCCTATCCTAGTTACAAATTAACCCTAATTATTAAGAGAAAATCATGCTCCTTATATTTCACGTTCTATCCTCTTATTCCTCTCCCAAGTTCAATTCGGACAATATGTTTATTTCAATGGTGATCAAACATCAAAATAGTAATCACAAGAATATAAGAACAACTAATATGATAAACAAATCATGTTGAATCAAAATCACTAAACAATCATATTGTAAGTAAATATAATCCAAGAACGAGAAGTTTAACTCCACATAGACATAGAGCAAATACAACCCATCATTCAAAGAAAAGATGTAAAATAAATAAAAGAGAAAGAAAAGATAAAATCCTAAATCAAAAGTCATTTTCTACATTCATCCTCCTCCATCAATAATTATTCTTATGGACTATTTATAGATCCTTCTACTTATCCGTTTGTCAATTGAACCCTTAAACACAATTTAACAAACCCCTCTGACCATTGACCATGCTTGTGTGGCATTACGATGTCTGAGTTGGCAAAAGTGTGTAACTACACGCCTTTTAGCGAGTGAGGAGTACTTTTACTAAAAAAAATATTTAAAATTATAAAAGAAATATTTTTTTTAAACCATTAATTAAAAAACCTTTCTTCTTAACCCATTACACCAATTTTCAGTCATCTCCATCCCCTGGGAACTCCTTTTTTTCCCACAATTTATTGCCATCTATTTAGCAGATCTTGGGAACCTCCTTGAGTCCACTAATTCACCGATGAAAGTAGAGAGCGGCGCTGGTGGTGCTCGCCGGACAACACTGATACGCAGTGGAGTGAGAGAGAAAGACGCGACTGGTCAGCGGAGAGGAGAACGAAGTGGGTGAGGGTGCAAGGATCTAATCATGGCGGTGAAAATGGTGATGGTGCTCGGCTAGATCTGGTGGTGCGGTGGCTTAGGTTGTTGATTTTGTGGAGGTTAGAGGAGGAAAGGAAAATGGTGATGATGTGCGGCAAAGATAAAGGTAGGTAAGGGAGAGAATATGAGTGGTTTTGCCGGGAAAAATGGCGACGACAGCGACGACTTTGGCTGTGAAACGGTGGGAATGGGAGAATGTAATGGAGTTTTACTTTACAGAATATAATTAGAATTTTATTATTTTCCTTTTATTAAACAATTTTGATTAATAATTCTAAAAATAATAATGAAATAATTATGACGTGGCATTAATATATCTGATGTGGATATGACATGTCATTTATGTAAAGGAGAGTGAGCTACACACATGGTTAGAGGAGTTTGAAAGGTTCATTTTAATTGAGTTTAAGAGTTCAGTTGACAAATAATTAAGTAGAAGGGTTCACAATACAAATGTATACAAGTATAAGGATCCACCAGACACTTTTACCGAAAAGATAAAATCCTAAATCAAAAGTTATTTTCTACATTTATCCTCCTCCTCCAATAATTATTCTTATGGATTATTTATAGATATAAAAAAAAAAAACTGAATAAAATAATTGAATTCAACTCAAATTAGAAAATCAAATCCAAAAAGGAATTGACTTACGCGTGAACCGTGTCCGCCGCCTTCAGTTTAGAGCGAATTATTTTTCCTTTAGCTGGCTGCCACGTGGTACTTGGTTCCTTCAGCTTCAATTCTTTCCTCAACTGCAATTCACATATATTAAATATTATTATATTCAATTTAATCTATTAAGCTGTTTGATTCTCTTTTATAATTTTTCATTTTTAATTCTTTTTAGCTCCAAACTTTTTTATTTTTTCATCAATTTAATCCTACAAATAAAATACACTATTAAGCACAATTCATAAAATTCATGTTAAAGAAGAACAAATATAAATAATAAATGTGAGGCAAATAATGATTAAAAATATGTATGTTGGCCTCACATCAGTTTCCAAGTTCCGGCATAATTATGGATCGGTTACCACGTTCTGGCATAATCATTGGATCGGGTACCACGTTCTGGTTATGCTAACAGTTTGGGTTTGGTTCTATGAGAGGACCAATGACTTGATATAACCGTGATATTTGAGAATTGTGAAAATGTTTGTTGTTCGTAAATGTTGATGATATTGTATATGTTCGGTGTATGCATGTTATTGTATTGTTGTATTGACTTATGTATGTTGCACTTAGTGGGATAGCCGCGTGATCCTACCATTACATTGTAGTTGTGTACTGATGTTGCACTTGCTCTTTCCTTGTTAAGTACAGGGCATCTTCAGGAGGCTATTGACAGACCTCGCTTAGAAGATCAGTAATTGCCGATCGAATTCAAGGGTGAGCCAGTTCTTCCAGGCTGTCATGAGTTTTCCTTTCGTCTATGTCCACATTTCGGACTTAGACTTTTTTAGTTAGTTATTAGTTCATTAGTTTGGGGTCGTAACCCTTCTTGTTAGACTTATGGATCTTGTTAGATGTTTTGGTACATTGACTTTCAAGTTCTAGGCGTATTTTTCCGCATTGTTTAGTTGTTAGATCATTTGGAAGTTTATGGGAACTTCAATTTTTAGCTATTTAACTTGCTTCCGTAACTTAAATGCCTTAGTATTTTGGTTGAGTTGTTAGTTTGGGTTGTAGTAATGGTTCTCCCACCGGAGGGTTAGTGTGAGTGTCAATCACGATGGTCTGGGTCGTGACAGTAGGACACATGTGCCTACTTGTTCAATCTTATACAAGTTTAAGTGTCTACTTGTGTATATTCAAAGTTGGAGGGCATAGTTATTTGCTGAAGTCAAGTTAATGGTCATGTTTATGTATTATGCCATTAAAAATGATGTTACAATTAACTAAACATTATTCTATTTTTCAATTATTTTGACGACCTTCACATTGAATAAAGTAAACGATTATATATATATATATATTTATATATATTATAAAAGAGAGTTTAGGCCCAAATATAATATATAATATTCAAGATTGGGACTTTTCCCAATCTTGAATATTATATATTATACTTGTGGGACTTTTAAAAGGAAGTTTCTTCAATATTATATTCTACTATATATATCATTTTAATATTTCCAAAAAAGTATTATA
>NW_006239079.1:1189428-1191053 GCF_000226075.1 Solanum tuberosum | reverse complement strand
CTGTCTGGTTTTCCTGCATGTGTTGTTGTTGTATAGGTAAATGATTATATTGTGTTATTAAGAAATGTGCAGTTTTTTGTTATCTTTTTCTGCTTTTTGGTTATATTTTTGGGTTGTAGTTTTGAAAATTTTGTCCATCTTTCATAAATTTTAATGAAAATCAAGACCCAATTCGATTCTTCTGTTTTAGATCTATAGGGTTACCGGTTGGACTATAAGAATTGCGTCTTTGTTAAATTCAGAAATTTGAGATGCTCTTTGCTTCTCTGTTTCACCTCAAATTCTTCTTTGATGTTGCCGTTGATTTTTAATAAAAACAAGTCAGCACCGTAAGTGATTGCATATACGCTATTAGTTTGTCTAATCAATACAATAAGCCTATCATTGGTGTACTTGCGTATAAGTAGCAATATCATTCCTTTAAACTTATTGATTCTAAGCTCTTGGGATGTCCCACACAATTTTTTTCCGTTGTTCGAGTTAGATTTGAGAAGAGGTAAAACAGGCTAAAGTGTTTGACACTTTCAAGACATAGTTCAACAGTGGTTCAATCTTGAATGTATCATTTGAAGTGATTCTCGGTATGTGCAGGGTTCTTTACTTTGGGCATTATAATCTATTCCTCAAAAGGTCTTCGGTTAAAAGAGCACAAAACTATGATAAAAGATTATAAATCTTAAGCCACAATTGAAGTCACAAAACTAGACTATTCCATTATAGTACAAAAAATCTTCCATTTTATAGATTTTGCTGGGACCATATTTATATATATATATCTTGGCCTTTGTGTAGTTGTGGCTGATAGTTTGTTGCATTTACTTATATTACTAGCAGTGATAGTAGTTTGATTATTGTGATCAATATACTGCCTTAGAGCTCATATAGTTTTTCAGAGTATTATGATATATGAGCTACTTGAATTATGTAAAACAACTACGTTTGTCCTTTTCATGTATTAATTGATGCATTGGAGGTAGTTTGGAGATAGTTCTCTGTACAATCAATCAGTTCTTAGTTTACCAATAAAGAGCTGAATGATGAAGGAACTTCAAGTCAAAGTAGTGCTAGTCTGCGGTCATTTTCCTAGACGAACCACAAGAAGATTTGTGCTTGTGTTTTCTTTGCGAACTTAAATTATAAACTCCACAACTTTACTTGTATTTGTGTTTATGAATTTGTCTCTGCTTAGGCCGACCTCGGAAACAATAGCTATTTACCTAGCCTTATCAGCCTTGCACTTGGTTCTTAAGTCATTATATTGAAGTAATTGTACACTTGCTTTCATGTATGTACATACCTCCTATTTCAAGCAACTGTGATTTGATTCTTTTTCCAATCTTGTAATTTATGAATAATATTTTTTCTTCTTCTCTCATATGTATCAGGTCTTAATCATTTGATCAAAAATCAAAATAACTCAATCTGCATCTCAACTAACTTTATATACAATGTATCACATTTTGTTATTATGTAAAATAAGTGTACATAACTATCTTGTAAAACTTAGTTCCTTAAAATATCAACAAACGAAATGATTAATATGCAAGGTTTTCTTACGCTACATACTTGTAATCCAACTTTTAATTGATATCAAGTTATGATATTTATTATAGAAATCATTTCCT
>NW_006239079.1:1173856-1189348 GCF_000226075.1 Solanum tuberosum | reverse complement strand
TATGTTGCAAAAATTTTAGCTCATCAAATATAGAAAATTAACATTTTACAGAACACACCGATAGATTCATCAAAAAAAATTCTCTAATTTCACGTAAAAACAAATTTAACAAAAAAAAGTAATAATATTGGGCTCATGCTGGCACGGGCCATTACTTTCTAGTATATATATATATATATTGGACCCCAATCAATTGTTTCAACGGTCTTATGAAGGATTGGACGTCCCTTTTGAAGTTGTAGTGTTGTTGGACTAAATGACAAATCAATTGTATCCTAAGAGACTGCATATGTGATCAATATTGTCTTATTGAACTACAGTCCCATTCATTCACTTGCACTAACACGAGTCCCACGGTTTGACAGTTAATAGTATTACAATTGTACTAGATAATACGAACCTAGAAAGTGAGACATGTCCTTTTCCAATCAAATCCTCGAGTAAGCGTGGGTTCGATTTTTCGTCTAAATTTTTGAAAAATATTTTCTTTATGAATATAAATTTTTAAATCAAGAAAAATACTTTTTAGTGGAAGTAATGAAAATAAATTTCACAAACTCTTCACATTGACTAATGTCAAAAATGGTGAAAAAATACATTGTAAAGACCAGAATATATTAGTTATAGGTTATTAATTCTAAATCTAAAAAGACAGAAAATATATTGAACATTCTGAGTATAGATTAAATAGGTGCAGCTAATTAGATGAACTTGTTCACTTGTTCCATTCAAATAATTACTACACATGTATACATTTGTACCATCAAAATACTGAGTAGGCAACTATTAAAATCTCCTAATTAATATATATCCTTATTTATATAGAATAATTCCATAAAGGCATATAAGCGTGCATATCAACTAATTCCACATAATGATCTTCGATCTCTAAACATTGGGGAGGAGGTAGCATGAGTCCTTCTGCCATATTCACAATTAATCCTGGCATGTAAAAGAGCGCTTCCTCATCCATGAACAAACTACTCTTCTCCATAAAAAACGCGTTTTCTAGCGTTTCAGGAGTAGTACTACTGCTACATTCTCCTGAAACTTCTTCCGACTGATCTGATGATGATGGTCGGAAGATTTCTGCAGCCTCAGCGGCAGCCTTTTGAATATCCTTGGGGTTGGAGGAAGCAGGGATAGGCAACCTCCAAGCTGAATCAGAGAAATTCAAGCAAGCAGAACGGCCTCTTAATGCTAAAGCTGCCACGTCATGAGCTCTAGCTGCCATTTCTACTGTTGGGAAAGTACCAAGCCAAATTCTAGATTTCTTATTTGGTTCTCTGACTTCGCAAACCCATTTTCCAGAATTCCTCATCCTGACTCCCCTGTATACTGGATGTCGAGTTTCACGAAACTTCTTCCTGCCAGCTGGCTTCTTCGGGTTATTTGAAGCTAAGAATAACTTCATCATAATTGGTACTATCAGACACTGATGACGATGACGATGATTCAACAAGTGGGTCAAAATAATAGGTTCCAGAGATATCCATAATAATATTGTTGAAAATTGACTTAATTATTTGATGAGAGATTAAAAAGTAGTGTTGGATGGATGGAGGTTTTTGGGTTTGTGGTGAATATGAAATTGGATTTTCTATATATATAAATAGATATGATAAGTAAAGTGAAGTGAAGTGAAGTGTTGAAGCATTCTGAGGATATATAGATTAAATAGGTGCTAATTAGATTAACTTGCTCACTCTGTCTACATTTGTTACTAAATTACTGCACTTGTATGTATATACTATAAAAATTTCCTAAATATATCCTCATTTAGATTGAATAATTCCATAAAGACATGTAAGCATCATCAGCTTCTACATAATCTCCGATTTCTAAACATTGAGGTAGAGGTAGCATGAGTCCTTCCGCCATATTCGCAATTAATCCTGGCATGTAGAAGAGCGCTTCCTCATCCATGAAGAAACTATTCACTTGCGCTTCCTCATTCATAGAGAGGGCCTTTTCTGGCGTTTCAGGAGTAGTAGTATTGCTACATTCTCCTGAAACTTCTTCCGACTCTTCTAATGATGATGGTCGGAAGATTTCGGCGGCCTCAGCGGCCGCCTTTTGAATATCCTTAGAGTTGGAGGAAGCAGGGATAGGCAACCTCCAAACAGAGTCAGCAAAGTTCAAGCAAGCAGAACGGCCCCTTAATGCTAAAGCCGCCACGTCATGAGCTCTAGCCGCCATTTCAGCAGTAGGGAATGTGCCGAGCCAAATTCTAGATTTCTTATTTGGTTCTCTAACTTCACAAACCCATTTTCCGGAATTCCTCATCCTGATTCCCCTGAATACGGGATGTCGAGTTTCTCGAAACTTCTTCCTGCCAGCTGGCTTTTTCGGGTTATTTGAAGCTAAATTAATAACTTCCTCATCAGAAAAATTATTATTAGGGGAGTAGTGATTGCTATTATCAGATAGTATTGATGATGACGATGATGATAATTGAGTGAGTGGCTCCGAATAATAGCTTGGAAACATATCTATAGTAATATTGTTGAAAACTGACTTAATTATTTGATGAGAGAGTAAAGATAATGAAGTAGTGTTTGGATATTTTGTATATATAGATATGATGATAAGGTAAGTGAAGTATTGAAGCTAACACGGAGTTGGAGGGAGATAAGTAAACAGCTGTTTCAACTCTTAAGTGTGTATAAGTCGTGTAGCCTTTATGCGGATGTGGCAACTTTCTACTTTTTGTCTCTCCCTCTTCCTTCTTTCCTTTTTGGACTACCACTAGAATACTTGGTCTAGTTGAGCTACTAATAAACAAATACATTTGTTAAAGGTCAGCATCATTGTATATTGACTTGAACTAATCTTTTCACTTCTTAGTAATTTAGGAGTGTGTATCGGTCGGTTCGGTTATAAGTATTATCGGTTCGGTTTATCGGTTTTCGGTTTTTAAATATGCTAAACCGATAACCAAACCAATAAGATATTTGTTATCGGTTTTTGGTTTATCGGTTTTAGGTCTTTAACGGTTTGGTTTTCGGTTTAACCAATAAGAAAATGCTTTCAAAACAAATATATGACTTATCCAATAATTTGACGCGATACGCATACATCGAAATAATCATTCCAAACAGGACAACAAGGACCAACTTGTTGTATTTTGATCATCACAACAAAGACTTGGTTAATTTTCGATCACCATAATATATAAAACAAGGTCCCCTTTATGCAATAAAGAGAATCAAATAAAACCAAATCATAGACAAAAGTCAAAACAGTAGCAAATGAGGCCATGCTTATGGTAACTAAATGAAGTTCTTACATTATTTTAAAAAAAAAACACACAATTTGAATTCCTGACATTAATCAAATTGCAGATATTTACAATCGTGCAAAAGTTAATAGTAGTCAATTATAAACTAACTAAAGTAAATAAGTAATACTAAAAAGTAAAACCTAAAGGTTAAATAACTAAAAGTAGAGAGGAGAGTTAATTGTTAAGTAGTGTTAATTATTGCGTAGAGTTTTATATTTTTAGTCTAATATACTACTAATTATATTAATATATTTTTTAATATATTATATATATGTATAACTAAAAATTAAAATAGTAAATTATTATATTCAACCAATAACACTTTTTTCGGTTCGGTTTATCGGTCAGTTCGATTTTTGCACACCCTTACTTAGTATTAGTTAGTTACGATAACACAAGTAAAGTGGATCCCACAATTTCTAAAAAATTAGATATTAATTAAATTAAAGTAGAATAATTTTTTTTATTTTTCCCGAAAATAGTCTAGGCACATCAGCGAAGACGTGCCTATTTTAGCCAAACTCCCTCTTATATAATAATAATAATAATAATAATAATAATAATAATAATAATAAGATAAGAGAAAGAGAATACTTGAGATAGAATGGGGAAATTAACTACCAATCTGTTTGGGGTAAATTTGTGCAAAATTTAAAAATTAAATTATAAATTAGTGTTTAGATATGTGATTAAGGATATAATTTGAAATCGAGATTTCAAATTCCAAATTCTCCATTTCAAAAAATAAATAAATGAAAAACTTGATCCATTAATTTAAATTATATATATATATATATATATAAATAAAGGAGGACCAATAATCATTCTATGTTCAACGTTTGAGTGAGTAATTATTTTGAAATAAATCTTTTGAACTACAATGAGGGCTAAAAATTAAAATAGAAGGGAAGAAAAATTAAAATGGCCTTTCAAATATATGAAATTCATTCGACTCTAAACATACGGTTTTGACAGTTGTACATTAACTCCAACTGACCTTTGCAAGAAATGAAAGAAAGCATTTCGCGCCGCCACTTGTCCACGAAAACGTGTGATCCACCACGTGGCACCATTTACAGGTCTCCACCATCTTATTTTAATGTTTCCTCATAGATTTTCTTCTACTACTGGACTAGCTCCTTAAAGGGGATATTTATTTTATTTTATTTTTGGAATGTTTCCTATATTTCACTCTATATATTACATTAATTAATACTGTCTTGTTGAATAAGAAATTATTTCTAACATTACAATTTTAAAGTGTTTATAAACATGAAAAAGTTATAACTTATTTATTTTGCAATTCATAATATTGAAATTCTTTAATGATGAGACAAATAAATTTGGAATTGAAACTGTAACTTTAATTTGAATATGGTTGACTCATACTGGGCACCCCTTCATTAATTTTGAATGAAGGAATTATATACTCCCTCCGTTTAAAAAGAATGAATTCCTTTCTTTTTTAGTCTATTTCAAGAAGAATGATCTCTTTCTTTTTTTGGTTACATTTTAATTTCAGTTTTTCATGTGACATGTTTAAGGTCACAAGATTAAAAAACAATTTTGTACATTTGATATAACTTTAATTTAGGATCACAAAATTCAAAAGTCTTCTTTATTTTCTTAAATTTCGTGTCAAGTCAAACTATGTCATTTTTTGTGAAACGGAGGGAGTAGTTAGTTCTCTAGTTTTCAAGTAAACATTTTTTTCAATATGAGATAATTTTGCTTAGATTGGATTCATAAATTACTACTCCCTCTGTCCCAATTTATATGACTCACTTTCCTTTTTAGTCAGTCCAAAAAGAATGACACATTTCCTTATTTGGTAAATATTTAATGACATTATCCCTATTTTACCCTTCTTGAATCTCATTATTTCAATAGTTGTACTCTTTTAATTTAAAGAAAAAGTTATTAAAATGTAATAAAGTACACCTATTTTTCTCCTTTTACTGATAGTCAACCGTACTTTAACCCTTTTTTCAATACTTTGTCATAACCTATTCTTTCTTTTCACCACTTTATCATATTCTTTCTTTTCACCACTTTATCATATTCTTTCTTTTACACTATTGATAGAATTGTGAAATACTCCATGTGAATGTAATTTTATTTTTAAAAGTTAAAGAATGTACGATCAAAAGTTGTCCCAACTTTAAAATTTTTTTGATGAATGTTTCTTCATTTTCTGTAGTTAAGATTTACAATAAAAATAAAATGAAAATTTTCAAATATAAACTTCAAGAAGTAAAATTTTCTTACATTTACCAAAATGAAAATTTTACTTCAACATGTTGAATTTACAATGTCCCAACAAAACTTTAAACTATTCCAAAAGTAAATTACACTTTGCAAGATTTTAACATAAACATTAAACTATCCAAAAATTAAATTAAATTTGCGAAGTTCTAATATAAACATCAAAATGTTCAAAAACACAAGTTGTTTTAATACTTGTAATCTCATCACTGTTGAAGTAGAGTTAAAGCTTGATTAACAACATCAACATCACAACGAACTTGAAGTGGAGATCATTTTCTCTTTTGAGTCTTTCTTTGTTCATATGAGGCACTTTGTAGTTATTGCCACCACTATCTTTCATCACCTCATTCATACAACATTGCAAAGTCAAAAATACATGATTGAGTCGTTCTATTTTCATTTCATTGAATGATTTTTCAACAACCTCCACTAATTCATCAACATTTGAAGGAGCATTTTGATATTGAAGAGATTGAATTGCTCTAAAATATCCAAGGTCCAAAACGTTAAGATCAGGACTATTAGGGGGTTGAAAGCATAACTTAATATCAAATCCATCTCGTTGAGCGGCTTCCATGAATTCCAAATCATTAACACTAATATGTGGTCTTGCATTATCTTGTTGGATGAAAATGGGTGCACTTGACGTTGAAGCTGGCCATTTTGATCGAATGGCTGGAAGAACTTTCTCTATCAAACAAGCTCTTGTGATATCTTTAGTCACCGATAAAATTGGTTTTGTTTCAATAGTTCCTGTTGTTTGATTTTTGCTATTCCGTTTGGCTGGTTCCTTAACTACAAACGGAAAAATTCCTATTTTTTCCGAAAATAACTCAACTCCATTAACGTCAAATCTAGGACGTGCAACAGCTGCCATAAACATAAACTTTTTGTGATAAAAGTTTTACTTTTGCAAGAACGATACGGATTAGACTCTTCTTCTTCGGGAAGAAGGTAATACCTTTCAGATTTTTTCGATAAGTAAAACCATTTTTCATCGATATGGATATAATTAAACATGTCTATAAACATGGGATTTGAGTGAAGTGTACTCTGATCAATCATTGAGAGGCAAAATCGAAGTCTCGCCTTTTTGTTTTCTTCGGTTAAATGAGGTTTGATGGCGTTGGTATGTGGCCTAATTGCACCTTCTTTCACAAGTCAAAAAACTGTTGATTTTGCCATATTTATTGCAAAAGAAAGAGATCGAATATTTGTTCGACGACATAGTGGAATTTCTTTGAATTGGTTGATATCGACTTGTATGCGTTTTCTCCCAACTCTGCCTGCAAGATTAGTAGAAACATTTAACATGTCACCATTAGCAACACATAATCTAGCTTGTCTCCAAATACGATCAATGGTACTTCTTGATGTGTTGAACAAAATACTTGCTTCCTTTACAGAACCATGTTTAAGTTTTCCATTCTTACTTTCTTTCAAAAGCCACTCCGCAATTGCTCGACGGTTGTTCAGATTCAATCGCCTTTTTGTGGTAATTGGGTCTTCTGAAAATTCAACACTCATTTTAAGATCACTGATTGGAAAAACTGTAAAAGGAAGAATTGAAAAATTAAAGATGAAGTATCTCTACTTATATGGAGTCCATTAGCTAATATTTTAAAATTTGGCAAAAAAATTGGCGCTAGAAACTGAAAATTTTAATCTTTTCCCACATTTTTTTTTTATGTTATCAATTTTTTGAAACTATAATTAAAATCATGAAAAAAAAGTACTTTTACCTGCAATGGCAAAAACTTAATCATTTTAGAGTCTTTCTTCTTCATTGAAAAATTAAGGGAGAGATAATGGAGAATGGAGAGTGGAGAAGAAAGAAGAGAGAGAAAAATATATTGGACTCTTTTGGATTTGTATTAATGTCTGATGTGACATTAACTTATGAGAGAGAGAAAAGTCATAAACTTTTCTATTCAAAGTCAGATATAGTTTTTTATTTTATTTAACAATTTAGATTTATTAATAAGGGTATTTTCGGAACATTGTAGGGTCTTTTCATTTTTCTTAAAGTTTGTGCCAAATCAAAATACATCATATAAAATGGGACGGAGGGAGTAACATTTAGATACTCAGTAATTACGAAAAATAAGTTAGAAATTGTAATTCTTTAATATCAGAATGGCAAAAAAATACTGAACATTGTGATATCACTTCACACTTCGTTTATTCAAATATGACGGCTTGAAATTTGCTATGCTAATCTTTTCCTCTCACTGCCCAAACCAAGTCATCACATTAACACGTGTCATTATTTAGTGGCGCTACTATCTACATTGTTTAGTACTAAAATCAAAATACTAATGTACATTCGTACCATCCAAATACTGAGTACGAAAATTACCAAAATCTTCTAGTAAATCCTAGTAATTTAAGAAATTGTACTATTTAGATAGAATAATTCCATAAAGTCATGTAAGCATCAGCTTCCACATAATGATCTCCCATTTCTGCACATTGAGGTGGAGGTAGCATTAGTCCTTCCGCCATATTTGCAATTAATCCTGGCATGAAAAAGAGCGCTTCCTCATCCATGAAGAAACTACTCTCTGGCGCTTCTTCGTTCATAAAAAACGCATTTTCTGGCGTTTCAGGAGTACTGTTGTCTGATTCTCCTGAAACTTCTTCCGACTCTTCTGATGATGGTCGGAAGATTTCGGCGGCCGCTGAAAACGCATTTTCTGGCGTTTCAGGAGTACTGTAATCAGATTCTCCAGAAACTTCTTCCGACTCTTCTGATGATGATGATGGTCGGAAGATTTCGGCGGCCTCAGCGGCCGCCTTTTGAATATCTTTAGAGTTGGAGGAAGCAGGGATAGGCAACCTCCAAGCAGAATCAGCGAAATTCAAGCAAGCAGAACGGCCTCTTAATGCTAAAGCTGCCACGTCATGAGCTCTAGCCGCCATTTCAGCAGTAGGAAAAGTACCAAGCCAAATCCTTGATTTCTTATTTGGTTCTCTGACTTCACAAACCCATTTTCCTGAATTCCTCATCCTGATTCCCCTGTATATCGGATGTCGAGTTTCTCGAAACTTCTTCCTTCCAGCTGGCCTTTTTGGGTTATTCGAAGCTAAAATAATTTCCTCGTCAGATGATGATGAAGAAGAAGAAGAAGATTCGGTTAAAATTAGTGGGTCTGAATAATAGGTTTCAAAGATATTCATTGTTGTTGAGAGCTAAAAATAGGAAGTAGTTGTATAATAGTGTTGGATGTTTGTTCAGTTAACAAGTGTTATACATATTTATAGTGGGAAAGTATGATAGTGAAAGGAGAAGAGAACACGGAGTGATAATAAGGATACAGGCTGGATTTAAAAGCGTAAGCCCAGCTGTTTTTTTTTTGTGGGACAAGTAGATTTTTCTTTTTGTGTACAACTCGTGTGGGTTATGTGGCAACTTGTGAGCTTTTACTCTTTCTTCTTTCCTTCCTTTTTGGAATATATATACTCCTCATTACTGACCAATCTTTGACATTTCATCAATTATAATAACATTAATTAAACTTATTCGTGTTGCATCTATTTTATACTCTATCTCATCATCACCAATTTTTTAATTTACAGATAATCTTTGGGGATTCAGTGAACCAATAGCTGTCAAGGAAAAGGTCAGCTTTCATCAATTTTTTTTATACTCTCTTCGTCTCTATTTACTTGTCAAATATTTTCTAATTTGATTTCCCTTTTTACTTGTCATTTTCGACAAATTAAGGAACGACAATTTTTTTTATTTTATTATATCCTCAATTTATTAACATTGAGTTAGAGTGTGTTTTGTATTGCCGTTGGGAGGCCAATAGTGTTTTTTCGAAGAAAAAAAAATTGAAAAATAAAGTGTTTGGCAAATCCTTAAAATTGCTTTTAAATGGAAATAGAAGCAATTTTTCTAGTGTTGAAAAGAAGCTAAAAATTTGTGCTTCGTAAAAAAAAGCAGAAAATTATATTTTTGAAGACTAAAATATTCCTTCCATAAATACATATTTACATATATATATATCTCTTATTTATTAATCAGCATATCTCATAAGTTAAGTTTCATTCAAGAATTTTAATTTTTAATTTTTTTAATTTTATACAATGAATTTTTATATTTTTTTATGTTTATATATTATTATTTATATTTTATGATTTTTCTGATATTGGGAAGAAGTTAAAAATATTTGAAATGAGAAAACAACATACCTGAGGACAAGAACTATATATGGAGATTCAAGCTTTGGAGAGGAGAAATTAGACTATAGTAGTGTAGTTACAAATTAAAAAAAAAAAGAGGAATGAAAAGGGAGGAGAGAGGGAGTGTTATTTCTATTTTAGGAGACTAGATATGGACCCAAGTATATTTTATTAGATTTAAAATTTTATTCCAAATTATTTAAATTTATAAAAAAAATACCCCAACCCTAAAAGTGAAGTTTAAGTTCCATAATGACAGATATTTTTGATCAATTTGGGATAATCTGTTCAATTAAGAGGTAAATATGTAAAGTTTCATAATGACAAAGATATATTTATAAGTACGATAGTATAATGAAGAATAAAATTAATTAATAAATTATACTAATTATTGAGATTCTTTGAAAAGATAGTGGAAGGTGAAGGGTGAGTTGCCTTTCTATTCTTATCTTAGGCCAAAATATATATAGCCGCCCCCTACGTAATCCAATTGAAAGATGAGTTTGAAAATTGACCTTTGAAATGAGTATATGTATGAAGTCACTAGTGAAGTACCAATAATAACTAATTAAAACTCAACACACGCTTTTGACAGTTAATTATATCATCATTTGCTACTCCAATAAATTAACAAATTAAACTTTTCATTTCTCACGCGGGAAATTATACGCGTGGACCACGTGCATCATTTCCAGCTCCAATGTGCTTCCACTTTTGGAATTTCGACTAGGAATATATTGGATTAGTACCACAATGTTGAGACATGTATATATCTCCAACGATTTGAATTGTCCCCATTATTATTCCATTCTAGAAAGTTCTACAATTGTCATCACTAATAATTTGGTATCAAAGGCGGACCCACATGCAAAGTTGAGTGCATGTACATCTGTTAACTTTGAAAAAAATCATATATATATATATATACGTATATCTATTTTTGAAAATTGATAAAAACTATGATATAATTAATTATACTATAGTAATTCAGGAACTATTTATACTACAAAGAAAACAAATATATCAGTTTTATTTTTAGGAAAAGGACATTTTTTATCCAAAAGTAATAATACAAGACATTTTTGGACCAAACTACTAAAATAGAATATTTTTATTCAATTTTGTCTTCTATATACTACAGCATGTGGGTAGTTATTAGTTAAGAGGAGTAGTTGCCCAAATGATCGATATTGAAAATTCTAGGACAGATGAAAATAGGTTTGAAAAACTAGCGCATTTATTTCACTCCTTGAAAAATACTCCACAAATCTACTTTTTCACTCACTTGCCTAAGCCAGAAAAAACTTAAGATCAGCTGTCATAACACACACAATAGTCTTATATACGCACGGTCTAGGCCAATGATTCTCATTTAGCCTGAACCATTTTCTTATGTTACTACGTACAACACACTATTAAATAATAGTATAGCAATACTAGTAATATCTACATCATTACAAATTACAATACTTCACTCTTAGCATTAGTCTCATTATACTTACTTATATATATTAGATAGAATAGCTCCATAAAGGCATATCATCAGCTTCCACATGATCTCCCATTTCAGTACATTGAGGTGGAGGTACCATTAATCCTTCCGCCATATTCGTAAGTAAACCCGGCATGCAGAACAACGCTTCCTCATCCATAAAAAACATATCATCCGGAGTACTAGATTGATCTCCAGTAATAACTACTGATTCTTCTTCCGACTTTAATGGTCGGAAGGATTCGGCGGCCTCAGCGGCCGCCTTTTGAATATCCTTAGTGTCGGAGGAAGCCGGGGTAGGCAACCTCCAAGCAGAGTCAGCAAAATTCAAACAAGCAGAACGGCCTCTTAATGCTATAGCCGCCACGTCATGAGCTCTAGCCGCCATTTCAGCAGTTGGAAAAGTACCAAGCCAAATCCTTGTTTTCTTATTTGGTTCTCTGACTTCACAAACCCATTTTCCTGAATTCCTCATCCTGACTCCCCTGTATACTGGATGTCGAGTTTCTCGAAACTTCTTCCTTCCAGCTGGCTTCTTTGGATTATTTGAAGCTAAAATAACTTCCTCATCAGAATGATTGGCTCTATTAGGAGAGTTATAAGTAGTAGTATCAGAAAATGATGAAGAAGATTCTATTTGTGGGTCCGAATAATAGCTTCGAAAGATATCCATTTTTTTTTTCTTTAATCAGTGATATTTGTGATGTTTGTTTTTGAGTGAGTTTAGAGATTTTAATTGTTGTGGTAAATGTGAAAAGTTTGATTTCTATATATAGTTGAGACTAAAAAAGTTTTGATGATGAAAAAGAACACGGAACTTAGAGGGTGATAAGGAGACAGGCTGTTTTAAAAAAAAGAGTGGGGCAGCTGTTTTATATGACAGCTGGAGTGGAGTGAGGCTGTGGTTTTAAGAAAAGTAAGTTCCAACTTCCAAATCTTCCGTGCGTCTAACTTGGCTTATTTTTAGTTTCTTCTATACTTCCCTTTTGGAATATATTGGTACTTATCTTGGAAATACTTGAGTTACTACTTACCAATATTGACATTTGACATGGACTAAAAATAATAAATTTCGTGTTGTCACTTGTCAAGTCAAATGATACTAGAATAAGACGGACTACTTTGGTAGGTAAAAATAATAATCACGAATGGCGTACTAAAAGTTTATAAATCAAACTATGAGATACATCAAAACACGATACATGCTTATTATAATAAAAATAATTTTTAGCGACAATAAATAGATACATTAATAAAAAAGTGTTAAAGCCTTTATCGTTATTAATTAAGTGTTATTAGATCCAACATCACTTAAGGCTTTAGGGACATATACAAAGAGTGATAATTGCCGCTAAAAATTTATATTTAATAGCAATTGAGTTATTGTCGTTAATTAATTGTCGCTAAAAATTATTTTTTATATGATTGATTATAATTTATATAAATTAAACTATGCTTCAAGACTTTCACCAATCTCTGTTGATGATAACAATAATAGCGAGTAATACCATTATTCTCACCAACACAAAATTATTGTTACTTCAAAACAATTTCTACTTTATGATTTATATTCATCAAATTCATTATTTTCCATCAAATTTATTCAAAGACTAATACACTACAACTTTTGTTTAATTTTATCTTTTATTGAATTAAAACTTGATCAATAAATGTTGTATTTTTTTTAAAACAATATCTTTGTGATAGCGTATTATGTAATTTTATAAACTCTTACTTATTTGATAAAATTATATGAAGAATTGAGACAATTTTAATAATTTTACAACTTATGAAGTTTTTATGTGTATGAAAAAATATACAACATAAAAATTTAAATTGCATATCCAAACAAACTAGGGTAAATCAATTGGTAAAGGATGCAATTGGTCACACGAGAAATGCGGGTTTGAACCAAGCTGCTAGCATTTTTTTTGGCTTGCTCTTGTACAATGAAGCTCTTTCTCTTTTTTTTTTCTCTATCTTTTTCATTAACGTGTAAAGGGATTAATTTTTTTCTCTTCTTTCAAACATTCTTATTTATTTACTACTACTCTTTATTAATTTAATTTGGCTCCTTTTCACCATGATTAATTTCTTTTTTAAAAATAAATTCTCTTTCATTAATTATTAATCTCTTGATATGAGTATTACATGTTTATTCTTTATCAATTAATGAGTATTGAATTATGAATGTTACATAAATATTGTTAAGAATATACTTAAATAGTAGTTTTAAAAAAATATTAGTTTTAAATGATGAATATTATTATTTAAGTTCTTTAAATTTAAAAGTTCTTTCTATCTTCACCACGTTTTTCAAGGTAAGTTGACTAGGTTGAAACTACAATTTTTATTCTTTCTTTACTATATATCTACAACAACACATAAAGTCAATGAAATATGAATATATTAACACTATTAGATGATTTATTCAAGCTCAAATTTTTAATTTAAAAAATCTTTTTTTCTCAAAGTTTTAGCAAATAAGGCCTCTAATTCCTAAAAAGAAATAAAAAATTAAATTGTTTAGTTATAACTAATCTCATAGTATTTTAAAAAAATATTACTAACATGCAATTTGATAAATTTGTGTGTAAAATTTGAAAAACATAAATAACTCGAATTGTAATCCAAAATTGAAGCAACTGACCCGTTTATCTTACTTGAACGGAACGGCACATACGACCTCTAAAATCTAGACCCGCCTTTGCAAACAAAACAAAACATCAACTTTATTTCATAATTTCATATTATGTTTTTAAACTTTGTAGGAATCAAGGGTCCCCTAGGGATGATAATGGGGGGGTTGGGTTAAGCTTAACCCGCTTTGCATAACAATCTTTTTTCCTTTTTACCCCGCCCTGCATAGACCCACTCCGCATGAACCCGCCCTGCATAATTTGTATAATATTTTCTTTTTCTAATAAAGTTTGATACTAAAAATAAAATTCATGCAAATAAATTCATTTTTCATTAAGTTGTATTAATTAAATTGATAGTGGCTTAAAATTTTATTTTTCAGAGGTTAATTGTGAAACATGTAAGAAATTGTATTATTTTTATTGAACCATTTTCATTTTACTATCTTAAATATTTTAGTAACTTTAAAGAAATTATCTTAATAAATAATGTTTTATCACTCTTATAACATATAAAAATTTATAAATTTTATTGAACCCACATGAAATCACATATAATCGCAACTCATCCCGCATTAATTTTTTTTAAAAAAACACTTCAATCCTCCCCCATAACTATAAATTAGCTTCATCCCACATAGCCTTAAGGCTTAAACCCACCCGTCCCACAAAGCCCTATCATCCAAAGGGTCCCCCAATTGTACGAAGTACGAACACACGTTTTGACCGTTACAAAAATAATCTACAACTGCCTATCACTTCACCACGGAAACGTGTGGACCACGTGCGTAGGTGCAGAATCGCATACTCGGTTTGCACAAACATACAAAAGTGAGAGAATCTTAAAGATTATTGTACTCCACTTATAGTAAAACTTGTATATTAAATTTCTAAAAATCTTTCTATTGTACCTCATTTCTTTCTCTTTAACACTATTTTAACTCCTTATTATATTACAACTGGCCACCAAAAGCATCAGATGCATGTATGTATAGGTTCAATATCTATTAATCTCATTTATAATTTTGAGCAACTATAAAGGCAAAACGCATATACAGCCCTTCAAATTTGCCTTTATTTTTTATTTTGGCACTCCAACTTAATTTTGTTTCATTTTAACCCTTAAACTCCATTTTTTCTGTATCATTTAAACACATATACTAATTTTTATGATTTATTTTTATTTATGTTCTTCAATTGCAATTTTTTATTTTAAAAAAATTAAACATTCGCGAACGAACATAAAAAATTTCAAACAATAATATTATTTTTTGATATTTCTCTGTATTTTTGCATGAAAATAAATTGACGAAAGTTCTTTGATTTTCTTTCTTAAACATTCAATTAAATTAAATAACAATACTTATTTATTTTTTCTTATCATCTAGGCTATCTAAATTTAACGCAAATACTCACTTTTAATTTTTAATATAAATCAATACGAATAAAAAAACTCATCTTCAAAAAGACTCGACTGACTTTGTTAATAACACTACTAAAAAAAGACTCTTGTTCATTGCTAATAACACTACTAAAAAATGTTAAAACTCAACTGACTTTATTAGGTTGTCGGTGATTTTTAAGAAAGAAAACCAACACAATTTTGTCGGTTATTTTTCACA
>NW_006239079.1:1161217-1173780 GCF_000226075.1 Solanum tuberosum | reverse complement strand
ATTTTTTTAAAAGAATTATTTTTTGTTAATTTTTAATTTTTTAACTAAATTAAATGACACGTGTCGATTTAAAATAAGAAGTTGCAATTGAAGAATATATATAAAAATAAATAAATCATAAAAATAGTATTTCGTGTTAAAATGGAACATAAAAAATGGAGTTTAAGGGTTAAAATGGAACAAGACAAAGATAAAGTGCCAAAATGAAAAATGTGAACAAGTTAGAGGGGCTGTATATGTGTTTGGCCAATTATAAATTATCTCATTATTCAATATTTATGCATCAGATTTAAAATTCAAATATATTGAGATACATCATTTCTTAAATTAATCTAAAATAGAGTCTATATCTACTTAATTATCTCTCTAATTTAGATTTCCTCTTTTTCTCCAAATAAGTTCACTCCTTTTTCTAATGTTCCCATCCCAAGTCTGTCACGATCAATATCATTGTGATTGACACCACACTAACCCTCCGGTGGGAGAATCATTAATACTAATTAGCTAATCAACTTAATCAAAATACTAAAGCATTTAAGGTTACAGAAGCAAGTTTAAATGTGAAGGAAAAGATAGGGAGTTCCCATAAACTCCAATAAAAGTTTAACAACCAAAATTAACATTGCGGAAGTAATGCCTAGAAACTGAAAGTCAATATACCAAAATATCTAAGGTTCAACCATAAGTCTAAAGGAAAATGGGTACAACTCCATACTAAACATAAGAAATATGAAGAACTAGTTTAAGTCTGAAAGGTGGACATAAACTGAAAGTAAACTCATGGCAACCCGGAAGAACTAGATCACCCTTGAATTCGAAATGATCACTGATCTTCTAAGCGAGATCTGTCAATAGCCGCCGAAAGATTCCCTGTACTCAACAAAGAAAGAGCAAGCTGTGCAGTATCAGTACACAACCACAGTGTACTGGTAGGATCACACGGCTATCCCACTAAGTACAACATACATAAGTCATTACAACATAATAATAACATGCATACACCGAACATATACAATATCAATATCATTTACGAAACACGATCAAGTTCACAATTCTCAATTACACAGTTATGTCAAGTCAATGGTCCTCTTATGGAACCCAACCCAAACTGTTAGCATACCGGTACGTGGTATCCGATTCAATGTTTATGCCGGAACGTGGCAACCGATCCAAGTTAGTGTGTCGGAAGGCAACACCCGATCCATTCAACAAGCCACAATCATAATCACAAAGTACATTCTCATAATCATACAATCAAGTCATGATTCATGACATTCATCATTCATCTATCCTCATTTACAATTAGTGTGATCAATAATGCAACATTCGCATACATACACGTATTATAATGAAGCAAGAACAAACATATATCACACAATCATGAAATCACAACCATCACATACCTCGAAGAAAGCTTGAATCCCCTAAGAAACTTGATTCTTCCCTTTCCGTATTTGTTCCAATAGTCACTACAACATTTTAGGATTTTAGCCACCCAAGTAAAGTGTAGCCTAAACTAGCAAAAAGTGTGGTCTTTGATAAAAGACTACACTGTTGGACTATAAGCAACGCTTTTCAAGGGGTGGCCAAAAGGAGTGTAACCTTTGACATTAGGCCACGCTTTTTAAATGTCACCACAATAGCTACACTTAAAAAGTGTGGCCAAAGAGGTATAAGGGAACACTTTTTAGTAAATAATTAGCAATACCTTTTGTTTGATTATACTACATTTAAAAGTGTGACCTTTGCTTTGTTATTGGGCACACTTAAAAAATGTTGCCTTGTATATCTCATCTAGAACAACACTCTCAAATTCACAGTAAGTCAAACCAATTCATGACAATAAAGTCACAACAGAGCAACCATACACTGAAGCTCTCCTTAATACAAATCTAAAATTGAGTGACAACAGTAAAGCTCCACAAAACTAACAAATCTAAAATTGAGTCATAACAATAAAGTCACACCAAACTCTCTAAAACTTACAAAAGAGCAAAATGTTAAAGCAGAGAAACCTCCTTTCCAAAACTAACAAACTAACAAAATTTACCAGCAGCAACCTCCTTTCATAGAGGAGGAATCAAATTCTAATCAGCAAAATGTTAAAGCAGATACGAATTAGGCAAAAAAAAAATATTATGAAAAACTACAGCAACAATTAGTGTACATGCAGAAAAATATTTTCCAAACAATCAAATAAACCAACCAGAAAACAAGAGAAGAACCAGAAAAAAAAGGGATACAAGTGAGAAAATAAATCATGTTCAGTGTACCACAAATCCATCTTCTGGATGTTGTTCTTGTAAGCATAACTTGAGTTACAATAACGAGTAAAACTACAGGAAAGAATAAAAAAAACAGTTTCATTTAAAGAAGATAGGAGTGAGAACTAAAAAGGTCAAATACTCTTTCGTGGACGTCTGAACCCAGCTTTCATGTTGTATATAGCCCTCTGGATCTCATTGCATTAAACTTCTTTATGTGGAAGCATACATATGCGTGAGACTCATATTTAGATAGGTGTTCTTAAAATATAACAATGTTGTCTGGAACAATTTGTTCCCCATTGACTATTTTACCAAGTACCTGCTACGCCACCTGCAGAAATACAGGATTTGAACCAAAGTTACTAGGGTCTGCTAAACTCGTAGCCAACATACTAGGTTTCCCCTTTGTTTCGAGTTCAACAACAGTAATCTCAATTGGGGATTTGAACCTTGTCGTTTGTGCTCTCTTACGAGCAAGTAATTTATGCTTAATCAGCTATGATAACAAAAAGTCATGATACACCTCAGCTTACATTATAGTTATAGCTGGAACAAGACAACAAGTTTAGTGTCTAGATGACAATATCTCAACATTTATGAGAATATTACAGCAGTTACCCAATTTGTTCCTTCAAGTTGGCAATAGAAAGAGGTCGATGTGTATCAGGCAACGCCAGAAGTGAGTGCATATATAACCATCAGGGTAGTGAATAGAGCTCCTCTATTGTAAGGATAAAACACCCCCACAAGCGCCATTATGAATATAAAAATTGTCATGTACAAGATACACAATATACAATAATGCAAATATTTCTTGTATTAGACTTAATTTATCAGAACAGATTTTAGAGGACACTAACACTGTTAAGAGCTGAGCACCACAACCAAGTGCTGCAGGAAACAATGACTTGTGTTTTGGGAACTTAAAGACATCACCATGTATGTACTTCCATCCCGTCTCCTCTTGATCGTTAACTGCTTCTTCATTATGTGCATACCTTTTGCATACATTGTCAATTAAAAGAGTTATTTCTCGAGAAAATCAGATATAGTCAGACCTCTCTATAGCGGACAAGTTTTCTTTGGAACGATGTATTACTATATGTTATATGTAACAACATTTCGTTGTAGCAGCCAAAAAGTATCAGGAAAAATATAGGAGTTTATGACTGTAGTTAGTTTACTTTTTGAAAATGAAGTATACTTAATAAAATCATTCTTAATGACTCACATAAGAATCGTGGCAAAGAAACCGGTTAAATGGAGGACAGTGACACAAGAATTGATAATCGAGAACCAATGAATCTCCAAGATATGTGGTAGAGAAGTCTGCATGAACTTAACCATCCGATTCTCAAACAGAATATATGTTCCCTTCCATTTTGCAGTGTATGTGAACTCAACATCGACTTCCCTATCCTCTGTTAGGTCCAAAACAGAATGTGGATCCATTCGTGCAGTGATCTCAATAACACGGTCCATGTTATAGTGGATATCGAAATGATTATGTTTGTATAGAAAGTACTTGTAATATTTTGTATCCTCTGTCTTTTCCCTATTCTCAACTCTTCCGATAAGGCCCCACACGGGTAATTCATCGTAGAACATCTCAAAGTAATATTCCTTATCAACTGCTCTTCGAAACTGAGCAACTTCATCCTTTGTAAACTTCTTTCGACAAAGAATTTCCAAGTCTTTATCTACCAAGAAATAGAGTGCATAAGGACCACTCACGAGTTGATCCCCATTTAAAATCTCACCTAGATCTTCCTGCTTTTCTTCTAATTTCACATGATCTGCATATGAACTCAAGTAACATAAGATTTCAAGTGTTCCAACATACATCTATCAAATTCTATGATACGAATCGCGACTATAGTCTAACCTCATGGGTGGATACAGGATTTGAAATTTATGAGTTCTTACAACAGATATTAAAAGTTCATACAAAATAAGAACTGAGTTCATAGTCATATATTTATTTAATAAGTTTCATATACGAGGTTCAACAAAAGCTATTGAATTCATGTGCTCCACGTAAATACAATGAGAGAAAAGTTGTAGAATGAACCTGGTATGCAGAATGACAGATCATAATACTTTTCAGTTTGAACCAACTATGCCAATCATGAACACATCAGATTTACTTTGGACAAGCATGGAAAATTCAACAATGCATAAAATCATTTTCAAGATGTTGGTACACAAAAACAAAGCTATGAAAGCAGTAGATTGGCTTAATTGCAACTCAACTTATGACCTTGAACCAAGAGCGAGGGAAAATCATAAATTATAAAGTTGTAAAGATATGGTGTTTGCAGCAATGCAAGGAAGAGGATTCCAGGGAAAATCTTTATTAGTAAAACATAAAAGGGTCAAAATGGCCTTAACATATCATAAATGGTTAAAAAGTAACTTCCTTCTATCTATTAGATCAAAACTGCCCTCAACACCGCAGTCTCCAAAATAAGAAATACCTAATCCATACATATAAAAGAATTCTGAACATCTGAATTTTATGGTGATTAACAATTAAATAAACCAAGCTTAAGCTGAGCACAAAAACTACGAACTCAAGACGACTAAGAACGAGGAGCTGAACAAAACTCAAGAAGACTAAGAAGCCTAGGTTCACTTTCTGCTGAACCTAGGCTGCCCACATTTAATAGATTGGATGTATGCTTTTTATTACCTTTTTAAAAAGAACTCAAGAAGACTAACAAGCCTAAGTTCCAGTCAGCTTTTAATTATCTTCAAGACTGTAAGTTTTTGTTCTTCTTTGATGGTATATGAGTAAATTTCTAAGTTTTGACTTCGAACATATTCACTCTCTTGCTCTTTGTTTTCTTGCACATGTTCACATATCTGATGTACCATTTGACTGACAGTGAACAGAACAAACAATGCTTATATGAACTTGACAAATACAACAGTGGATTTTATAAACAACTACAACTATATGAACTTGACCAGTATGACGTTCAACCTGTCTCGAGAAAGAAGGCAATCAACACTGAAAAGCCTCAGAAAATCACGCAGCAGCATGTAAACTAACATATCCAGATGATCACGACCAAGATGGAATTCACATGGATGAGAAAACAAAATTTCAACGGCAATGTCTCTGTGAAACTGATCATGAGTGTCTGTTTAGGCAACTGAGGTGGAGGTTACTGTTCAGGCAACACATGGCCAGTACATCCATTGTACAGTGGTTGGCAGAAGAACAAACTTTAAGTGTGATATAACTGTAGTATATGGAAGTAATAATCTGTAAGAGAGAAGGGACCTATGGGATGGTTTGATGAGGTTTGGTGCTAACCTAACTACCCCTTGGTGCATATGGGAAACTTCAACTCTCCGTTATCATTTGAGGATAGAAAATGAGGCCAACCAGTAAATGAAAGTGAGAGTAGAGATTTCCAGCAAGTAATTGATACTCTAATCCTAACTTATATGAAAGCGACCAGAATAGTATTTACTTGGACTAATAGGCATATTTGGAGCAAAATAGACAGGGAATTATGTAATGAGGAATGTATTTCATAAGGTCACATTACAGCTCAATTCGAGGAAAAACACTTCTTAGATAACTCACCAATCCATATGGAAATCACCACAGCTATATCCTTGAAAAGAAAGTCTTTCAGGTTCATCAACATTTTAACTAAGGATGAGAAATTCATGGAGATCGTAGAACATAGCTGGCAGCAACCAATTTAGGGGACAAACATGTTTAGACTTTGGACTAGATTGAAATTATGCAAAGAACCACTAAAGCTACTACAACATGAAGGAGTAGGTAGCTTGGACAACAGAATTGCAGCATCAAGGAAAAGGCTACATGATATTCAAGCTCATCTTATTTATGCCTCACACCAATAATTTATCGAAAGGGAGAGAATAGCAATAGTAGAAATGACAAAGTGGATGAATATTCAGTTAGAAATTCGCATGTGTCTGTCTATTGTGGTACATATAATGATGTTTTACTAATATAAAGCATGACACTATCTTGTTCGTAATTTAACATAGTAGAAATATAAACGAGTGGAATCGAAGAAATACACATAGAGAACAATCCTCTCCCTCACACACACTATTACAAAAGGGTGAGAAAGTAGATAAATTTCAATAAATGTTGAAACTTGAAGAAATTTTCAAAGCCTACCTACCACAGAGTCGATGAAGCTGGATGAGATGTCGAGGACAGTTATGGCTGAAGCAAAATTGACAAAGTGTTGAAACAACATAGAACTTCATTTAAGCAAATAACTAATGTCGATAAATATATCCTTAGCGATTAAGGAAATTAAATGAACTAATTGAGATTGAGAAATTCTATCAAGAAGCAGGTTCAACAATTGGGCTCATTCCGTTTCAACTACGCCACAATGCCAACCTAAAAATTAAAGTTCTACATTTTCGTTGATACCCAATAACATAATCTATAATTAGAGAAAAATAGTAGTACAAAGACAACACCTTTAACACTTCAACATTGAAAACATGACCTTAAATGGGTCATTCACCTTAGGGATATTGAACCTCGGAAAAGCGAAACTTTCATAGAAATTGAGACACCCAAGTAGAAGATTCAGGTGTTGATGAAAATTCAAGAGTCAATGTTGTGGATTCTCACTTCTCACTAAAATAATCAAATGAAATTAGGACACGTGTGTACCAATTATTGTTGAGTTGTTGGAAGTTAACTTGCACTCGGCTATGATATTGACTGTTGAATTTTCTACTTCACCGAACAATAGTTCTTTGTTGTTTTTGCTGTCCTTTTCTACTCTACTGTTTCTTCTGTAATCTTTGAGTGTAGTGGGTTTAAGGGGAACTAACAAATATAAAAGAGAAAAATGGGGCAAAGAATTAACTGATGTGGGTAGTACAAAAACGAGCTAGACTCCTAAAAATCAACAAAAAATCATCTCAACAACATAAGAATATCAGCCAGATTCCATAAATTTAGACTTTTAAGGAATAAATTTTTACTTTTCTTTTTCTTTTGTAATCTTTGAGTGCAGTGGGTTTAAGGGAAACTAACAAATCTAAAAGAGAAAAATGGGGCAAAGAATTAAATGATGTGGATAGTACAAAAACGAGCTAGACTCCGAAAAATCAACAAAAAATCATCTCAACAAAACAAGAATATCAGAAAAATAAACCTAGAAGCCATAAATTTAGACTTTTGAAGATTAAATTTTTACCTGATAAATTCTATTCCAATAAAATCCTTCAACGTTATGAAGCTTTAAGACTCCATCTTCTGAGGTGAAGCAAATTATTCTATCATGTTCACCAACTAGACTAGAATAGCAAAAAAAAAATCAGATTTGGAGCAAATTTTGTTCTTCAAGCTGACAAGAACAGCTAGACGAGTGATTCACAATGATCAATTTTCAGATTGGAGCAAAATCGTAGTCCGATTGTAATGAATGAAATTTTCAAACGATTCTTCACTTTGCTTTGTGAAAAATCTTTACTTTATGTGTTGATGAAGAAATACCTGTTAATTTGTGAGCCCTTGAAAAGTTTTAGATTTGGAGCAAAAACCTAAAAGTTGGGAAATTTTTTATATTTGGAACAAATTTTGTTCTTCAAGAAATTATAATTTTTTTCTGATATGGGGAAAAGACCTAGAGTTGAAAGTTTTATGTTTTATGACTTTTTTTTGCCAAACAAAAATTGGTGCAGGACTTGAAAATGTTGGAGGGAATATTATAATTTAGTGAAAACATTAAGGCTACAGTTGTAATGTTTTGTTTTTTCAATTATAAAAATAGCACACGTTAAAAGTTTGGCCATATATATAAATAGTTGTTGCCAATTATATCATGATATAACAACACTTATAAAGTGTAGCCTATACCATTAAAGAGTACGTTTTATAAGTGTTGCCAATATTATTGAAGCCAAAAGTTAAAAACATTGGATATGCTTTAAAAGCGTGCCCAAAAATATTTTAGGCAACACTTTACAAGCGTTGTCCAGATTTAGTGTGGCCATAGGCCTAAAATGTTATAGTGAGTTCTTGGTCTACAAACAATTAATTTAACACGGGAATCAATAAACTATAACTAATTACCCGAATTACTAACAATTCTATCAACTCTAGATCATACCCATGATCCCAATATCCAAATTAAGGCTGTTTTCCACCATAAATTCCATATCAAAACCCTCCCCCATCGATAATTACCCATTAGATTATGGTCTACGGATCGAAAAACGGATTCGGGGAGTTAAAATCTTACCTTTAGCCTCACGAATGGTGAAAAACTGTCAAGAAAACCCTGGGTTCGTTTCTTAGCTCTCAAGTTCGAAAATTGCAGAATAAAACATTTTTGGGGTTTATTTCCGACTTTAAGTCGCGTCTGTCCCGCCACAGCGGTCTCACTCGCTACAGCGACCCCGCCCTGGCGGCAGAAATCCCGCTATAGTGGCTTGCACGGAACAGTGAGCAATTTTAATAATTTCAATACCCTCATTTCACAACACACCTTCTACCGACACTCAGAAACTACCCGTTCACGCCAAGATTAGTTTCGGAAGTTCTACTCACCTGAATTCAATTCTGTAAAGTCGTACAAATTCTTTAACATCTTAGCTATCTACTCATGTAATCAAAATCATAATTAAATCACCCAATTGCTACCAGATTTCCCTAAACCCTACTGACTCTGATTTCATCTGAATTTGGACTAGGTTGAGAAATCCCAAGTTACTACGAAAAAGTTTTCCTGCCCAAATTTTTTCCCCGTTGGCCTTTCTATAACGACGGGAACCGATCGTTACAAAGTCTATCACGTATTTTTTTGTCATCATTCTTCATCACACGATCTTCTTTGATTAAAGTTTATTGATTTAGATTTTTTTTAATCTATTTTAATGGCTAAAAATTCTTAATAGATGTAATTATCCCTACTTGGGCGGAATATGAATCATTTATTTCCAATTTTGTAATGTAATCATAACTTCATCAAGTGGCTTATCTCTTAAAGTTGAAGTTGTGGATTCAATTAAATCTTTTAAGTCTATTTTGGTATATTCATGGTGGTGTGTTACATCTTTATTAACTAATCATTTTCGTCAAAAATGACGATTTTATGGTGGTGAGGTGATGAACAACAGTGACGTTCGTCACTAGCTGGAGAGGGGAGAGAGACGAAGTGAAGAGGAAAAAAGTCGGTAGTCAAAATATGCATCTAACAAAATATACACATTATATAATTAAGAATCTATGTATTTAATAAAGTGTACGTGTATACGAGCTATGATTATATATATTCATAGGGGAAATTTTTACGCTTGAGAAAAATGGTAAGGAATTTAAAATAGTTTATTTTCTTTTTAGAAGAAATTCAGGAAAAAATATGTGATTTACTCCTAAATTGATGAGTTTTTATTATATTACATATTTAGATATTCATAATTAGATGTATCTTCTTATCATATTGTATCCAAGATACATGTATTTGAACGCGCCAAATACATGTATTTGGAGACCAAAATATGATAGGGATAGTATTATCAAAAAATCATTGGTAAATTTGTATTGTTTGCATATATTTGTGTGACGGTAGATCATTCCATTCCTCTTTCTTGAAAACCTAATGTGAGGGGCTCAATGAAATGTCCAAAATTGAAGCATTTTCCTTTATCGATTATCAATTTTTTGCTCGAAGTATCATACTTCGGAAGTGACATATGACACATTTTTATTAATAATAAAATGTCACACTAACATAAAAAAAACCCAGCAACATTCAAATTAATAAGCTATAACTAAAGAGTATTAATTTAAAATTAAAGGATGTAGCTTAAAGATACTTCATCTCTATTCATTTTTACCTGACATATTTCACTTTTTAAGAGTCAAATTATATTAATTTTGATCTATACTTTTTATATATCTTTTCGTCATAATAATATGAGAAAAATTATAAACTTATACTATTTTTCGTATAATTTTTAAATGTTTAAAATTTAAAAACTGATTATATATTAATGACGAAAAATATGATAAATAAAAGTAAACGGAAGAAATGAATGATTTTTCGATGATACGAGGTGAGTTTGATGTGTGTCTAACATTTGTTTTGTTTCTATTTTAGGGTCTTTTTCAGTGGCAGTTAAGATAGAACTTCAAATACAGGGAAGATTGTTTACCCTACCTTTCACACGTAAGCGCGTGGACCACGTACTTATATTTCTTGGCCCTTCTTTAGATTTTCTACTACTGACTAATCTAATCAATTAATTAAATGCAGAGTGTACTTCTTTTTCTGCGTACGGAACTTTTTTGTTTTTTAGTTTGATATCGATCGCTTATACCTATTGAAATCTTGATTAATTTAAATTTATATCAAATAAAATTTACTTAAACAGAAAACGCTCACTAATAGAATATTTTTATACTTAAAAGCTTAAATTTAAAATATATGATTAAAGATTTTCCACCACAATTTTGTTTAGGGGGGTGTTCATCGGGTTGGTTTATTGGTTTTCGATTTTTAGATAAGCTAAATTAATAAGATATTTTTATCAATTTTTGGCTTATCGATTTTGATCCTTAACGGTTCGATTTTCGACTTAACCAATAAAAAAATGCTTATAAAACAAATATATGACTTCTCTAATAAATTTGACGTGACAAGACAATAATATAACTTTACAAATGCTAATAAAATAGAAACAATAATAACAACTTTAAAAGAACTATACATGTGTAACACAAAGAGAAAATCAAGAGGAATAAGATTCTTACTTTAGGTTTTGACGGTCTGTATAATGTGAAATTGTGAACTAAAAGTCACAGTGAAGTATGAATTGAAGGTTAAATGTCAAAGACATAAATAGTAAGATGTTGAGATTAATATTTAATATTTATGTATATATAGATAAAATTAGTAAAATACTATAGTTTTAATGAGTTATCGGTCTACCCAATAACTCAATAATAAAAATCAATACCGAACCGATAACCCGGTAATTTTTTTTAATAAAATCATTAAAAAATCGTTAACCCAATAACCCAATTGCAATAATCAATAACACTTTTTTCGATTCATTTATCGGTCGATTCAATTTTTGAACACCCCTAATTTTGTTGATTGATTCACTATGCGGAAATAACTATTCAATGATTATTTTAGTTATAATGTTAAATTTTGATATTTATTTTTATAAAATCATGCATTCTGCATCTTGATTGTGTGATATTATTTGATTGGACATAATCAGCGATAGAGCTAGCTTTTGCGCCTAAGGATTTGACATATGAAATATATTTTGTATTTATATTTAAAAATTTGCTTAATGTATACAAATAATTTATGATAAAACTTAGCAACGTTTTTTTCTTTTTCGAATTTAGATTCATAAACTCAAAATTTTATCTCGACTACACTCTACATAATATATAAAGTGTGAAGAATTGACTTCTTTATTATAACAAAAGGGTCTCAGGTACAAATTGCAATTGGAAAAAATATACTAAGTGATTAGTTCTCATCTAACCTAGCTTTGGTGGATGAATTTATCTGGTATCATTTACGGGTGGAAGATGATAAATTTCCTTTAAATTAATTGAGGTGTGCAAAAGCTGGTTCGAAATTATATATATATCAAAGTTTAAAATAACATTGAAAATACTTTTTTTTTAAACGAAGAAAGGCCTAAATGCCCCTTAACTATTTAAATTGGTATAAAACTACTCTTCATCCACCTATCATCCTCCAAATACGTCAACATTTTTGCTCAAAATAACCATTGATATGAACCATTTGACTCATATTTATCTTTATTTTTAACAAAGTCCCCCTAAATTAAATCAATAAATATTTATTTATTATGTTACCTAATCTAGCTAATCAAAATTGAAATCCTTCTCAAATAAATAATAAAAATTACATATGATTCATATTTTGACCTGATAAGCTTGAAAATAATATTCAAAAAATTATCAATTTCATGATATGTTACTATTGACCTATTTTCAATCAACCCCAAATTATTATAACCCAACTCATGATTGGAGATTCAAATAAAATTCACACGCGCCCCATCTAATTTTTCACCTTAAAAAAAGATTATTATTATTATTCATTAATATAAAATTTCTAGCAATTATCCCACTGTCATGCTTATTCCCTCTTTTTATTCTTTCTTTTAATCTTTTATTCTTAATTAGAATATCATGAATTAAACTTGAAATTGACTTAGATGCTCATATTCTTTTAGTTTGTACTATTATCATAGTGTGTGTGTTGGGGGGAGGGGGAGGGG
>NW_006239079.1:1142258-1159459 GCF_000226075.1 Solanum tuberosum | reverse complement strand
GGAGGGGGAGGGGGGATAGGAGAAAGTGTTATTTTCATTATTTTATTTCGAATTTTGGATACAAAAAAAAAATACATAATACGTACATAGTTGCATAGTTAAATCACCTTCTATTAAACTACTTATTTGTGTAGGAATGTTATCATTATTTGACTCTTTTTTTCTCACTTGTTTCGTCATAAGTTGATTTTTTAAAAAAAATAACAGACAAGATCCAAGAAAAAAAAAGTGGAAGGGAGGGAAGGGTGGAGGTGACTGTAGAGAGCAGAGGACTAATCCTTTTTTTATTGGAAAAATTGTGCATTATAACAAATTATTAATTCAAAATAAATATTATAGCTACAGTTTCATTTAATTCCAATTCACAATAAACTTTTTGTCATTCGCCTCTCTCCCCTAAATCTCGCTCGCCACTCTCACTTTATACAAACACAAATGTGTAAATTGTATTTGTGCTTGTATAAAGCGAGAGAGAACTTTATATATAAATACAAATACATATATCTTCGTCATATTCACTTATAATTATACAAATATAAATATCCCCCTCCCTAGTTCTCTTTTGTCCTTCTCTCTTTCTCGCTTTATACACACACAAATTATACAAATGCTGTATAATTTGTGTTTGTATAAACCCAGAGAGAGAACGAGAGAAATTTGATATACAAATACAAATGTTTTAACTCGATTCAATTGTATACAAATTCAAAATTTATGCAGAAATACAAACACAATCATTGATACGTATGCATAGTAGTTACATATATACAATTATCTAACCAATATACATATATAATCGCTGCGATTTTATACAAATCAGATGCCTGCGATTTATACGAATCAGATGCTCCTATGTTTGCTATGGAACGCAAATAACAAAACTGTAACTATAGAGCGCTAATATAATTTTTTATTTGCTATTCCTAAAATTTGCTTCTTTTTATTTTTAATTTATTATGGAACCCAAAATCAAGCCATATATTCAGTAATTTCAAATTATTTAATAAAAAGGACCTAAATATCCTTAAACTATGAGATTTGATATAATATTACTCCGATCCACCTTAAAAGTGTGGACTATTAGAAATAAGAGTATTATTTAACCAAAAAATTGACACCAAAAGTATTTGAAGGCCGAAAGATGGATAAAAAATAATTTTATACTAATTCGAATTATGAAGAGGCATTTTCAACCCTCTTCCACTAAAAAAAGTAAATTAATTTCATGGATTGCTACGTCACTATTCCTTTTATAATGAAAACCACTGAATTTGACTTTAGTACCACAGAATAGTCGAGTCACTCAACTTAATTTGCTTTTAAGTGTCAAAAGTTACTAGAAGAAAATAAAGGAGACATGGTGATAGATATTGAAAATATACGTTAATTACATAATATATGTTACATATATTTCGTGTTAGTTACGTAGATATACGTTAACTATTACATATAATATATGTCATGTGCTTTAGGTGATATATTTTAAGTATTTACTTTTTCCATAATCAACCTTCAGTATACACATAAAAACTTCTTTAAAAATTGAACTAAAAGTATTTAGTAAGAATACTCTAATATATATTAAAGTGATTAATTAAAACATGCTGTAATTTAAGTCTCTAGATAAAATATATAACTTTTTTTGGTTTTAATTTGTTTGTCCCATTTTAACTTGGTATAAAGTTTTTTTTTTTTAAAAAAAACTTTTGAAATTTATAGTCTTAAATTAAAAATGTGATAAATGTATCAAAATTTTACCTTCTGTCCATTTTTACTTGTTTATTTTGACAAATCAAGAAAGGATAATTTTTTTAATTATATTGTCAATTAATTACTTTAAAAATTTGAAAAAGATAGAACTTGTTCAAAATTTTAAATTTTTAATTCATTTATTTCATAATTAACGAAGATAAAATGATAAAATTATTATGTCAATCATTAATTTTTTAAAAATAGATAAATAATTAAGAATAAAAAATATATTTAATCCTGTACCTCTTTGTTCTTTTTATTTTTTTTGGTCGAGTGAGAAAAAGATTGAGAGAGAATTACTTATAAGGTATGAATCAAATTCTCATCAACAAAATAAAAGTTAAATAGTCAATCAACCAGCTAAAAAAGAAGAAGAAGATATTTGTAGGGATGAAAGGAAAGCAGAGGATGAGAAGTTGCAACGTTGCGACACCGTTGTTCACAAAGCGGCATCCATTTGAGCCACACTTGACATGATGATGAGTGATGACTATCTCTCACTTCTCCTTCTGCTTCCTCTCTTAGCTCCGGCCATGAGAATCCTCACTTCTCCTTTCCCAATCGCCCCACCTCACTCTAAATCCATCATACCCAGAACTAAATTTCATCAATGCAGAGTTGCCATAAAGCCACCACCACCTAACTTCAATTTCAAGAATGAATATTTCAGCACCTCTCGGGATGCTATTGAACAAACCCATCCCGAATTGCTCGATTTGGCTGATAATGGAACTCTGTTTCTCATCAAGAAGAACCAATTTGGACCTGTTCCATCGTGGAGAACCGAGTTTGTTGAACCAGAGGCTATTTGGCTGATTGGAACGAACCATCTTTCTATGCAATCGGCTGTGGATGTTGAAAGGGTCATCCGTACTCTCAAGCCGGAGAATGTGGTTGTGGAGCTTTGTAGAAGCAGGCAAGTAGCTATCTCTGAACAAAATTTTAAATTTGGTTTGCCTTCCAACTGTTTGTATAATTGCGAGAATGAATAACTGATTTTCTTTTGTTGAAATAATCACATCCTCAAAAGCTGCTCTTATGGGGTTACCGTATCGTCCCCGTGAGCTATGACTCTGCCATTTTTGCTCCTTCTAGTTACTAATTGATTCATAACAGGTGTGATTATGAACTTGTTCAATCTCCATTTTTGTTTAACTTCACTTGTTGCAGAGTTCAGGGCTGGCATCATGTACACTTCTGACGAAATTGATCTCAATCAGCCCTTAAAATCAAACATGTTCTCTTTGAGTGGAACTGGGTTTTTCGGTGCTGTTGGTCGTAGCATTAACTTGGGTAATTACTAACCTTTAACTTTATATGCTATGTATGCTTCCGGAGTATGATTTATCAAGCTATTTGATGCGATAGGGGGTCAAACTGCTCTAGCATTACGCGTCTTGCTGGCACTTTTCTCTTCAAAAATGTCTTCAAGTGCTAATCGGCCTTTTGGAGATGAGGTAGTTCTGTGGACTGTGGAAGATGTTCCTAATTTACACTTCAGATAGTTCCAATGACTTCGTGAAGTTTTCTGTTTCTGTTTGCAGTTCCGTGCTGCTCGAAAGGCTGCTGAGGATACTGGTGCTCAAATTGTATTGGGGGATCGGCCAATAGAAATAACTGTATGCTGCACTTACACTTAGTCCAATGTAAATTTCCTTTCCTAGGATACTTTTGGATTTTATGAAGTGGTAAAGTTACTTTTCGATTTCTAGAAAGAACAATTCTGATGACTTCTCCTTTATGTATTAGATGGACTACCTGGTCTTGCATGCAAAGCAAGACAAGTTAATCTATTTGATACTTCTTGTTTCTCTCAAGTGCATCTATGAGATGCACAATTTGGTCTTACAGAGTTACATGTAATGCTCGGAACTTTATTATTATTAACTTCTGTTGTCAGCTTGAACGAGCATGGACTTCACTAAAATGGAAAGAGAAGACGAGCCTTCTACTCTCTGTCTTTGGCGGAATAACCTCATCCGCTGAACTATCAACAAAGGCATTGAAGGTTTGCTTCTCGTATCTATGAAGTCTTTCTAAATACTACTGATGATTGTTACTCGTCAACTTTTTCAAGCATTACCTCTTATTTGTATAGGACCTCAGTTAGCAAATTAATAGTCTGACAAAACCTAAGTGGCATCATTATACATGGTTTGTCATCCGTATTGTCTTAAATGCTATAGCAATTACAAAATGGATTAATTGGTGCATGTTCTGTCATGACATTGCCTACTTCAGAAATGATTTACCGTTCAGATGCCTGAAGGACCAGTCCTCCCTCTCCAGCCAACACCTTATCTAAGCTTCCTTTTGTCTACTATTACTCTATTTTAAGAGCTTTGCCTGTTGTCTGCTCTCTTCAGGGGGAAACTAATGCTGATAACTATACATGCAGTGCCATTCTATCCAATATGGTGCCCTCTACCATGTTAGTTATTCTTGATTCTATTTTCATTCTTTTCTATGTTGTGGCAGGAATCAAGTTCTGATGATAGTAGCTTTCAGCTGTATGAGAAATTAAGCTTTTCATATCCATCACTTCTGCAGCCACTCCTACATGAACGTGACACGGTTAGTTGCTCTTCCCTCATGAACAGTCTCAAGTAACTCAGAACGAATGTTTCATTGGAAACAGCCTTTTTACTGATGGATATCATGGCAAAAAATGGACACGGTGTTTTCAGGATCAAATTGAAAAGAGAACTGCCATTTCACTGATTTATCCATCTTGTCTTTCGTGTTCGTTGGAGAGGATATAAATAACTGGGATCTATAATATTAATTATTTGCAGAGTAAAAGATAGTTCTGCAGCTTTCTATTGATTTTAAAACCATTTAGATCAAATCATTTTTTTTCCCTTTTGCTTGTGACAGTCTTTCTTGTTTTCTTTGCGATTATTCCTTTAGTTTCTTGCTTGGTCTCTGAAGAGGAGCAAAGCTGTGAACAACTGTAAGCAAGTTGTCGGAATCATTGGGAAAGGTCACATGAATGGAGTAATATATTCCTTGGTGTCTGATCAAGGAAACTTGCGTTTTCGAGATCTAGCTGGGAAGAGTCCTTCAGGGGGACTCTCTGGCTGGACAACTACCATCTTTGGAAACCTGGTTAGAGACACTATAATTGGTGTTCTCCTGTGGCTATTGTATGAACAACTAACCAGTGGTTTGAAGTTGATTGATTAAACTGCAACACCAACTTTCAGACTCCTTGTATGATTCACAAACACTCAAGTTAATTCAAACAGAGGAATGAATACTCCTATCTGAACAGTCATTCCGAAAGAATATTAAACGTTATTCTGGTTCAAACAGAGGAATGAATACTCCTATCTGAACAGTCATCGAAGAGTTATGAAGAATGGAAATAATTTAACAATTATCATGTTAAACTCTTAGATGGTAAATACAACAATATAGTCATGTTTTTGGGGGAATCCTTCTATACTAGAAAATTCGTTGATTCTGGTTGGATAAGACCATCTCCAACCCTACTCTATTTTACTCTCCATTCTCTATATTCGGAGAGTAAAATAGAGAATGCCCTCTCCAAGCACTCTCTACTTTACCCTCTACTCTCCAATTATGGAGAGTTGAATAGTTTGGAGAACTAGTATTCATACTCTCTATTTTACTTTTTTAATATTATATTATTATTTTGTAATTAACATATTATTTTTCATATAAGACTATTAATTAAATCTCTAATATTCGTAATTCTTTTAATATATACTACTTTCATCTCAAATTAATAATATATATATTTTTTAATTTTCATCATTTTGTGATACAATTTGATGTTATTATTAATTTTCACTATGAAGAATGCACAAAATTTAAATGATAAGATATACAAATTTGAATTTAAAAATACAATACATAATGTAATAATTTAAATACAAGATAACAATACAATACATAACATAATAATTTTAAAAATCACAACAATAATTTAGTAATCCGGTAGTTCGTTTCTAGATTTAACAATATTCGAAAAAGGAAGTATGTAGTGTATGATTTAGAGAAGTTGTGGTTGTAATTGCAATTGTGCTTGTCGATTTCATTTTCCAGTTATTCGTAGTTGTTCTTTAGGGATTTAGAATAAAATATAATTTAATATTTAATAAGGAATTTCAAAAATTAAATTTTATATAGCATGAAAATTATGTAGGATGATTATTAAAGAAAGAAAAGATTTATATTACGAAATAAGAAAACAAAAATGAAATAGATATAATAATATAATATTGAGAGGAGAGAAAAAATTCTTTTTTAGAGAGTAAAAATAGAAAATTGGGTTGGAGTTGATTGTTTGAAAAAATAGAAAATTCTATATTTAGAGAGTAAAATAGATGGTAGGATTGGAGATGCCCTAAGTCATAAGGAAGATCATTCTTCCACAAAATACTGAATTATTATAAGTGTTTGGTGATCATAATAATACTTGATGAATCTGAAATATGATTCCTTTGTGGAGGATAACTTTTAATAGAGAACTCTATATTTAGAGAGTAAAATAGAAGGTAGGATTGGAGATGCCCTAAGTCATAAGGAAGATCACTCTTCCACAAAATACTGAATTATTATAAGTGTTTGGTGATCATAATAATACTTGATGAATCTGAAATATGATTCCTTTGTGGAGGATAACTTTTAATAGAGAACTCTATATTTAGAGAGTAAAATAGAAGGTAGGATTGGAGATGCCCTAAGTCATAAGGAAGATCACTCTTCCACAAAATACTGAATTATTATAAGTGTTTGGTGATCATAATAATACTTGATGAATCTGAAATATGATTCCTTTGTGGAGGATAACTTTTAATAGAGAACTCTATATTTAGAGAGTAAAATAGAAGGTAGGATTGGAGATGCCCTAAGTCATAAGGAAGATCACTCTTCCACAAAATACTGAATTATTATAAGTGTTTGGTGATCATAATAATACTTGATGAATCTGAAATATGATTCCTTTGTGGAGGATAACTTTTAATAGAGAACTCTATATTTAGAGAGTAAAATAGAAGGTAGGATTGGAGATGCCCTAAGTCATAAGGAAGATCACTCTTCCACAAAATACTGAATTATTATAAGTGTTTGGTGATCATAATAATACTTGATGAATCTGAAATATGATTCCTTTGTGGAGGATAACTTTTAATAGAGAACTCTATATTTAGAGAGTAAAATAGAAGGTAGGATTGGAGATGCCCTAAGTCATAAGGAAGATCACTCTTCCACAAAATACTGAATTATTATAAGTGTTTGGTGATCATAATAATACTTGATGAATCTGAAATATGATTCCTTTGTGGAGGATAACTTTTAATAGAGAACTCTATATTTAGAGAGTAAAATAGAAGGTAGGATTGGAGATGCCCTAAGTCATAAGGAAGATCACTCTTCCACAAAATACTGAATTATTATAAGTGTTTGGTGATCATAATAATACTTGATGAATCTGAAATATGATTCCTTTGTGGAGGATAACTTTTAATAGAGAACTCTATATTTAGAGAGTAAAATAGAAGGTAGGATTGGAGATGCCCTAAGTCATAAGGAAGATCACTCTTCCACAAAATACTGAATTATTATAAGTGTTTGGTGATCATAATAATACTTGATGAATCTGAAATATGATTCCTTTGTGGAGGATAACTTTTAATAGAGAACTCTATATTTAGAGAGTAAAATAGAAGGTAGGATTGGAGATGCCCTAAGTCATAAGGAAGATCACTCTTCCACAAAATACTGAATTATTATAAGTGTTTGGTGATCATAATAATACTTGATGAATCTGAAATATGATTCCTTTGTGGAGGATAACTTTTAATAGAGAACTCTATATTTAGAGAGTAAAATAGAAGGTAGGATTGGAGATGCCCTAAGTCATAAGGAAGATCACTCTTCCACAAAATACTGAATTATTATAAGTGTTTGGTGATCATAATAATACTTGATGAATCTGAAATATGATTCCTTTGTGGAGGATAACTTTTAATAGAGAACTCTATATTTAGAGAGTAAAATAGAAGGTAGGATTGGAGATGCCCTAAGTCATAAGGAAGATCACTCTTCCACAAAATACTGAATTATTATAAGTGTTTGGTGATCATAATAATACTTGATGAATCTGAAATATGATTCCTTTGTGGAGGATAACTTTTAATAGAGAACTCTATATTTAGAGAGTAAAATAGAAGGTAGGATTGGAGATGCCCTAAGTCATAAGGAAGATCACTCTTCCACAAAATACTGAATTATTATAAGTGTTTGGTGATCATAATAATACTTGATGAATCTGAAATATGATTCCTTTGTGGAGGATAACTTTTAATAGAGAACTCTATATTTAGAGAGTAAAATAGAAGGTAGGATTGGAGATGCCCTAAGTCATAAGGAAGATCACTCTTCCACAAAATACTGAATTATTATAAGTGTTTGGTGATCATAATAATACTTGATGAATCTGAAATATGATTCCTTTGTGGAGGATAACTTTTAATAGAGAACTCTATATTTAGAGAGTAAAATAGAAGGTAGGATTGGAGATGCCCTAAGTCATAAGGAAGATCACTCTTCCACAAAATACTGAATTATTATAAGTGTTTGGTGATCATAATAATACTTGATGAATCTGAAATATGATTCCTTTGTGGAGGATAACTTTTAATAGAGAACTCTATATTTAGAGAGTAAAATAGAAGGTAGGATTGGAGATGCCCTAAGTCATAAGGAAGATCATTCTTCCACAAAATACTGAATTATTATAAGTGTTTGGTGATCATAATAATACTTGATGAATCTGAAATATGATTCCTTTGTGGAGGATAACTTTTTTTTTTTTGGTCAATTTTCAAAATGTTAAATTTTTTGGTCAAGTCGATCATGGTAATTCTGCTTTTATTATATATTTTTTTATGTTGGAAATGTTTTATAAGGAGAATTTGATATTAAAAAATGACATCCGGATACATTAAGTTCTCGCTAAATGCAGTGTATAGAAGGATTGGATCACAATGATCTATTATACACAATTTTATCCTACATTTCTGTAAGAAATTATTTTCACAGCTCGAATCTGTGATCTCCTAATTAAAGAAGCTAAATGAAGATGGAATATTTTTCATATCAATATCATATATTCTGATTTCATTATTGTATATTCTCTGATTCTTTACCTTTAATTACTTGATAAGATTCATTAGTTTTACTGATATTGTGGGATCTTTTGCCACATAATTCTTTGGGCAAACTACATAAATCCCACTAGTTTCGGTTCTAATTACTAAGATTCCCGATAGTTTCAAATATTACTTCCTCTACCATATTTCATGCTTATTAGGATACATGAGTATGAATCCGTGAGATACATGTATCTGCCGAATTTTAAAATCGAGATACTTATTTTATTTGTTTAAATTAATTAGTTGTAACTGATTTCCTAAATTAGAGGAGTAATTGAGATACAAGTATCTACCATATTTTGTGCTTAGGGTACATGAGTCTGAATCAAGGAGATACAGGCGCCTGCCCGGATTTTAAAAGTGAGATACATATTTTATTTGTTTAAATTAATTACTTGTAACTTATTTCCTTAATCAACGAAGTAATTGAGATACATGTATCATTACTCGCGAGATACATGATGAATAGTCAGCCATTTTAATTGGATCGATCCTAAACTTAGTTCTACTCTCCGCTCGAATGTTGGAAGATGAATAGTCAGAACTTGCAACCATTGCAACATTGTTAACGAAAACATACAAATAAAAATGAAAGTCAAATATTAATCAGCCATTAAAATAGTATGAAGACTAACAAAGTTCAACCAATGAAAAAAATCCTAAAATTTGAACTTTGAAACTACTACATCTGTGAATTAGATACATGAAAATGGTGTCAAACAAAAATACATCAACCGGAAAAAAAACTACTTTACCTCTATATATAATGCTGCTTATGTAAAGTTGGGTATGAAAATTTTACATCCAAAATATGCATTGAGTAGGTTTTGAAGAAGGGGTAATGGAAGATGAAGGATAATAACGTGTAGGTGTGGGTAAAGATACAAAGGAGACGTGTGATTGGGGAGGGAAACGGTGGAATTGAAAAGAGAGAAATTGATTTGAATTGTAAAAAGTCCCAATAATTAAGGAAGTATAATGTTAGGATAATTATTAATTACCACTTTTAATGGGATTGTGTATCTGATTATATTTTTTTTTAAATACGGTATATTTATTAAAAAATGGTATTATAAGTAATATTTTTCAACTATTGAGAATATATGTATTTATGGTATGAAAGTATGTCTATATCGGTAGTTTTTCCTAATTCTTTTGTATTTAAACAACACATTGTATCAATGAAAGACACAAAATATTTCTCTTGTGTATTATGTTCCTTTATGGTATCAGAACTATCAACACTCAAACGAGTATAAACTTGTAATCAGCTTCCCATCTTATTTTTTTTTTTTTCCTTTCCTTTCCAAATCACCTAAAAACAATGGTGAACTCATTTGCTTTGGACATCAATCTGAACAACGATGACCCAATCAACACTTCATCCACAATTGTGAATGTTGCTTCAACCAAAACGCAAATCATTAACATCAATTCAACTGCACAACTTCCAATCAAACTTACTGGTGGTGCAAACTTTGCAACATGGAAAGCTCAAATTCAAAAGGTCATGAATGAGTTTGACTTAATGAGCTATCTCAATGGATCCATAACGCCGTCGCTACGCACCATTAAGCAAGAAACACAAGATGTCGTCAATCTAGATTTCAAAATCTGGTTTCAGCAAGATAATCTCATCTGCAACGCCTTAATGGCATCTGTTGACTCCACCATTGCACCATCAGTTGCCTCTGCTGAAACTTCAAAAGAATCATGTGATTATTTGCAACTACATATGCAAATAGATCTCAAATCAGGATCTACAGTCTTCGAGATGCATTGGCGAAAGTTCAGCGAGATAAAAAATCTGTCACTGATTATCTAGGGAGATAAGAACTATCACTGATGAATTAGCTGCTGCCGGTGCTTGCATTTCTAATGAAGAGTTGGTTGTAAAAATTTTGAGTGGCCTTGGACCTGAATATAAGACTTTAAGTACTGTTATTTGTTCAATAGACTCTCTTATTTCATATGAGGAATTGACTCACAAGCTCACGGATCATGAACTTTATCTAAAACAAACTGATAAGAAGCAACCACCAACTCCAATCACTGCTCAAGTTGCACAGAGAACAAATAATCACAATAACAATACCAACATGCAAACTCGTCGCTGGTCTGGTCAGCCTCAATAGCGTCCTTCTGGAACGCAACAATGGCGTACCCCACACACTCAAAGCAATGGAAACTTTTCCCAGCCATAGCGTCCCTCTATTCTTTTCCAGGCCAAAGTGCAAATCCAATGTCAGTTATGTGAAAATTTTGGTCACACTGCAAATGTTTGTCGTTCCAAATCGCATAACCATTTCATTGCTAAGGCTATGTTTGCTGCTCGGTCTTTTCCCAATACTGCTCGATGGATTCTGGATTCCGGTGCCTCATATCATATCACTGCTGATTCTCAGAACATAGCTTCTCCACATGAATACACGGGTCCTGAACAAGTTTCAATGGGTGATGGTAATGATATTTTGATCACCCACAGTGGTTCCACTACATTAAAATCTCCCATACATTTTTTTTCTTTACATAATATTCTGTGTACTCCATCTATAAAAAAGAATCTTATATTTGTTTCAAAATTTTGTCAACAAAACCAAACATCTATTGAATTCTTTCCTTTCTCTTTTGTTGTGAAGGCACTGACTACGGGGGCACCACTATTACAAGGCCGGATTAGAGATGACTTGTACGAATGGCCAACGTTTGCGACTTCAACACATTCATCTCCTACAGCCTACACGAAAAATACTTCTCAAGTTCATTTATCTACGTGGCATCGTCGTTTAGGACATCCTAATATCCGTCTTTTGAAGCTTCTTTTAAGAAATTACCAGTTGCCTTATTTTGATAATTTTCAATCTTGTAATTCATGTCATTGCAATAAAAACCATAGGATTCCTTTCTCACGAAACTTTTTGCAAAGTTCAAAACTATTTGAAACACTCTATGCCGATGTTTGGGGTCCTTCACCCGTTCTATCCCTTGATAAAAAACGTTATTACGTCATTTTTGTAGATCAGTTTACCAAATATATTCGGCTCTATACACTTAAACAAAAAAGTGATGTAGTCAAGGTCTTCTCTGAATTTCGGCCACTCATTGAGAACTTTTTCAATACTAAGATTCTCACCTTATATTCTGATGGGGAGGAGAATTTAAGGGACTAAAATCACTTCTTGCTGAATTTGGGATTCAACACTTATCCTCTCCCCCATATACCCCACAAAGAATTGCCTTAGTTGAAAGACGTCATAGGCACATTATCGAAACTGCTAGAACCCTACTTCACCAAGCATCACTACCACCCCAATTTTGGAGTTTTGCTTGTCAAACTGTTGTTTACTTAATTAATAGATTTCCTACATCCTCAGATAATATTTCTCCATATCAAGCTCTTTTTTGGTAAAACTCCCAATATTATCTCACTTTTTACGTTTGGTTAATTATGCTATCCTTGGCTAAAGTCATATACTAAAAATAAACTTGAACCAAAATCCACACCATGTGTTTATTTAGGATTCTCCACTCACTTTCATAGTCATCAATGCTTTGATCTTAAATCCTCAAAAATATATTTCTCCAGAGACGTAAAAAATTTGGAAGATATTTTTCCTTATGAAAATATTTTTTCCAAGAACTAAGGAATCCCTCAGAATATTTTATGGTTTAATTCCACATCCGATTCGGATACATCTATCTTGTCCAAATCATACAATATTTTTTCCTATTACTCTAAGAAGTCCACTTCCAATCGAAGATCCAAACTTGGTTGTTCGTCCAAATGACTCTACTGCACCAGCAATAGTTATGCGTCCTCCATCAGAACTACTAGCAATCCGACGAAATCAGGTAACTTCCTCCCCTCATAATTCATTTTTTACTGCTGAATCGGCCACAACTCTCCCTTCTAATTCCCTTCCCTAGCATCAGCACTCACCATAACTTAACCTCACTTCTCATACCAACCAGTCTTTACGACCACGACGCCCTATCACCCGCTCCCAACATCAAATCACTAAGCCTAATCCAAAGTATGCATCCATGGCCACTCTTACATCCCAAATACCACCAGTCACAGTTAAACAAACTTGTAAGGACCCACAATGGAGACAAGTTATGCAAAGTGAATTTGACGCTCTTATGAGTAACCAAATATGGAACCTTATTCCTCCATCTGATCACCAAAATATTGTGGAGAATAAATGGATCTTCCGCATTAAGCGCAAACCTGATGGATCAATTGAACGGTACAAGGCTCATCTTGTTGCCAAAGGTTTCACTCAACGGCCTGGAATCGATTATGTTGATACTTTCAAGTCCGGTTGTCAAACCCAACAACCATTCGAACAGTACTTGCCATTGCCACACAAAACAAGTGGCCACTCCATCAACTAGACATAAACAATGCTTTTCTACAAGGTACACTGACTGAGGAAGTCTTTATGAAACAACCGAAAGGTTTTGAGAATCCTGATTACCCAAACTATGTATGTAAACTAAACAAAGCCATATATGGTCTCAAACAAGCACCCCGTGCTTGGTACACCGAGCTCACGAATTTTCTCATTTCTACTGGATTTCGCAAGACTTATTCTGATCACTCTTTATTTACCTTACACTCTCATAACACTGTCATTTTCTTGCTTGTATACGTAGATGATATTGTTATTACAGGAAATAACTTGCAAACTATTAGCAACATCAAGAGCGCACTCTTCAACCGTTTTTCACTCAAAGACCTTGGACCACTACATTTTTTCCTAGGCATTGAAGTCCTTCCACAATCAGCTAGATTATTTCTTTCTCAAACCAAGTACATAATGGACATCTTGCAGGAGTTCTCTATGTAGGACTGCCAGGGTGTTTCTACACCATTATCCACCACAATTTCACTTAGGTTGAATGATGGCTCCCCTCCCACAGATGCAAAACAATATTAAAGTGCAATTGGCAATCTCCAGTATCTTGCATTTACTAGACCAGACATAAGCTTTGTTGTTAATAAGCTCTCCCAATTTATACGTCAACCATCTCACACACAGTGGCAAGCAATGAATCGCCTCCTTCGGTATCTCAAATTAACTATCCATCATGGACTTTTTTTCCACAATGGATCTAATGTTGCCCTTCATGTTTATACTGATGCAGATTGAGCAGGGGACCACGATGATCGTACCTCTATTTCTGCTTATGTTATCTATCTTGACGTAACACCAATCAGTTGGTCATCAAAGAAACAAAGAACAGTCGCCCGATCTTCAACTGAGGCTGAGTATCGTGCCGTTGCTTATACTGTTGCAGAAACAAATTGGCTTACCAATCTTCTCAAAGAGCTTCGTATCTCTCTTGATAATGTACCAACTATCTACTGCGACAACATTGGCACCACCTACTTGTGCCAAAATCCAGTTTTCCACAGTAGAATGAAGCACATAGCCATTGATTTCCATTTTGTCAGGGACCAAGTCCAACGTCAACAACTCCGGATAGTACATGTTCACTCAGCTGATCAACTAGCTGACATACTTACGAAATCTTTATCCAAAGCCCAAACTCAATAGGCTGTCTCCAAGTTAGGGGTCGTTCCACCACCCACTAACTTTCTAGGGAATAAAGAAGCTAAATTAAGATGGAATATTTTCCATATCAGTATCATATATTCTGATTTCATTATTGTATATTCTCTGATTCTTTACCTTTAATTACTTGATAGGATTCATTAGTTTTACTGATATTGTGGGATCTTTTACCACATAATTCTTTTGTATTTAAACAATACATTGTATCAATGAAAGACACAAAACATTTCTCTTGTGTATTCTGCTCCTTTACTAATCACATGAATCTCATAAATAGTGGATATGTTTTTCTTAAGTTTATATGATATTATTTTTCGTTTAGGGAATTTCATGAAAATAATATTCTTTTATTTTATTTATTTGAGTGCGTAAGTCTAGTATGCATTTATTCATCATTCATAGATATACATTAAAAATATATTTTAAATATCCAAAACATAAATAGGCAAGAGGAAGTAAGATAGAAAAAAAAATGAAAAATTGAATGAAAAGGGGTAAAAGAAGGTTAAGACCTTTTAATCCAATTATTCCTAAGTAAATTTATTTTTATCTATATCTGAATGGATAAATTGCAATTCAATTCATTTTGTTTTGATCCATCTATTTAACACTCCTACTAAGTTTGATAAAGGAAAATCTTACATCAACACCAATGATTATAGAGATTAACAACCTTTTGATCAAACAACCGTTGAAAAAATCTATTCATAATTATAAATTATTCATATGTGACTTTACTTCTATTTTTTTGTCTTTTGATAAAAGATTAGTGAATCAATGTGCCCTAGCACGGGTTTCGAACTCTATGTTTGATGAAATAAATATATATTAAATCTCCATCTTTAACTTATGATATACTCAATTTTAATTTAATTAATAATATATTATTATTATTATTTTTGAAAAGGAGTCAAACATCAGCTTTGTAAATATTTCTAATACACCGTGTACAAATTAGTCATAGTTTGACTTCTTGTACTAATATTATCCGAGCTAAATTTCTAAAACACTTTTTGGTAGGAAAATAATTATGAGTGATTTTCAAAAGAAAATTAAATGGTAATTCCAATTCTCTTTTTAATTTTAAATTAGATATCCAAATCTCTCTAAAAAAAAACAAATTAAATAGATATCCAAATCACTCTTCTTTCTTCTTTTCTTTTTTCCCTTATAAATCATGAGTGAGTTATTATTCTCTCCATTCCTTTTTAGTTGTTACATTGCATTTTTTTTTTAGTCAATTTGACTAATTTTCAAAGATAAATTTGATGTTTAAAATAAAAATTAGATATTAAAAAATTATAGAAAAATACTGTAAATTGCAATTCTTTTCGTATTAAATATTAAAAATAATTCATCTTGAAGTTTTAGCCAAAAATTGATATAATTAACCCTCAAAGAGGAAAATGCATTATTTGTCGAATAGAAAGCGTTCTCCTACCGCCGTTGAAGTTTGTATATCGAAAACGGACGATCTCTTCCTCATATTCATATGTGTGAACAAGTTAAAAAAAAAAAGGAGGGGGGGTGGGGTGGGTGGGAGTATATCACAATAAACTAAAATTGAATTTAAGAACTAGTTAAGCTAAATTAACTCTATGAATATGTATATTCCTTTTCACAGAGTTAAAATTAATAGTTAAAATTTAACTAACTAAAATAAGGTCCTAATCATAATTTAGATAATTAATTCCTTCTTCTTAAACAACTCTTTTCATCCTTTTTAACAAATTTTTAATTTGTACTACAACATATTTTTCCTATATCAACACTGAACTTCTATTAATTTTTTATTTTTTTTTAACTTTTCGTTTTCCCATTTTAAAATATTAACTCAAAAAACATTGAAAGATCGACGGTAAGTTATTAATTTTAAAAAATAATAATCGGAAGATAGATACAATAATTATAGAAAAGATAGTATATAGTTATTATTGTGTGATTATTAAAAAATTTGGAAGCAAAATTAATATATGAAATATTAATTATTTAAATCATACATAGTTAGAGCCTTACTTTTAGAGTCGTCGCCTGTCAATATGGGTTAGGCCCGTTGGGCCGACCTGGCCTAATCCGTGATTTGATAGAGCAGGATTACGATTTTTGGAGTCTATTTAAGAAAAGGGCTTTTTAACCCGGCCTGAATAAGCCTGTCGATTTGTGGGGCTTGAGAAATATGGATAGGACCGGCCCGTGGGCCAAATAAAAATTAATTAAAAAATAAAAATAAAATAGAGTTGTAACACCCCGTATTCGAAACAGACCAAAAATACAGATTTCGAGAAGTTGCAGGTGCAACTTACGGTCACCATCCACGGATCGTAGGTCAAACCACGGCCCGTGCTGGTGGTCCGTGGTTCACCACTGCAACCCCTCCCAGACTCAGTCAGAAAATTTGGCTAAGTGTTGACCCACGGCCGGACTTACGGTCCGTAGGTCAGGTCATGGACCGTAGTTCGTGTCCGTGGATCGATGCCCCAAAAGCCCAGCTTCAGTCCCGATTGACGGTTGACCAGCACGAACCGTCAATCGATCCACGATCCGTAGGTCTGACCGTAGATGAGGGTCAACAGTCAGTTAGATGAAGATTATTGATTGGTCAACTTCAGATGGTCATAACTTTTAGCACAAAAGGAATTATGTGTCCCATGACCTATGGTATGATAGATAATTGAATTAT
>NW_006239079.1:1078445-1140768 GCF_000226075.1 Solanum tuberosum | reverse complement strand
TTATGTCGGTTATTAGTAGCTCCCACAGTTCAGTCAGACTCTATTGCATTGACCACATTTCAGTACAGTCAGTATTCAGTCTCAACATGTTATAAATTTGGTCATTGCATCAGTTAGTATTCATTGTCATGGTAAGTTATTGTAGCTTTTATTTATAGTCAGTTGACTATAATTATTTAGAGCAAAAAAAGGTAAAGAAATAAATAAGTAGCTTAAAGGAAATCTAAGTAGATTTTTGAGCAAAAAATCTACTTAACTCATTAAAAAAATATTTTTCCTATATCAACACTTAACTTCTTTTTTAAAAATATTTTTTAAAACTTTTCTCTTTCCCATTTTAAAAATATTAACTCAATTTTTTTTTTGAAAGATCGACGGTAAGTTATTAATTTTAAAAAATAATTATCGAAAGATAGATACAATAATTATAGAAAAGATAATATATAGTTATTATTGTATGATTATTAAAAATTTGGAAGCAAAATTAATATATGAAATATTAATTATTTAAATCATACTTCTTACTTATTAATTTTGACTTATGTCATGGTAAGTTAATGTAACTTTTATTTATAGTCAGTTGACTATAATTATTAGAGCAAAAAAGGTAAAGAAATAATTAAGTTGCTTAAAGGAAGTGGCAAAATTTGGTAAGCAAATCTAAGTAGATTTTTGTGCAAATATATATATATATATAGCAAAAGAGGAAAAAAAAAAAATAAGTTACCTAAAGGAAGTGGCAAAACTTGGTAAGCAATATATATATATATATAGCAAAAAAGGAAAAAAATTAAATAAGTTACCTAAAGGAAGTGGCAAAACTTGGTTAGAAAATCTAAGTGGACTTTTGTGCAAAAAATGAACTGATTATATTGTAGGAAAGTGGAGTGTGCTCATTAATTATTTTTTCTTTATAAATTGTGTTTCCCTTTCAACAAAAAAACCCATCCAAAACACCTACAATCAATTCTTATCATTTAACCATTGAACTTTATAAAACTTTGATGATTTCTTCTTTTGGGGGGAGATCATCAATGGAGGTAGAAAATGAGTGTTGTGACAATGAATTTTCTGAAAAAATAAGCATTTTGGTGGTGGATGATGATACTAGTTCCCTTCTCATTACTTCTGAGTTACTCAAGAAGGAAAATTTCAAAGGTACTTTAATTGACTTCCCTTTTTCATTTTCCTAATTTTGTGAGTGTTACTTGATAAAGTATGGTCTTTTTTTGCTATTCTAATTTCATGTTACTATTTCTTGGTTTGAGATTTGTGCAAGTCAAAATTGACATCTACTGAATTAATTAAAGGGCTTTTTGAATTTGATTTTCAATCTTCATAAAATTGGGTTTATCTTACATTGTAAGAAAATTACTGAAAAAAAATGTTATTTATGAATTCTAGTCATGATAATTGTGAATCGTGATAAACAAAGTGTTTTAATAGATAGAAATATAAGGAGGCAAGATGTTTTATGTATCATGAGATGAGACATAAGGTAAAGATGTTTTACATGTTAGGGAGCGAGATGTACGCGTCAAGGCATGTGTGGGAGGCACCTGAGGAAAAAGGTGGTCCGATGCACATGAAATTACGAATACTACTAAGAAAGCAGGATTTAGCGATGGATGAATTCTATAGCTAAACAACAAAAATCGCCGCTAATCCTACTTAGCGACAAATTTTAGTTTGCAAATAGCGACGGACCATCGACGAAGTTCATAATTAATTTTAGTGTTTTTTAGTTGTATACTCTATAACAGAAGAAAATTTACACATTTTTTTGTCAATTTTCTAACTCTGTTGCTGGTCGTGAATCCTTATTTTTTTCCTTTAATATATAGAATGAGTTCTTAAAACGGATTTAAAATTTATTAAATGAATTTATAAGAACAAAAAAAATGTGCCAGATCAAAAAGAAAATGTACACAAGAAATTTAACAATTTAAGAATAATTTATAATAAATCAAGTCATCAAACCTATAAAACAACACATCTTATAACATAGGTTATATATATCCTTCATTCATAAGCTTAATCAAAAGCCGATTCATTCTAATAATGTAAGTAAAGTACAATCATGTTTAAGGAACTAATGATTACTTATGATAAATATTGTTCACTTCATTTAATTTCTTCTTTTCCTCAAATGATTTTGGAAATGTTTCGTATCAATCATTATATCTTTTTGAGTAATCTTTATATATTTGCTTTTTTATAATAACTAATCGGTTGGTTTAATTTAGTTGTGACAGCGAAGAACGCCAATGATGCTTTGAGTATCCTTCGGGTCAGTGGCAACTCATTCGATTTTGTGATCACAGAAGTGCATATGCCCGAAATAAACGGCTTTCAACTTAAACAACAAATCACCCAAGAATTTGACATTCCTATTGTCTGTGAGTTTCTAATTCTTTATATTCTTCAAAACATAAATTTTTTGGGCGAATTTCTTCTTTTTCTCATATTTATGATGATATCGATCAATTCCTTTTACCTTTTTTTTTATTTGCTCAATGACTTAAATCTATATTATTTGAATATGAGCAGTTATGTCAAATGATGAATCAGAGCGTACAATTATAGAAGGATTTGAGAGTGGTGCTGCTTTTTTTATAGTGAAGCCCATATCACAAAATGATGTACATGAGTTATGGCAATATGCAATCATGCAAAGGCAGAAGAAGAAGAATATAGGCAAACAAGGTATTGTTCAAGAAAATACTAATGAAGAAATTGTTGCTGAAAATGAGCGCAATGTAATTACACCACCAAGGAAGAGTAAGCTTATTTGGACAGAGTACCTTCACAACAAATTCTTGGAAGCCATTACAATACTTGGCTTGAAGAGTAAGCCTTAATTTCAAATATATAATACTCCAGTTTATATAATCATTCAACAATGCTATACAACAAAATTATATTATCAGGTCATTTAAATGTGTTATCTACATTTTGTTCCGCAGGAGCTCATCCGAAGAGAATTTTAGAAGTTATGGGTATCCCTGAATTGACTAGAGAAAATGTGGCCAGTCACTTGCAGGTTCACTACTTTTAACTCAATTATGATTTTATTTTATTTTTATATTAAAAAAACTTAAATATGAAGAAACTTTAGTAACGTGTTAGATATTTGATCAATTAATTATTACTTGATTTTTTTACATCTTCTGTTTAGAGTTGTGAAAATGCATATTTTTCACCATAATAGAAAACATAAATTGACTTGATATTTATTTGTTATCAAATTATATTTTTAAAATCAAAATATTTGTCTTTTAAAATTTAAATTATAAATTTACTTATAGATAAATAGGATTTTATTTTTTATTTTTTTTTAAAAACAAAGTTATTAGAGGTGTAAATGATTTTTAATCCATTATGATATTGTAATTTTTTTGAAATTAAACTCAAGCATTCATTACTACTGAGATTTTTTTATTTTTTATTTTTTTGAACAAAAACCATCAAATTTGGAAATTGTAGTTATACCACTTCATGTTCATTACTAATTTGAAAAGTTACATGAATTTTGTATAAAATTTCACTTAATGCAATCCGTTGCATTATTATTAAAATTAAGTACTCTAATTGAATTTGTGCTTGTAAATTTTGCAGAAATATCGTCTTTACTTAAAAAAAGTCACTGCTCCAATTGATACTAGTCCAGAGTTGATTTCGAAATCGAGTAAAATCACATTTGGTAATGTAAACCAATTGTCCACAAGGAAAGCAACTTCAACTCAACAACTTATGACAGAAAATTCGAACTCTGCTACTGCTCAGCTTGTTGCCAATTTTCAGTCTGATCCAAAGGATAAGAATTTCGCAGACATGTTGAGTTATCATTTGAGTCAGGATTATCGTGATAAGATGAACAATTTTTATTCTATTCCGAATTCAGAAATTCATATAACAGATGCTTTCAGCAATGTTCAATCTTCTATTATGGTACCTATACATATGATCTTTCACTAATTAGTCTTATTTATTAGTGTATTTTAAATTAAAAAATCCTTAGTCGTATACATTTTATTTAACAAATTGTAGGAAAACAATAATATTGAAGAGGGGACAAATCTTAGCTTTGTTGATGGCAGCAATCAATACCAACAAGCTTATTATCCATGGATTGATCATATATTAGATCAGGCAAGTTTAAGTTATATCGTTTATGATAATCAAAGTTTTTATATACTTGTATTTTATCATACATTACAATTTTTTTTAAGAAATATGCAATTTTACATCATAATTAACTCTATGAATAAATAGAGAGAAAATAATTATCTGAAATGTTAAATATGTGTTGAATAAGATAATTTAATAATATCAAAATTATATCATAACTCTATGAATACATAGAGAGAAAATTATTATCAGCAAATAACTTATAATTTTTTTGTATTTTATTTTATCATGTAGCAAAATAATTATGGAGGTATTTTGGGAGAGGAAATACCGTTCCAGCTTCACAATGCTCCCTTGAATTTGGACCTTGAGGTATTTCTCATACACCTATATTTGGTCATGATAATTATGCTCTAAAATTTAATTTATAAAGTAAGTGAATTAACAAAATTTCTACACACTATTATTGTTTTCTCCCCACCTTTTGTTCTTTCTAACCACTTTCCTTCCCCTAATTAATCAGTAGGGATGATTGTATATTTTGGGGTGCAAAGTTTATCAAACAGTATGGCTTTTAAATTTTTAATATAGATTTTTTTTGTAGAACATAAATTATTGATATTTTTTATATTAAAGTTAAATATATGTTGAAAAAATTCAATAATGAAAATCAAAACTATATTATAACCCTGTGAATAGATTATCAGTAAATATGCTTACAATTTATGGTATCTTATTTTTTTGTGTAGCAAAATATTTATGGTGGTGTCACTTCAGAAGAAAGGTCGTTTCAGTTTCACAATACTTTTCCAAATTCAGGACTTGAGGTAATTTTTCATATACCTATATTTAATCTTAAAAAATTGTACTCTAAAATGTAACATGTAGAGTTAGGCGAATTTTAAAAAAAATTATACACATACTTTCATTTTTCTTTGCACTATATGTTCTTTTTATTCACTTTTCCTCCCATAGTTAAATAGTCGAGATGGTTATATATTTTAAGGCGAAAGGATTTCCAATTAATTTGACATGTTAATTTTTAATTTAATTAGTTCTTATATTTTTGTAGAATACAAATAATTATTTTTTATATAAAAGATTAAGTCATTGTTATATACGATAATTCAATAATAAAATTTATAATTATATCATAACTTATGAAAACATAGTTAATATAATTGTCAGCAAATTATATGCTTGCAATTCTCGATATGGAGATATTACTACAATAAAAAGATTGTTCCAACTCTATTATGTTCTCCAAAATTTAAAATTTAACATAGTATTTCATATGCTTATAGCTGGTCACAAAGTATTATATAAAAATATAATTTACAGAGTTAAGTGAATTAAGAAATTGTACACGCTATCATTTTTTTTTACTATATGTTCTTTAGTCAATTAATAAAAATGATATGTATATTTTGAGGTGCCAAACAATTTAGATGATTAGTTTGGTCATTTCTCAATTTTTTTTTATTATATATAATCGTATATTTGAAGTGAAGGATTTTTCAAATAGTTTGATAGATATGATTGTTTCTTATATTTTTGTAGAACAAAAATGATGGTATTTTCTTTTATAAAAGGTTTATGCGGTAATAGAATGTGAAATATTACCATACCACCTCAAATATTTACAACCTAAAGAGCCTCTACTGTTTTCAGCCACCTTCTAAGAAGGGTACTTCAAATCACTAGTTCTCAAGAAAACAAAAATCTAATTGCGTATTTTTGAAATCAAAAACTGACATCTAAGTGCTCTTTTAGTGTCTTTCAACATGTATACCCTTTGACATATTTCTTGCTCTATTCGTGTAATGATTAACGCAGGTTGTACACTTGCTTGTTGAAATATTTTCCTATTCCTAGTTTGCCATGTGTAGTAAATCATTGCCCCCAAAACTGATGCTACTATCTCCTTTTGGAACTGTTTCCATCTTCTTCTTTTGATCCATTTGAGTGTGTTGCACACTGTATTATTATCCATAGCCAACTACTCAAACTGCGTCGGACTTTCGATACCCATCCACACTTTGCGAAAAGATGTAAATGAGTCTCTTCTTGGTCCTCTTCACATAAGCAACATTTAGTTGTATCGATGGAAATATTTAGTCGCACTAATCTTTCCTTTGTAAGCAATCTTTCTTGATAGGCCAGACAAACTATAAACCTCTGCAATTGGGCAACATTAGTGAGCTCCACATTAGTTCAGCTTCCTTCAATCTAGGCAAGTTACCCAACATAGCATGGTAACTATGAGAGATAGAATAGCTTCATGTTGGAGTAAGTATATAACTTCTCTTTTGATACCAGCATGTCATTTGCAGCTTTAAAGAATTTAACTTCTTCCAATACCAGCTGCAATCTATTGGTGGAATATGATTCCAAATGTTTCCATTCGATTTCATATATATTTCATTAACCCAAAGGATGTCTTTCTTGCTTGCTAACTGCCATAATAATTTCCCCACTGAAGTTATATTCCAGTTGCTGCATCCCTTGATGTTGAGGCCATCATTCTTCATTGGAACACATACTTTAGTCCACTTTACTAACGCCATCTTCCTTTTATCTTCTGTAGCTCCCCACAAAAATTCCCTGCATTTTCTGTCTTATCTCTTTTAGTACACATTGAGGCAGTATGAACACTGCTCCAAGCACATGATAGGTGTTTAGAATAAGCCACTCTAATTCTGCTAGTGATTTTATTCACCATTTGATGACAATCCATTTTATTCCATTTCCTTGAAGAAAGTGACAATAAATATGCTTATAATTTTTGAGTTTTTTCTTCACTATACAGGAAGAACATTACGGAGATATTACTGCAAAAGAAAAGTCACCTCGTCCTCATATATAATTTTCCCCAAAATTCAAAATCTGAGGTAATTTTTCATATATTTATATTAATTTGATCTAAAAATATTTACTTACACATTTGTCTTTTAAATTTATTTCAGCAAGGAAAGCTTAACAATTTTTTGCCGAGCTTGGATTATGGTGGTCAGAAGCAGAGGGAATTTAAAGTTAATATCGAATGGAGATTTATTTACTAGTATGTAACGGTAGACTTTTCCGTTACTATTGATAGTATAAACAAAAAATAAGTTTGATTTTTATGTTCTTTATGGATATCGTTCTTCAATCAATTGATTTGAAATAATTAGACTATCTTTTATTTTTTGGTAATAGTAGATATTTTATAGATGTAGCTTAGGAGAGGAGTTCCATTGAAGTAGCGTTAAAACCTTGATGTTACTGATTGTAACCCATCTTCCAAATACCATTTTCATCTCTAATCACTCCTCCTATACCTCCTCTCAATGTTTCGGAGGAGAATGATCCATCAATATTGAGTTTGCAGTGACCCTATGAAGGAGGCAGCTAACGTATTTGGATAGTGATTTTGTCGGAAGTGGAGGAGTTAGTAGTATAAGTCTATTCAATGGTGCGAGCTATAACAATAGAGATAGGTACTTAGTTAAGGGAGTTATGGAAAAAATTATTGTTCCTATTTAGCCAAATATGCCATATAGCAAAAGGGTAAAAGATATTCCAAAGGAGAAGGTGGTTTGTGAAAATATGATTGAGATTTTTCAGCGTTACTAGCCATTCCCCATTGTTATTAGCAGAATTTGTCAAGGCGATGGGCACACCGATATAATTCCAAAATTGTTGAGCAATAGTACAATCCATAAAAATATGTTTGGCCTTTTCGGTGTAAGCTTTACACATTCTGCAAATATTAGTGGGGATGACTCGGAGTTTATGGAGGTAGTAACCCTAAGGGATACGATCGTGATAGCATAACCAAATGAAGTATTTAATTTTTAGGAGAGTATTTTGGTGCCATATCCATTGGAAATCTTTGGCAAGATGAGAAGGGAAGGGGGGAGGGGGGATGTAGGAGGTTATAAAGAGAGGCAATGGAGAAATTGTCATTAGTGGTAAGGGACTAGATAGGAGTATCCCTATTAAGAGTGGAATAGATAGGACCGAGTGAATGGCGTTAAGGACCGAGTTAGGGAATACGAATGAGGAGTTATCAGTAATCCATTGATTATGTATGCGAAGGTCAGAGATTGTTGTGGTAAGGTCAGTGATATGGAGCGGTCCTTCAATGAGAGTTCTAAGATAAGTAGTGGGAGGAATCCAATTATGGTACCAGGCATCGTGCGTTCCCCATTCGCAATCAGCCATCTAATCCCTTTATTGCATTGTTTCTAGCCTAGGTTGACATTTTTCCAGATAAAAGAAGTATGAGCATGGTTATTGCGGAAGTTATTACGTTGGTACACGCAATTGATCCATTGAGATGTTGGATTTGTGTACATTCTCCAAGCGAGCCCCACAAGAGTGGCTTTATTTTTGGTAGAAGCATTATGAAGACCTAATCCACCAAGGTGCTTAGGGGCGGTAACTACTTTCCAACTAAGATAATGGATCTTTTTCTTACGTTGGGAACTACCCCAACTAAAGACCCCCTGAATCTTATCTATGGTCTGAAGGGTTTGTTGGGGGAGCTGGAGGTATTGCATGGCATAATTTGGAATGGAGTTAAGAGTAGAATGGACTTAAGTGATTCTTCTTGCCATAGTGAGGAAATTAATTTTCCAGTCAACAAGTTTTTGCTTCATTTTGTCTAGAATATAAATAAAATCTCTAGGCCTAGGAGCATTATTAAGGATAGGAAATCCAAGATATTTTCCAAAGCTAGAGGAATGGGAAATCTCGAAGGTAGTGATGAGTTGGGAAATGGTACTGGCCTTGCATTTTGAGGAATGAATGATTTTTTATTTTACTTTGTTGACAATTTGGCTTGAGAGTTGACAGGAGAGGTCAATACTCTTGGCCATGGAAGTGATAGAGGTTTTGTTTGCTTTGGCCATTAGAGTAAGATCATTAGCATAGAAAAGATGGGAGAATTTAAGACCCCGAGTTGAAATTTTTATGGGGGTCCAAAGACATATATCAATTTGATAATTAATATAGTTTGAAAGCATTTTCATACATAGAATAAAAATATACGGGAATAGAGGGTCCCCTTGGTGAATACCTCTGGTAGGGTTAAAAAAATCAATTTTAGTACCATTGATTAAAATAGCCATATATGGTAATGAGATACTGGACATAATAAGTTTGGAGATTTTTGGGGGAAACTTAAATAAACCAAAGCTCTATAGATAAAAGACCATTCGAGTTTATCGAACGCCTTTTCAAGATCTAGTTTGAGCATAAAGTTGCCCATTTTGGAATTGGAATTTTTAAAATTGTTTATAATTTCCTGGATAACAAATATCATTATCAGTAGACCTTCTTCCCTTTAAAAAACTAGATTGAAAGGGGCAAATGATTTGTTGAAGATAAGGTTTCAACCAAAATACGATGATTTTCGAAATAATTTTATATATAGTATTGCAAAGACCTATAGGTCTAAAGTTACAGATGTGATTAGCATTAGGGTTTAGGAAGTAGACAAAGATAACTTTGATTGATGGTGGAGGGAATTTCAAGATTATTAAAACAATCATGAACAAACCTTATAACCGAAGGGCCAACTATATGCCAGAATTTTTGATAAAAAAAGGTGTAAATCATCTGGTCCCGGGGCCTTGAAGGCTGAAAAGAGTGAAGAGCAGTAAGAATTTCTGAATCTTTCAAGGAAAGTTCAAGGTTGGAGAGATTTATTTTATAGAAGGAGGTAGTAATTTTAGACGTGGTATTAACAGTGGAAACAATATGAGAAGTGGCATAAATCTTTTGAAAATAGTCGATTGTATGCTGTAAAAGGCAATCTTGATTATCTATCCATTTGCCTTGATCATAAAAAAAAAAGATTTTATTACGTCTACGTCTGTTAATAACAGATAGGTGGAAGAAGCGCGTGTTATTATCTCCCTCATTTAGCCAATTAATTCTAGATTTCATCTTCCAACAATCTTCTTCGATTATGAGAATATTATTATACTCAATTCTAAGAGTATGATCAAAATTCTTAAGGAAATAACTAGTAGGGAAGTTTGGGGATTTTTGGATTCCTGCTAGGTGAGCTAAAATGTTAAGACTTCTTTATTATAACATCACCAAACGAAAGTTTACTCCAAATCTGAAGAGTTTCTCAGAGTTTTTGATCAGCTTGCATGAGGTTCGTATTAAACCAACAATTATGAACTAGAGTAGGGAATTCTCAGTGTGTGCACCAGAAAGTTTCAAGACAAAAAAGTTTTTGTTTGGGGGAGGCAGGCTTAGTATTTAGGGTAAGAAGTAGAGGGAAGTGGTCAGAGTGGGTACGAGGGAGGTAAGTGACAACAACATTTTCGTAAATATTAATCCAATCATGCGTAACCAAACAATGGTTGAGTCGTTCAAGTATTAAACCTTCCTTACGACGGCGGTTGGACCATAGGTGTAGCGCGAACCCTTAAAACCTAGGTCTAAGAGATTACAATGATTAATGATGAGTCCGAGATTTGGACTCATTTAGGCTTTGTTTATATAGATTTAGTATCCTCAAATGCTTATTTTGTGCCAATAACTTATGTTAAATCCTTGATTTTCAGGAATATGGATTGAAGAACAAAACAAGGACACTAACAGGCAAAAAAGAACAAAACAGGCTGAAGAAATGAAGATGGGAGAGCCTGAGGATCGCCAAGAGCACTGGGCGTGTCACCGAGTGGCTCATCAGACCACCTAAAGTTCCAGTGTGCCAACCCCTGAAGGAAAGAACCAAGTTAGCGATGAAAAGGAGTAGTCGCTGGATCGACGAGTGGTTCCGCGAAGCAAAGATAGATCGCCCAAAGTTACAGACTTTGAGGATGCTGAATGCCAAGGCAAAAGGCGATAGAAGAGACCAAAGGGCGGCTCATCGAGTGGTTCGACGAGCCCGACTTACTCCGTCGAATGGGCTTTCGTAGCTTATTTTCGGCGACTATAAATACATTTTTGAACATTTAGTTTAGTATCGAATCTGGTATCTTATTTTTATCTTTTGAATCTATTATTAAGTGGGGAGACATTTGAGACAGTTTTATCTAGAGTTCTTCCTTAGCTTTGAAGGATTGAAGAAATTCACTTTTGAGAAATTGGAAGTGGGTCTTTGAGATTCATCAAATTGGACCATTGTAAACACGAAATCACTCTTACCCAGTTCATGGATAATCAATTTGGTAACTGTTTTTACCTCTTTATAATGTCCCAATTCTTGGGGTGTGATCATGTGATTATGGGTTGATTTAATTTATGGGTATTGCTAATTGTTAGTTTAAATGCTATTTAAAAGTGAGTTTAATCATTAATTATGGTTTAATTAAAGAATTGTAGTTGCAAATGCAGTTCTATATTTGTGTTATTGGCTTGCTCGAGAGAGAGAGGTTTTAGAACTAATATTATTGATTGATGGTTTATGGGTATTGGGTTCACCTAGGTTTATCTCGAGAGAGTGAATCATAAATCATTTATCACACATTCAGCTCGAAGGAGTGAATGGATTAAGGTGTGGGCTGCTCTTAATTTGCATGCTTGTTGATGTTCGAGAGAAATCACTTGATTCGGGGTAATTATTTGAGAGAAAATTACCTCCCTTATAGTCTAGCCTACTCACTAATATCTAGCTATTTACTAATAATTGCAATTACCTATATGCCTATATTAGTCTATAATCGATCACATCCTAAAAATCTGTTTCATTATTGTTAATTTTTATTGTTTGTGACTGTTGTTTGTAGTTGATAATTTCAAACCAAAACCCCCCATTTGACATTCGTGTCACCCCTTATTTGATTATGTTTTTAATCGATAATTTCTATTCTTATGGTTGATTAGACCACATTCATACTTCTTGATTGAATTTTAAAACATATACCGCTCCCTATGGGATTCGACCCCAACTCATTTAGTTGGGTTTTATGCTGATTTACGATCGTTGAACACCTAGAATTAGATGAGGTATGCTTGAAACGTTAAATCAAAATGGCGTCCCTGTCGGGGAATAGTGTTGTTTGAAATTCTTTTGGTGAAGTTGAATTGTGTTCTTGTTAGTCATAGTTGAATCAACTTATTTTTAGTTTTGGTTTTTGTGTTGCTTGTTGAACAGAGGAAATGAGCGTAAATGGTGGAAATGGTAGCCAAGAAGGCCACCCTCCTTCGAAGATAATGATTCTTAGGGATAACATCCTAGATTTCAAGCTCTTGGAGAGTGAGCTACTCCACGAGACATGGTTGCGTTTTAAGAAACTATTGCAGCAGTGTCCAAATCATGGAATCCCAGATAGGATGCTGCTGGAATGTTTCTACAGAGGCCTTGATTCTGTAAACAGAGGATTACTGGTCAATTTTTGCCGGGTGGTATAGTGCAGAAATCCTTTGCAACAACATCCCTACTCCTTGATCGCATTACTATGATCAACAATGATCCAGATAGGGACCAAAACTAGGCCAAAATAATGTCCCAGCTAGATATCTTGGCCAAAAATATCGAGGAATTTGAAGTGCTGCACAAAAACAAAGTAGACTTCCTAGCAACTCAAAAAGGAAGTCAATGTGCAAACCACCTAAGGCCGGATGGTAACCAAGGATGGAATAGAAGGGGGAAAGAGGATAGGTACGTTCCTCCCCATGAGCGCCAAAAGCCGAAGGATAATGAGAGTGGTTAAATTGGAAACATACTCCTACGTATTCTCCACAAAATTGAAGGATATGACAGAGTGTTGAAAGAGATAAAAGAGAATGTCTCAAATCTCAATTGGATGGTGACCTCTCACTCCATCTCGATTACGCAATTAGAGACCCAAATGGGTCAAATTTCATCCCATCTCAACTCAAGACAACAAGGAAGGTTGCCTAGTGACAGTATTGCAAACCCCAAGAACAAAACTTGAGTGGGTACTTGCGTCGTTCCGCGACGTTAACTAAGGCGCTTCTTGGGAGGCAACCCAAGTTTTTAATGCTTTATGTTTGTTTTTAGAATAATGGGTGTTGATTGTGCAGGTTGAAATGTCAAATGTGTTTGAAAAATGTAGGTTGGCGAGCCAAGTGTCCAGTCGGTGACTCACCAAAGAGGTCGGCGAGCTCGATTTGGACCGCCGTTAGATTCACAAAAATCAGAGGCGAGAGTCTGTAAAACTCGGCGGACCCAGGGACGAGTCGACGACTCACCGAACAGGTCAGTGATCCCTACTTTGTCGACGGTTTGGACCCTCAAATTAATTGGAGGTCTTGTAAAACTTAACGAGGTAAGTAACCACTTGGCGTGTCTCCGAGTGGTTCGGCGAGGACGACTAATATCGCTGAAAGGGTCGTGAACTGAAAGGTTTTAAAAGGCCAAAGGTTTAAAATTTCAAACTCTTTCATATTCCCTCATTTTAGCCTCATACAATCACACCCGCACTCTAGATTTTCCATATTTTTCTAGTTTTATCGTTTTTTCTCTTGATCTCGTGCTCGGAATACATTGTCACCTAGCTTTACAAACTCGTATTTCGGCATTAAATATTGGTTTTTCGAACCCCGAACTCTTAATTAGCAGTTGAACTCGAATGCATTTGTTTAAATTTTGATTGATGTGTGTTGGGCCTGTTCTGAAATCGTATTTGTGTGCTACTTACTTTGCCTATTTTAGTTTTAAAATCTTGCCTAAATTGCTTAAAATGTTGATTTCCCAAAATTTGTGCTTTAAAATTGATCATAAATTGTTGGGTTGCGTTAATTGTTGTTGGGTCTAGTCGGGTGAAGTCTAACTAACCCCAAATTCTGCTAAATGACATGCTTTGCCCAATGATGGAGCGTTTGACGTCATTCTTCAGGGCAAAAGTCGTCAAATTACCAATTTTGACCAAACCGGGGGAAGTCTGAGTACCCCGGTGACATGGGTCAATGGGTCTAAGCTTAATTAAACTAGTGGGTGGTTTGATTGTGTTTTTGGGGGCTGCGGGCTTGAATTTGGAAAACGGGGTTGAAATTTGGCACGTTAGGCAATTTAGCAAGCTGGGTCAACCTCGCCGAACCACTCGGCGGTTCGCCAACGTCCCCCTTTATCGCCTTTAATTTCGTGTTTTGGTTAAGTTAAAGTCTATAACTTTCTGCAAGAAGTTTGAGCTCGCCGAGTTCACTTGGTGACTCGCCGAAAGTCTCCATTAATCGCCCTTTCTGCTCCCCTAACCCCTAAAATAGATTGTAACTTTCAGTGGGCTAGTCTGAGTTCATCGAGTGATGTCAGCGATTCGCCGAAGAGCCCTGCACATCGCCGACCTGCCATTTTTCTGGGTAATTTTCAAGCCATTCCTTTCGGCGAGCCCGATTTGGCTCACAAAGAGACTCGGCGACTCGTCGATCAGTTCGGCGAGTCTTTTTGCAAACGTGTTATCTGTATTTTTCTTGAACTATTTTTAATTTTTTGGTGTGTATTGCAGATATGGCTAGGACCAACTTGGACGATAATGGTATGCCTTCCCGCAAAAAAACATGGGGCATCATTATAAATGAGGGAGCAACTTCTTTTTCAAAAAAGGGAAAGAAGGCACCTCCTAAGGGAGGTAAAGGCAAGGACAAAACACATGTATCTGAGATACCGGAGCACAACTTTGGCAGTGAGGGGGAGTCTATTGATTCTCAGGTCTCACTCTCCGAGTCTGATGATGACCAAACACTTCAGTCCCGGCGAGCAGAGATTCGTGCACGGTCTCGTCACGATTCATCTAGTATCCCAAAGTCTACCCCTCCAATGACTGACTCCATTCCAGCTCCATCACATACGGTGGTTCCAACAGCACCAATTCAGGGTCCTCCTCCCCGGCTACTCAACAGGCTAGAGGCCGAGGGACTAAGGACCATTCTCGAGGAAAAGATATTGTCCACGAATGATGTAGTGTACAAGTACCCAATGTGTGGGACACTCTTCGATTCCACATGGTTTGAGCAGTTTACCGAGCCCCGTGGCCCTTATATTCCTATATGGGTCTGGGAGTTTTACACGGCGTACGGTGACCTAGTACCTAAGGAAAAGAAGAAGAAAGTTCCTTCAGACCGATAGAGTTCGGTAATGTTACTCTTATCCTTGTTGATTTTCTATTGGTAGCCTTTTTAGGAAAAGTGATTGTGTGTCATTCTTCTTTTATTGCTTGAGGAGCTGACGGAGATAGCAGTGGGGTTTATTCATGAGAACTAAAATTGCATTGAAGACTTGAGTAACGAACAAAACCCCTCAAATCCTCCATCAAAATCAGTAACCACTCACAAGAAATTTGGTACGATGAGTTCGTACCAAATTTCTTGTGAGTGGTTACTAATTTGGATGGAGGATTTGAGGGGTTTTGTTAGTGATACTTCTGTAACATATCGCAACTAGAAAGAACTAGAAGGAAGTTTAAAATCTGGAAATAGTTATTTTTGGAAAGTGTAAGGAAATCTGGAAAATTTTAAGTAAGTTAAAGTGAGTTTTTGGTCAACTTCAAATGATCATAACTCCTAGCTCAGGATGAGATAGGTGTAGTTCTAAATATGGTTGGAAAGCTCTTGGAATGATCTCTCCAACGCCGTTAAGTTTGCACCATTCCGAGTTCGTATGAGTAAGTTATGGCCTATGGAAGTTGGGCTGTTGGGATAAGGAATTGTCTAATCCAGATTTTAGAAGGGCGATTTAGTCTTTTCCTTACCTAATTACTCTAATTCGTTTTAGGAGATTTATTGGGGGTAAAACCAGACTTTATTCAGTTGAGAAAAAGAAATTACGTTAGGGCTTGGAGAGGAGAATAAAGAAGGGAAAAAAGGAGAGAAATCAAGAAATTGCCAAGAACGTTCAAGCCTTGCGAGTGGAATTCGTCGGGGGTGATCCTTGCAAGGTATGTAAGATCACATAGTGTTAGGTTAGTTCATCCCACACGCCAAACTTGTTTCAATTAAGCAAATTTGGAGTTGTTTGAATGTTAAGAAAGTGAAGTTCTTGAAAAACATTGTTGAATTCTTGTTGGTTGATTGTTGAATGCCTAGTGTTGATTTGATTCGTGTTTCCGGGTTGTTTTTCGAGTTAAATCTATTGGGTATTAAGGGTACTAATGATCCTAAGTGTTTGGGGAAAGAACCATGGAAGTTAGGAGGGTTTAGAGATGAAAAACGGAGAAGAAAAAAATCGTCAAAAACCTGGGGAAGGGGGTGGGGCGTCACTCCAGCCAGCGCGCCCCTCTAAAGTTTGAGGGCTGGTGCCCTGCGCCCCTTAGAGCGCCAGGGACGCCAGTTCTCCCCATTCTTCCCCCACATTTTCGTACTAGTTCCTAAGTGATGTACCTATGTTTCCTAGTTGATTCTAACACTCTAAAGTACATCTAAGCATCATGAAATCATCCATAAACATGAGATCATGAACCTTAAATCCATAATCTAATTCAAGGAAAGTTAAGATCATAGTCAAGAGAAGTAAGAGTCAAGTCAAGATAAGTTCTTAGAGTTTTCCAAAAAGTCTTTTCCAAATGTTTTAACTTTGTTTTCAGACTTAAAAGTTCAAGTTGAGTAAAGAGTAAAGAGTAAAGTTTGAAGTTCATTTCTTCAAAAGTATATGGGGACTAAGTATTCCCAAAGAGATTTAAAATGTTTTCACATTTAATTAAGAATGGAAACTGAGATTTCCAAAGAGCCTTCGGGCTAGTTTTCAGGAAAAAGTAATCGCTTTCTAAATGAAGCAAAAGGGGAAACTTTGAGATAGCCTTTGAGCTAAGATTTTGAGCACTAATCTCAAATCACAGAAGAAGTATGTTTTAAAAACATAAGAGCCAGTATATTTTTTGGTAGTAGTATTGAGCACCAAATTCGGGACGAGCATGAGTTTAGATAACTCACGTCACCATAGAACCATGTAGCCATCATGGGTAGAAAAGGGTCATACTTTTTAGATGAATCCTTTTCGCAATAGACTAGTGGATCCATTAGGCAGTTTAGGTTCTATACCTTTGGCCGGGTATAGGATGCGCTGGCAGCGTGAGGTAGATCGTTGTATCATCACTATAGCTCTTATGTGATGGTTGTCGGTTAGAGAAACTCCCACAAAAGTTATTGTATTTTTATATACATCAGTTTATTGTATTTTTACATACATTTCAAAGTTGTTGTATCCTTGTATATACACATAGTTGACATCATATTTTTAAACAGTTTTTCTTTATATTGCACTTGTTTTAAACTGCTTTATATTGAAATGAGTTCAGTAAGTATTCATGAGTTGAGAAGAGCCAATGTAAGTGTTTCTTTCAAATTCCCTTTCAAGCCTATGCTGTTTTAGCATTCCAACTCGCATACTCGTACATTCAATGTACTGATGCCAGTTGGTCTGCATCTTATTATGGTGCAGACATATGTAACTAGGATTGGCATTCCAGCGCACCGTTGATCCAGTGAGCAGTTCAGAGTCAGTCGGTGAGCCTTTTTGCATTCTAGATGACTCTTTTTTATTGCTTTCTAGTTAGTTCATTAAGATGTTGTAGGGGTTGTCCCAACATCCATCTCAGTTGTTTTAGAGGCTTCATAGATAGTCAGATGTTAGTCTTCTGAGTCTTTTCAATTTCATTTTTTATTGTTAAGACTTGGGTTGCCACTTTTGGCCAAGTTGAATGTTTAACCTTTAAACATTCCCAAATATTTTATTATTCAGTTCAGTTAAGTGTTATTGATCATTAGAAGTATGAATATTGTCTTCCGCTGAGTTAAGTAAGCCAGACCAAGGGTTTGCTTGGGGCCAGCAATGGTCTTCGAGTGTCAGTCCCGCCTAGGGTGTAGGCTCGGGGAGTGACAACTTCGACACATAGCCTAGCGTAGCGTCCTCTGGTTGTTGTACTTGTGCAAACATCAGTTTTGAGAAGTTTCCCTATGACATTGCCAATTTTCTTAAGTATAACTCCATCATAAAATTTGGTTGGGAGATGTGGGAGACGAATCCAGATAGCGGTATTTGTAATTGTTTCTTTGTTAGCTATGAAGTTTGGAATCCACTTTTGAACAGAGAGGAAATGACTATTGACGAACCAATGTCCTTTTTCCAGCACATGGTGTAGTTGGGAGTTTGGCAATATAGAAATCATAGCCTAAGTCAATTAGAAGGAAGTCTGATGTTGTTTTCCATAGTGATTTAAGTCTTGATTTTAGTAGATAATGCTGCATTTTCTTACCGATAAGTTTGATTATAATAGAGAATTGCCAGGAAGAGTACATCCGAATTTTGTCTTCCATAGTAAGATGGATTTGATCAAGTTGGTATGAGATTGGTAAGGTGTCAGTCTTTGATTCATATGATACCTCCTCTGAATTCATTTTGGAGTCCACCAGCTCATTGATAATGGTTTCATTTAACATTAGGGAGGCTTGTAAGTTACGGATGAGGTTAAAAGTTTGGTGGGGACTATATATGGAGGTTCGGGGGGATTTCATGCATTGGAGATGAGACTTGGATGTTGTTGCTCATAGTCACTAGAGAGAAAATTGATTAAGTATAATTATGTGTTTTGATTTATACCTTATTTTATTGCTCAAATTATTCTTTCTAAAAAATATTGGTCCGATCTTCACTTGCCTAGTTATAAGTTGCTCGAATTTCTTCTTAAACTAGAAAATTAGGTCACGTTTTGTGCCGTCGTAAAAAAATAAGTATTTTTTTATCCAAACCATTAATAAATTGATGATATAATACCATTTACTTAATTTTTTCTTATATTTTCAACTTATTAAATAGATCGGGTTTATAATGATGATTGAGTCATAGGTAATTTAAATATTGATTTAAATTTAAAAAGTATTTTTCAAAATATTTACAATTTGAACGCCATTAAATAGGTGTCAAATATTTTATATATATTTAACTAAAATGACCATGAATACTAATTAACTTGACAAAATTGAGTAATTTTTGGTATACAAAACAAAGTTAAGAGACTATATATGATAGTCAATTAACCAAATTGAGTGACCATCCAAACTTTATTGTTTATATTTAACATCGTTCTTAAATTAAGAACTTCAACAAATATGTTCCTTAAGAAGAAGTTATTTGAAAAGAGCAAAGTCATTATGATAATCACGAAAGAGCAAAAGAGGACATATAAAGGCATTAATATAATTTTTTTTTATCATGAGTTATGATGCAGTGGTAGGATTGCACCCTTAACTAAAAGTTTCATGTTCGAGTTATACTTATTATCTTTTAAAATATAATTATAGTTCACCAAAAGAAGAGAACAAATTATACTCCATTATTGTTTGAACTTTAAATTACTATAAAGATATTTTTTTTCATGTCAAATTCTCAATATCATAGTCTGAATTACTATAAAGGTTTTGACTCATTTGTTGATCATGAAAATATAATTAAGTTCTAGAAACTTCTTGATTATATGTTCTTCTTAGTTTGAATTATGGTTCTTTCAACTTAATCTAATTCAAAAAGCTTTATAAATATCAATTATGCAAATTGAATATATATAGAGAACTTGGAGAGAAGGACAAACTTACATCATATTACTAAACCATATAATTCTATTAGATCTTTATTGAAAAATTATCATATAACAATCGAAATAAATCAAGGTTTCATGTGAAATACACATGGGGCACATGAAGGCAAACAAGATAAATGGACGATTAAATCTTTGTAATTTGAGATAATTAGGAATATGGAGGTTTTGTACAAGAGAGAGAGAGAGAGAGATTAAGAGAGAGAAAAAAAAGGAAGGGAAAGATTGTATCTTAGACAAGCAAAAAATTACTTCAGTAAAAAAATACTACTCCCTCCGTCCTATTTTATGTGGCAACATTTGACCGGGCACGAAATTTCAGAAATAAATGAAGACTTTGAAATATTTACCAAATTGCCCTTTAAAGTAGACTCACTTTTCTCTCTCCTCATAAATGTAGTGGAATATTATTTTAAGATTAAGTGGGACCAACAAGGGTATAAAAGGAATTGTACCTTTAAATACTTACTATATAAGAAAATGTGACATTCTTTTTTGAATTGACCAAAAAGGAAATGGTGCCACATAAAATGAGACGGAGGGGGTAATAACTTACTATAATAGGTCAATGCTACTTGATGGTGTAAAAAGACTATACACTGACAATATATAAAACTTACACTCCTTTATCAAAACTAAGCGGCATAATAATATTATTAGCTAGTTTTTTTTTCAAAATTCCCATCAAAACTAACAAATATCTTAGAGGAAATACTCGATGAGAACTAAAATTATTAACTTTTGACAAATCAAAATATTAGGAATCAAAGCAAGGAAAGTAGCATTGATGGAACGGGGGATCGCACCTTCAGCGAAGAAATAAGGTGACCAGCTGGAAGTTTTTGAAATCCCAACAATATTTTCTACAAACTTATAAAATCAAAATTATTGATTACATAAAGGACTATTTTTAACTTACCCTCGAACATAAGAGACTAAAGTATTATTTTCTCATAATTGTGGCAATTAGAAAGAAAAGAAAAAAATGGAGGACTGGAAAAAGTAATTTTCGCTAAAGAGGGCAGACTGGAGATGCAGCTACTTATAATAAAACCTGACTTTTCAAAGATATTTTTCGCTCGGCCTCCGCTTTGCTGTTGCAGTTAGGGTTTCTTCAAGACAAGGTAAAAACTTTCAATCTTCTTCTTCTGATTCTTTGATTTGATTCACATTTTTCTGTTGAATTGATGTTTTGGTGCCTAAAATGTAGCTGAGAGTTAGGTCTGCATGTGGTATGCATTTTTTAAATTAACTGCTAAATTTAGGTTTTTGTGTAAACAAGTTTATACTCTTGCTCATTCAAATTGGGTAAGTTTTGAACTCACCTATGTTCGTATTCTTAAAAGAGTTAAGATAATCTTGGCTAAACCAAATTAGGGACTCTCGTGCCCATCTTCTTAAGAAGGCATACAAGGGTGTGACCTAGCGGTTAATGAAGTTAGAATACAAATAGAAATTCTAGATAGAGGCAGAAAAACAAGTGATTTCTTGTCATTTGCCTAATTCTTTGTTGAAGAAGTTGCGTACTTGCACTGGTGGGATAGTGGGAAAATGCAGGTATCCCGTGTAATAGCAAGGTCTGTGCAAGGTGGGAAAATTCTAGGTCTGTGCAAGGTGGACCAAATACTACTGTTATTAGAAAATGGAATTAAGAATAAATTTTAGGATAATTCGTTTGACATTTAAAACTTTTGAGATAGCGAGTTTCAGACCTTTAGGAGAATACTAGGTGCCTATTTGCCTTGTTAACAAGTAATAGGTTTTTGACTTGGAATTAATATCATTTTAAGATGACTTTAATCTAAGCTAGTAATTTTTGTTGTAAAAAGGGTGTGTGCCTGGTGCCATAGGCAAAGTGTCAAATGATCCTCCCAGGAGATTGGAGTTTGATTCCAATTCGTGAATAATCTAAAGCCACTGATTTTTTACATTGTAAAGGATCGATTGTATAACAGTTTATGTACAAACTGTTTTAGGTTTAGCTAATGTGATCTAGCTGATAATTTAATAAATGGTGCACATCTCCTCTCTAAAGGATGCTAAGTTGCTCAGACTCTCCAAAAATGTTGCTGCACCTGTGTCGGATCCTCCAAAAATCACTACTTTTGAAGGATCTGTCACACACCTGGCAACATTTTTGAAGAGTCACATGAAGGATGCATGTTCACTTTAGGATTGCCTGAACGGAAAGGTGTAAGCTAACTCTGAACACAATCCATGGACAACTGTTAAATGCTCAACTGTTCTACTGCAATAAATCACGTTAGTTATATAGTTAGATGAAACTGCTCTTTTCATATTATATCTGTAGCCATACACATCTACTTGTCTCCTTTCAGGTTTAGCAGTCCCTGACATCTTCTGTTCAGGAAGGATGAGGCCAATTTTCTGTGGTAACTTTGAGTTTGAAACCAGACAGCCTGAGCTGGAAAAGGTTTTCAAAAGATATGGGAAGGTTGATAGGGTGGATATGAAGTCTGGTAAGATTGTAACACATGTCAATTTTCTTTCAGTGCCACCTGTCTTATTTCTAACCTTGTTGTGTTAATTTTCCTTTTTTGAATATGATGGACCCTGTTGGCGAGTTTATTGTGGCGATAACTTGTTACGGACACAAACCCCTGGATTCATGGTGTACCATACTTGATATAAAATTATATGTACTTGATTAATTGGGTGTCTTGTTAGGTGTTAACTACTTGTATGTGAGGCCTCCCCAATGAGGTCTTGTTATTTTCTTTTGTGTATCTTAGAAATTGGAAATGTAATTCTCATTTCTTAGTACATGCACATCTTACTGCCAGTGAGTTTCTTCCTGCAGTAGGTACCTGGGTGTGATTTCATCTACTAGGGTAGTTGTTTACATAACTGGATTCTTTCTTCTGTATAATCTTTATTCCTTATGTCTTGTTAACTATGGGCAATAAGCACTATGGCATCAAATGGTCTGGCCAAGTGCTATTTTGCCAATTGTTCATCAATTATATACATACTGCTAAACAAAGTTCTCTGCAATCCGAGTAAGACGGAGCCCACCACTATTGACTACCAGTAAAACTGGGCCAGATTATGTGAAGTCTGTGTCTTGCTAAAGTTCAGCATAGCAAGCAACAATAAAGCTGATGGTTGCAAAGCGATTGAGTGATGAAATATGAACAAGGTTATTGCATCCCTTGGCCCGTTCTGTGTTTTCAGTGCTCAAATGACCGCAAAGTGGTTTGATGTGGATGCTGCATTCCCATCTTTACATTGTGGCTTTGTTGGATGGGAGATCCAGTCAAGCTTATTTGGCTCAACAGCAGAAGTCTTGTTGAGTTTTGGTGGGGTATTAGGATATGTTTACCGAAAAAGTGTATTTTTTTAAGCGTAGACCCCCATACTCAACTGATTCTTTGGCGCAGGATAACATTGCAATGCCCATACCCATTGCTGATGGACGGTGTCTATTTCGTGTCCTGACCGTGACAAGTTTCTCTTCTTGTTTCAACAAGAGCTCTCTGATCCATCATGGCATCACAATCACATATTATTCTCAGTCACTATTGCCCTCCATTCCTCGTGAATTTTGCCCCGTCTTCATTTTCAGACTTGTCACAATGCCGGCCTCGAAGCTGAGGCAGCAGTTTAAAATGGAGAAGGCACTCTTTTACATTATCCCATCATGTGACATCCACCTTTCCCTGGCATCTTTAGTCCACCACTGAAGGTCTGTTGTGATTTTAATGGTGTCAAAGTTTCTAGATTTGACAGAGTGATTGTAATGCAATGAATTGCTATATGGTTTGCATATTTACTGGATAAAATTATCTTTCCATTTTTATTTTTTTTGTTGAGCATTTATGAGTAGCGGAATCCTTCTTTAGGGGGTTCTTGTTGTCACCAACTGAGTTTTTGTTTATTAATCTTCAGTTTATTTCTTGCATCAAACTTCAGGTTTTGCTTTTGTTTATATGGATGATGAAAGAGATGCAGAGGATGCTATTCAGGGGCTTGACCGAATAGAATTTGGCAGAAAGGGACGGAGGCTTCGTGTTGAGTGGTCTAAGGTAATCCATTTTTGTGCCTGCTCCCCTTCCTTCACATGTGTGTTTATGCTGTGTTTTGGTCGCTGTGCTGCAGGAAGAACGGAGCAGGAAGCCTGAGGGTTCTAAAAAATCTTCATCGAGCTTCAGAGTTTCCAAGACCTTGTTTGTCATAAATTTTGATCCATATAATACTAGGACAAGGGATCTGGAAAGGCACTTTGATCCATATGGAAAAATACTCAATATAAGGATCCGAAGGAATTTTGGATTTATTCAATTTGAATCACAGGAGGATGCCACTAGAGCCCTGGATGCTACAAATATGAGGTATATGCCTTTGTCAATTTTCGTTGTAATTGGGCATGTAGTTTCCAAATTTGCACATTAGTTTGTCCTGAGCCTTCGCTTGACTGCTTATGACTTGGTTAAATGCAGTAAGCTGATGGACCGAGTTATCACAGTGGAGTATGCAATCAAAGATGATGATGATAGGAAAAATGGATATGGTCCTGGTAAAACCTATAATCAATCACCCAGGAGAGGTTATGACCGAGGCCGATCTCGTAGTCCACGTGGAAGAGATAGGCTGAGTCCAGACTATGGTCGTGGCCGAGATCGGCCTAGTCCAGACTATGGTCGTGGTCGAGATCGGCCAAGTCCGGACTCTGGTCGTGGTCGAGATCGGCCAAGTCCTGACTATGGTCGTGGTCGAGATAGGCCTATTCCTGACTTTGGTCGTGGTAGAGATCGGCCAAGTGCTGACTTTGGTCGTGGTAGAGATCGGCTAAGTCCTGATTATGGTCGTGGCCCTAGTCGAAGTCCTAAGCACAGGGAAAGGAATTCTGAGTATGGCCGTGGCCATAGTCCAGTTGTAGGAAAGGAGAGAAATCCTGGTCATGGGAATGTTCGTAGCCCTAGCCCTCGTAGGGAAAGAACAGGTCCAGGAAATGGTCTTATGAGCAGTCCGCTGAAAAACAGAAGTCCTGGTTATGGTGATAGACCCGGTCCTAGTCCTCAAAGGGAGAGAAGAGATAAATATAGCCTGGATGGTTATAATCGTGGCAGCAGCCCAGGTCCTAAACTTGAACCAGTAGGAAGTCCTGTACGTGATGGGAGGGGAAATTCGGAGCGATGCAGGAGGTTTGCACCTCACTAGTTTACTTTCCCTTTGTCTGGCCTTTTCTTTTTGGTGTCTCTGTGCTCTGTTGCCAGTTGTCATTTTTGATGTCATCCTAGACGTGTTGTACTTTAAAATCATTTTGTTGGTGTTGCAGTCGTTCACCTCCAGCTCGGGAAAGATCGCGCTCCTGATTTGCTTGAAGCTGTTTTGATACTTGGAGTAATATCTGTAGAATGGTTATGTTGAAAGTGGTGCTTGTAGAATTACACCTTGAAGTTGCTGGAACATCAAAGTAGCATGTGGGTTTTAGAACCAATGTAATATACCTTGGGAGATAGTTTTTGCTGTTGGAAGTGATTTAGAACTGCTACCGTGTATCTGCCTTGTTTACTGGATACTCTCTTTTCCATTTGATACTGATCTGGTAAGACTTGGGCCATATCATTCTTAGCTTGGCTTTACCAACAAATTTTATTTATCCCCGCAGCCTCAGTGTGATGATTAATTAGTAAACTTGTCTTGCAAAACAAATCATTAGTATTGCACCCAAGGATGTGGCCTAGTGATCAATGAAGTGGTTGAGAACCCTAAGGCCTCATGTTCAAAACTCAAAGACGAAAATACTAGGTGATTCTTTCCATCTGTTCTAGCATTGGTGGTCAGAGGGGGAGGTGTCAAGTATCCGGTGGAATTATTAAAGTCGTTAAAAAAACCAAATCCTTAGTATTAATTAAGTATGAGTTGTATTGTTTTGTATGTAGATATTATAAGTCGTTGTAGTGGCTGTCAGTTACATGTAGAGGAGCCTACATTGTATATGATAGAGCCAACTAATCATTCTATGAATCTGTCTTAGATATATCAGTATTAGGTGCCAAAGTTGCTTAATTCAGACAAGAAGGAAAAAAACAGTACAGTTGCAATATGACGGAAATGCTAAATATTGGTGGGTATCAGATGGTGTTTGTATAATTGCATGAAAATTGCTAGTCTTACTTGTTGGATGTTTTCATATATGGACATCAACAAATGTGGTCCCAAAATATTCTGCGTACGAACGGTCTTTGGCGTTATATTTGTGATTTAAATTACCCTACCTATAGGCTATAGCCTAGTGGGAGAATAAGGAGCGTGGTTTGTTGGAATGTATGAAGCAGGGTTTGACAATAACTCCATTATTAAGCAACCATAGAAAACTTAGATTTTAAAGAGTGATACGATAAGAATGGCCCCCATCCTCAAGTAATTTTCATTTATGGTACTACTACTTCTGTTTTTTTTTTCTTTTCGACTAGGACAGGAACCCTGTACTTTGCTTGATATTAGCCATCACCATCGCTTTTGCTGTAATGCCTTAAGCACAACAACTAACTACATATACAAAATGCAAGTCTTAAATAGTGAATTGTGAGAAAAAGGCTAGACGTTTATGAATCGCACCTAATGAGTTGGCCTATTATATATTAGTACTCAAATTTGGGGATATGCACATAGTAAATCTTGTTCCTATTACTCCCTCCGCTCCGTCCATTCATCTTACTAAAAACAGTTGTCCACCACACTAAATCAAGAAAGCATTAATTAATAAAATTATTTCTTCTTATTTATTAATATGTGTGTAAAAAAGAAAAATGATAGAACTAGTATTGAGATGTCCATTGGAGATCCGGAAAAACGATGCATGCCTATCCAGTTCTAGAATACATACGTATTTAGCAAGAATATTAATCTATTTGATCTTTTATAATTCACATGCCCTTAAACTTCAATAACAAACTCAATTGTTACATGACTAATTTAGGAATAAACACCACTAAAATAATTAAACTTATAGAACCAGTTGGCCTATTTAACATTACCATCTTCAATTACCTAGATTAACGTATGTTTAAAGCTATCCTATTTCAAAGATCTCATGAAGCCAGATTAAGTCTCCAACTTTAACATGGGAGACCAAAAAATAATTCATGTCTTTAGAAGTAAATCTCAAGTCGTTCTACTACTCAACTAAACTTATACGCTTGACATAATTTCATTTTTTATATATATGATTGATTGCCCTAAAATAGAAGAAAGAAAAAACACATATATAGTACTCCGATCCTACTTGATAAAATAAAATAACAACTGTTTCCAGGCTTTATGTATATTGGAAAAAACTCCAGCTGCAAACTTGATTTTTTAAGACAAATAATTATGCCAAAGTATTTTCCAAGTCTACCAATCAACCGATCGATGCGGCTAACAAAATTAAAACATTCTCAAAAGAGACAAAATTATGCATGCACGCCCCATGCACATACTTTTGACTAATAATAATTTATATATTTAGCAGCTCAGTCTTTGGTTTCAGACCCAAATATTTGTTTTATTCTATGCATATTACAAAAAAAGGATTGGCTCTATCTGCGGAAACGACAGTTCAAAAGATTTTTTCATAATCTAAATGGTGTCTATACATGTTAAACAACAGGAGCAAGTCAAAAATAAATTCTTAGTCGATTTTGGGAGTGTTTCCTAAGTTTGTTGTGTGTGTATATATATATTTATATATGTTAACAAGACAAGCATCTTATAAATTTAATTACGACTTTCTTCGTTCGTCTCAATTTATAACACAATTTATTAAGAAAGAAATAATTTTTTTAGGGCCGTTCTAATTATGGTCTTAAGTACATGTTGTGTAAGAGATGCATGAGTACTAGTATGAAATTTTTGAATTTTGTGCTTTTAAACATTGCATGACGTTAGGGTAAAGTTAAACGTTCGAATCAAATTATTGTTAAATTTATAAACTTGTATTATGCTTTTTTTTAAAACAAATTAACAAAGTAAATTACATGTTTTCTAAATTAAAACAGACTAAAAAGAATAGTAATATATATATATATATCAAACTCAGCGCCGAAGAGAGTTTATAATTAATCGAGTATCCTTAAATCCGTTGGCCTATGTTTTGATGAGATAAACTGTGGATTATATTTTAGTAGCACAGTCATTGTTCGATTATATCTTTGAATTCAACAAGAATAGACATTGTTATAATTAACTCCACAACTTAGTCCTTTCCACAAGGAATATGAATACTTATAATATTGTTTTCTTCGTTTCAAATTAAGAGAAATTAAAGTGTGGTACTGTATTACAATACCAAAATTTGATATGCGTGTTTTCTTGCACGTGATATTCATTTCTACTAAATTTGCGCGCACAATGCGTGTTTAAATTACGTGTTGATTGTGTTAACGCTTTACTTCTTAATGGGTATCATAGTTTTGTTATTAGCGTTTTCAGTATACAGATTCAAAATTTAAAGTTTATGAATTTTCAACTATTTCAAATTTTAAGAAAAAAATATATTACAAACATAATACATAAATATGTCCTTTCACTTGAACTCAACTAATATTATACCCTCTAACTTTAGGCATGCATAAGTAAGTATTTAAACTTGTATAAATTAAGTTGAACAAGTAGACACATACATCTTATGTGACATAATACATGTAGGATGCAAATTGCCATGTAGGACACTAAGTAGGACGTGTGTGCATACTTGATTAATTTTATGCAAGTTTAAGTGTCTAATTATGTACACCAATAATTGAAAGAAATATATGCCAAATGAGACCAAATTGAAAAGTATGTTCATGTATTATACCTTTATTATATGTGCCCACGAGGAATCAAAATCTTATCAAAGAGGCACAATGTTAAGCAAGTCTTACTTCTACTGCCAGATCAAGAGACTACTTTGTTTACTAGATTCCCAACAATTTTATATAGTAATATATAGGGATAATAGTTATTTTAAAGGTATATATGTGCTCATGTGGACACATTACTATTTATAATTTTGTATTATTTTTTATGTTCACATGGGCAAATATATATGTTTAAAATATGGTATTAAATAGTCTAGGGAGGTAATAGATCCTCATGAAAGTTTAGTATCGCAACAGCAAATTCGACCAAAGTTGAGGTATTTTTCAAACCCTTATCCCTAATATATTTGATAAAAAATTTAACTGTTCATTTAGCGACGAGATAAGGTAAGAACTTAGAAACAAAAAACTGAGAGATTCTTTCTTTCACAGCTTTCATTTGTCTTTTTGATGTGGCAATGTTATCACATTGAGTTGGAGATAAGCTTTATCTTTAAAAAAAAAGAATCTAAAGTATAATAAATCTCTTCTTTTTTATCAAAAAAATTATTCACTTGTCTTTGAGCAAGAGAATTCATAAATGACCTAAGTTAGCAATTTTATTTTTATCGGAATATTAAGTTTAAGACCATAGTCGATGAGTTAGCAGGAATTTTACACCTAAGTCAAGATAATTTGGATTCACCTTTTCTTTAAAGTCCAAAACAATGCATGCTTACAAGTTAGTGGGGCGGTTGTCTTAGCATGTATGATAATTTTGAAATATAATTATAAATATACTCTTTATTATTTGACTTAGATCATAGAATTTTGTTGAATTATCATGCGCAGTATAATTAATTAATTAATTAGGTCAGTTATGAACATATATTGCAAGTCTTCATTTTCTAGAATTTGGTAGGGCTTTTAATGGATTCCGTTTTTCCTTTTTCTGTTTCTCCATCATTAGTATTACTTCTTTTGTTTCACTCAAGTCAATGTGTCATGTTTTTCTTTTTAATTTATTTTAAAAAGGAAAATATTATACTCCTTAATCAATTTAACTTGATGAAAAAAATCATATATATATATATATAATATTTTATACATCTGTAAAAAAAATTAATTAAAATTTTATTGGCAATTAGATATTATTTCGTTTTATTTATATTAGGTGTTTTTTTTGTTGCTTGAACATGGAGTATCTTTTAAGAAATCTTCTCATTTCTAAAAAGGTAACTATTCCTCCGATTTCAATTTGTCAAGGAAGAGAATAGTGTTTTTATTAATTTATTCTTAATTAATATAATTTTTTTATTTACTCACCAAAATAGGGATAAGAAAAATAAAAAAAATAAAAAATATCTTTTCAATTAGGTAAAACATCATTTATTTTAAATCAAAATATAAAAATAAATATTGCTAAATCAAAAAAAGTACGACACATATATTGAACCAGCAATATCTAAAAACTTTGACCGAGGGTAAGGAAATAAATTGCGGCAAGTTGCAAATGAATTGGCCAGTTGAGTTTTTTTTTTTTTTTTTTACCTTATCTCTATTTTTTATATGAATATTTCTAAATCCATCCCCTTTTTTTCCATTGCAATACACTATTAAAAATAATAATTTAACGACAAATAAATTTTATAACTAAATAGTATAATTTGTTGATAATCTTAGTTAATGATGAATAAGTGACAAAATTCTATTAGCTACAAAACAAAATACAATGAATTAGCGATGAAATTCATAGTTGATATTAATTTTTTTTTAGTAAGGATAAAATCATCATCAACATTTTTATGTTTTGGTGAATATTATATAGTACAAAATGTGGGGAAAACGTGGAGTAATAATATTTTAAACGTTCAAGTTTCTGTGTACGAAATTTGAACACAACTTTATGACATCATAAAAAATGTGTCATGCCCTATCAAAAGCATGTCGACTAAAACTTATGAAATGCAAAATTCTTTGTTTTTATTTCAATGTGAACTCATAATAGTTTTATGAACAAACGTCTAAATGATACACTTATATAAAAGTAACCCCACTTTCATTGTTAATATATGAGAAAATTCCACACGTTTTGATTTTATTTTTTTTTATTTAAATTTTCTGTGTGTACCCCACTAATTTTTCTACTGGTTTTTATTTTGCCGTGTGACCAGGGCATTGACACTGAATTGGTCACAAAACTCCTTTAATAGTGACCACTGAATATGCAAAAGTGAATTAGTATATGTAAATTAATTTTATATTATTTTAATGGAAAGAAGAGTTAGTTTCAGTGTACCAGAAAACAGTTGTTTGAAAAATAAATTAAAAAATTGTATCGAATATATATATAAAAGTAAAAAAAACGGCAAGAATTAATAATAAGTAGAAGTGATCAATCGACATTTGTTGTGTTAAATAGGATGATGGCTGGCGTACAGTGTGGAAGGAGGACTGCTAATACAAATTCTCTTTCTAGATTCTGAGTGCTGACTTTCTATGTTTTCTTATTTAGACTTTCATTCCATTCCATACGACCAACGGCGCCATCATTTGGACCATGCATAAAACATAAGTAGATGATAGTAGTGGATTCACGATTTTTATTTTAGAGGTGTGAAAAATAACAAAAGGTAGTGTTTAGGATTTGAATTTCGAATTTCAAGGTGAATTTGAATTCCTAAATTTAGGAGCCAATTGATAATCTAGTGTTTAGAGGATTCAAAATATATGCATGTACATTAAAAAAAGATCGTATATATACATTATGCAATGTATTTTTTTTATTGAGAGGGTTTAGGTAAAAACTATCTCGACCCTCTAGATCTGTCTCTATTGTTGTAGCGGTGGGAAGTCATGTAATTTTTTGTTGAAAAGGTCTATTCAAACCTCCTTGACCCTCTCCGTTTCCGTTCCTAGCAATCAAGTTGGAATTTTTACGTCCTAAGAAAGTCAAAATATAAAAAAGGGTAAACACTCAATAAGCTAATAAGTAAGAGGAATTCAATGTACATTCATAATCATTTGACCAACTTACATAATGTAATTTTCTAGCAAATGAGTGCCAATTAACATTTTTTGAACAAAGATAGACGGTACCATTGATGGGTTGTGAATGTTGAAAGAGGGGAAGCTAAAAGACCGGTGGGAGTTAAACCGATGGTAAAGAGTGTAAAAGTGAAATTGTAACTTTTTTTTAAGAGAGACCAATGATTGATTTTCCTTATCATAGTCTTTTCAGTCAAGTTTGTTGCATCGAACTTGTCTAGTGTAATATGATTTGCAAGTTATCATATATACACAAACTGATTTACTCTGTGCACATTCAAAAAATAGCGACTATGAATTTCCCGGGGTCCAAACAAAATATAGTAACACACAAAATTATGACATAGTGTCTTTTTCTTTTAGTTTATACAAATGAAATTTAAAAAGCTTGGTATCTCTTTCATTCTGTTTTTCCATTTCTAATCAAGTTTCTAAGTAAAGTTATATGCCAAAAATCATAAGTTAGAAGTCTTAATTTATAACTTTTGACTTATTTTTATTATTTTTGCTTATAACCAAGTACTTAACAATACTTTTTTCTTTTATTTAAACACCGTAAAAGTGCTTAATAATTATTTTAACTTAAAAACACTTAAAATAAAATCAATCTAAACAGACTCTTGGTATGTTCCATTTGGTTAAGTTGTTAAAAGAGTGTGGAACGATGAAGTAACATCACAAAAATGCTGATCAATTAGCTGACAGAAAATGAAAACAAGTAAGTAAACCGATGATTAAGAGTGTTGGACAAAAATTGAAAGAGAAAAAAGAACAAGTGATAAACAGATGAGTGGAGATCAGTAGTCTTGGACTTTCGGCTAGCCGTGCCGCATCAAAAAATATTATTATGGCTGGCAAAAACTTGATTCGCTTACCAATTGCTCCTTTGTCCTACTCACACGATCGGATTTAGAATTTCTAGAATATAAATGACAAATATATATATAAAATATCTAGTCATTGATTCACGTATACCATAACTTACCCTCTACATACAGTACCTTTTTTTTTGGGCCCTTTAACGGGCCTTTTTATAAATGGCCGGTTTTGGGTCCTTATCTATCTGTCCAAAAAGTTGTTTCATCAATTGTCTCTGCTTATGACTTGTCCATCATCTCTTTGCAGTTTTTGGCTCCCTTGTTAGTTAATTCTACAACATTCTCGTGTGTTACTATACTACTCTAACTGAACTAGTCGTCATAAAATAAGTTATAATTTATTCAAATTTTTTTTTATATATATAGAAAGTTGAACATTTGTCTTAAAAAGGGACAAATATGCTAAACCACCTAAATAAAAAAAAGCCCCTAAAATCTTAGTTGAAACAAAATTGGAATTCCACTGTATATAATGTTGTAGGCCGGTAAAAGTTTAGAAAGAAACAAAGTATGTTGAGACAAAAATCAGCCCCGATAAGTCCTTATATAAACCCCCATCACTTGTTGGCCTTTAAATGTGCACAAAAACTTCTTCCTCGTTCGTTCCCTCATTATAAACTCTATTATCTCTTTCTCTCTTGAAGAGAAAAATGTGTAAGCCGACAAGTCCACCATTCACCTGCAAATGCGATGCATATGCAGAAAATAATTTCGTCTCCATTAAAGTTGCTGAAGAATCCGACATGTCTACCCCTTTGATACCTAAAAGCCCAACAAACGACACTTACCCCCACATAACCAACAAGAAAATAACTTCTCTTGTCTTCAATGAAGCTAAATCCATTGCTAATATCGCTTTTCCTATGATTCTTACAGGCCTTTTGCTTTACTCTCGCTCTATGATCTCTATGCTTTTTCTTGGCCGTCTCGGCGGTTTGGCTCTTGCTGGCGGATCTCTTGCAATTGGGTTTGCTAACATTACTGGATATTCAATTTTATCTGGTTTAGCCATGGGGATGGAACCCATTTGTGGACAAGCTTTTGGAGCCCAGAAGTATAATCTTCTTGGGCTTACTTTACAGAGAACTGTTCTTTTGCTTTTATTAATTTCATTCCCAATTGCTCTGTTTTGGGTTAATATGAAGACTATTCTGCTTTATTGTGGCCAAGATGAAGATATTGCTACAGAAGCACAATCTTATTTGTTCTATTCACTTCCAGATTTATTCGCGCAATCTTTACTTCATCCGTTGCGTATTTACCTTAGAACTCAATCGATTACTCTGCCTCTGACTTGTTGTGCGATTTTCGCGATTCTTCTGCATATACCCATAAATTTTCTTCTTGTTATTAAGCTTAATTTGGGGGTTAGAGGAGTTGCTATGAGTGGGGTTTGGACAAATTTTAATCTAGTAGGTTCGTTAATTGTATATATTGTTGTTTCTGGTGTTTACAAAAAGACATGGGAGAGATTGTCAATGGAGTGTCTCAAAGGATGGAAATCGCTTTTGAATTTAGCGATCCCAAGCTGCATTTCAGTCTGTTTGGAATGGTGGTGGTATGAGATCATGATTTTGCTATGTGGGTTGTTGATTAACCCGAAAGCAACGGTTGCTTCGATGGGCATTTTGATTCAGACGACTTCATTAATTTACATTTTTCCATCATCTCTTAGTTTCAGTGTATCAACTAGAGTTGGGAATGAGCTTGGAGCAAGGAGACCAGGTAAAGCGAAGGTAGCTGCCATTGTAGGCCTTGCTGGTAGCTTCATTTTGGGTTTTACAGCTCTATTTTTCGCGGTGACGGTGAGGAACGTTTGGGCCAAGATGTTTACTAATGACAAAGAGATATTGGCGTTAACATCAGTTGTTTTACCAATAATTGGGCTTTGTGAATTGGGAAACTGCCCACAAACAACTGGCTGTGGGGTTTTGCGAGGAACAGCGAGGCCTAAAGTTGGGGCAAATATAAATTTAGGATGCTTTTATATCGTTGGTATGCCAGTAGCAGTGGGGCTAAGTTTTTATATGGGATTTGATTTTCAAGGATTATGGATCGGACTATTGGCCGCACAAGCCTCTTGTATGCTCACTATGTTGCTTGTTCTGCTTCATACAGATTGGGAATTCGAAGCAATCAGAGCCAAACAACTAACAGGAACTACCATTCTCGATGAAACGAAAGAAACAATTCAAGAAAATACTAGTAGTAATAAGCAACTCAATGAGAATTTTTTATGTTAACAATTTTAATCTTTAATTTTTCTGTATAGAGGGGAGGGGGCAGGGGTGCATTCATAGGCTGAAAATGAAGCAAACTCTTTTGGTAATTCTGGTGAGGTTCAAAATGGGAATATCACAGGATATGACAAGAGATTGTAGCTGGAAAAACCAGCAAGAAGAAAAGGTGCAGTTTGTACTCTAGCTAAGAAAATTACTACTCCATCAAATTTTGTTCATTTGCTGATTCTACTATCACATGTTCCCTCTTTTTAATTATTTGCATAGATAACAAATTAAATAAGGTAAAAACAATTAAGAAGATGCCTCCAAAATTAGTTATGTGTGTTTCATGTTGTCCTGCATGCATGGACTAGCTAGGATAAACTTTATTCAATTATTATTATTAAAAAAAATAAAAATCCTAGGTGGCCAAACAACTTCATACAAAGAGAACTAAGAGAGTTGTACAAAAATGTTACATTAACTAGTTATATGGTGAAAATTATAATTGTTTAATTTAGATTTTAGACTAATATTAGCACCCTGCTGTTGCATCCATACAGTTGTTTGCAATTATCAGGTATATGTAAATAATAATAATAATAATAATAATAATTCTATGATCACTATTTTCAACTTGAAGAATTCTCAATTTTTAAAATTTGCTTATATTAGATTTGCCAAAACTTGAGTTGGTAACAATATGAACAATTATTTGAAATGATATAAAATATGAGTGCTCTATGGATTTCAGAAAAGTAAAGTCCCGCAGCATATTATCATTGTCGTATTTCATCACGCTTACCGCGTATTACGCTATGCCAAAATAGAAAACTACAAATTAGCATTTGGATTTTGCACCCATTAGCTTTTGCGCACAGTTTATTTGTGTTCCAAAATTTATTAAATATTTAATTTAAAATTCGATTTTTAGTATTTGAAATCATTATTCTAAAATTCAAAATCATTTATAAAATTGAAATCATAGCTTCGCGTCTAATTTATATAACTTGAAATAGTATGACTCAGATGGATAGACAGACTAGATTGAGGTGCGTAAAACAGAAACCGCAAATACCGTTAAAAAGGGAATATGATGCTCAAAGCATATAAACTTTGATAAAACTGGATGGATGTGTTTTTTTTTTTTTTCAGCACTACTAAAAAAAAATAATACTAAAATTAACTACGAACTTCATCTCTGATTCATCGCTATTTAATCGGAACTAACGACAATACTTTTGTTGCTAAGTAGGATTTTACCATTTAGCGATAAAATTTGTCCGTCGCTAAATCTAGTTATTTTTTAATAGGGAAGGTACATAAAGAGAAGCAGGGGAGCACGGGACACATGGGAGACGCATTATAATTTTAGGCAAATGCAAATGCAAATGCTCCTATAATTATGTATGCAAGCTGCAACATCAACTAATAAACTAAGCATATATTATAATTATTATATATATATATATATATATGTGCCAATATTGCTGCTGCTAGTCAATCTCTTTCAATATCCTTTTTTTCCCATACTTTGATAAAGATTTATAACTTGTCCATGTCAAGTTTTATATTTCTGCTTGGTTGGGGGGATCTTCCTCAACATGCATAGTTTCTACAGAGCATAAGATTTTGAAATTTAATTATATATATTGATAAAGATTTTTTATTTTTTTTACATTGTTAGATGTACTTTATTATATAATAACAGGTAATATATATGTAGCTTCTACAGAATAAATGATTTTTACCCTTTAGTAAAATCCCTATCTAATAATGTGCTTTTTTTGGGTTATTTATTCTGCTTAAACCAACTAATTTGCTTCTTCTTTTTTCTCTAAAGAGAGGCAAAAAGATTCTGAAATAAGGTAATAAATTTAAGGGTATGTAGAAAAATATTTTTTCGATATGATTTTCAAGAAAATAAATTAATTTAACTTATTTTCTTGTATTCGATATTATATTAATAATATAACTAATGTATATAAATAAAAATATTTATTTATAATTTGAACACATATTATGAAAATATGAGTGTAAGCATAGGAGTGTTATTCATGACTTTATTTATTTTTTTACTTTTCAAAGTTATTTTCCACATTTAAAAAGAAAAAATTATTTTAAATTACTTATCTACGTACATGTACTATCATTTGACCTTTATTTTTCCCCAATATATAATAGATTAAAGACTGACCCCACATAAACTCAGAACACTCTGCCATTAGCAAGTGGTTAATAATTAATTAATCAAATTATAAGGTCAGATAGATAGATGAATCATGCAACTTATTCATTTCTTAATTTAATTAACACCTAATTACTTTTTTTTTCCAAATGATATTATTAGGGAAAACAAACCTGCAGAACTATGTACTACCTCTAAATTAAAATGGAAAACGTGATGAGTATTTTATCTTTTTTTATCAGAGTATATATTAAACAAATGATTAAACAATAGTGTACGTATCTAAATTTGTTTAATTCCATGCAGGAGAATCAGAATCCACCAGATTTAACTTATAAATATAAAATGTTTATGAAAAGATAGTATATAATTTAGCCTTAAGCCTATACCAAAAGGTGAGATCCCTTTAATGTTCCAAAGAATCAAGAAAAAAAAAGATTTATTAATGTAAGTTAATGACATTACATTACACTCTAATCACTTAATTATTGGACTGTAATTTAGGATTAAAATTTTATTTTGATTAAAATAATTATAATTAGCATAAAAAAATAGAGATTATAATTAATACCTGTTACCACATTCATGCATTGTTGAGTTGTCCTATGTATAAATTTACATGCATAAACACGCTTTGTTTGAGTAGACGTAGTTGAAAAATAGACAGTTGGAGTAACTGTACAAAGAAAAAATAATATTAATAATTATAATAGTAGCTTTAATTAATTTTCAACAAATAAATATATTCATAAAATACAACAATTAATAATCATGCTTACTTAAGGGATAACATTAAATAATAATTAAAGGGGCCTGAATTGTTTTCTAAGGCAAGGCCTAGCTCTCTCTGGATCATCAATATTAATTCCCACCTACAAAATATTCAAATGTTTTCTAAATCCTCACAAGTCTCTTTGGCAATAAATACTGAGGCAGATTCAAAAATTTAGTTATGAGTTTTGGATATTAATTTCTGAATAAACTATTCATATATATATATAGTCTGATAAAAAATTAAGTTTGACCTTATCCGAATAATTATATAATTATAATGCTGGCTCCGCCGCTAAATAGATCTATTTGTAACTACTCATGCCCAGTTGTGAAAACATTAAGTCAACAAAATGTTGAATATTTAATATATGCTAGACTAGAATTACGAAACATAAGAATATAGCTAAAAATAGATTCTCAATCAACATTAGGAAATTGCAACTATAAGGGAAAAAAAAAACGAAAGTTTAGATGGATTTGATGATACGTATAGAACCGCCCACAAGTTTTAGCATTTTCAAGTAATTAAATATGAGAATTTAATATTAGTGAAGAGATAAGGAGACAAACTGGCTAGATCAATTATATTAGATGCTTAATTTAGAGAGGGGAAATTGTAATTTTTTTTTAATTATTATTATTATCTCAGCAACCTTCAAGAGCAGGACTGAATTATGATCATCCTTATCATGATATATACTACTAATAATTAATAATTATTCTGCTAATCATTTTTATGACCCTTGGCTCTTCAAGGTTTTTGCGACCCTTTGCTAATTACAATTACACGTCTCCTAATCATTCTTTGATGAAATACAGGATGAATAAGAAACATAAAAATATACATATCAATATTTCATTATATTATATAGTAAATTGCATTCCAAAATAAAGATAATTAATTAATTTGACAACGCTATAGATTCAACCCCCCCTACCCCCCACCCCCCGGCATTAGCTTAAGTTTTTGTTGGGCTGTTTTTGCAAAAAATATGACGTTAATTAAAAGCATTTGCCCCACAAGCACAATTATATATGTATAAAATCTAATCTTGGTAAGCCCCCCCTTCTACCAAAAAAAGAAAAAAAATTAACCGAAAAAGAAGAAGAAGATAGATGATGTTATAATTGTGGCACGTTGTGTTCAAAATATCAAGATATATTTAATATATAAGAACAATAAATACAATGTAATTTTATAAGTAGGATCTAAAAGAGATAGAGTAAAAAAGATATGGAGATGTCATAGTTGTGTGGCACCCTTGTGTTCGAAATATCAAGGTATAAAATGATAACAATATATTTAGTGTAATTTTAGAAATAGGAACTGAGAAGGATAAATATATAGACAAAGATTTTCCTTGCCTTTATTAGATAGGGAGGTTGTTTTTGATAAACCTTTGACTAAAGTTCGAAATATCAAGATATAGACAAATACTAGAGATATAGGAAATTCCAATATACAAATATATACAATTAGACATAAGAAATCACAAAGCAAATTTAAGTGACATTTTAGTTAAACTTTTTAAAAAACTCGAATAATTATTTATTGCAAACTGATCAATTTTTTAAAATTGTCACACCTAAGTACTTAGAAAAGAAAAACATGTAGAAGACTTATCTCGAATTAACCGTACATAAAGATAACTCGATTTCCTTCGATCTCCATGAGTGGTCCTGAAAGGGAATGAATGATAAAAATAGCACGTCGTAGCAATGGAAAATTTTGAAATTCCCGATCGATACAAAGTACTCTAGCCGGGATAAAAATGGCTATGTAAAAAAAAAATACAATAAATTGCTCAAAAACACACTTAGCTTTAATTAAGAGTAGTAGAAGAGTATTTATGAACACACTCTTAATTTGATAGTCTTACCATTAATCAACAAGTGTTCAAATTAGTAATGGCTTAATCTCCGTATTTGAATAGGAACAATGCAAGTGATTTTAGTTTTTGATATAAGAGAAAGGACACAAATTAAGCAAGTTGTCATATTGCTTCAAATTAAAATACCCCTTTTCACATGAAAATTCAATTTCCAAGTTCATTTTTTTGGTTAATATTTCCTTTTCCTGTTCTTTAGTGAAGCAAAAAGACAATTTGAATATTAAGGAAGCTAGTGGATAATTATTAATTAAAATAAAACTCAGTGCCATAATTGGGCAGACGGCCTTGCGAGGAACTCTTTAGATCTATTATTTCTTCGTCTATATTTGACTTGACATACCTTTAAGAAATAATAATAAGTAAAATGATAATTTTACTATATCAATTGTTATTATTATAAATCATCATACTCAATGAGAAATGATTGAAAATATTTAGTACTTAGTTAATAATGAGGTAAAATAGATATAAAATGATCAATTATTTTTTTATTTTTTTCCAACTGAACAAGTAAAAATAAACATCTAATTAGTTAATGGACAAAGTAAAAATGGACGGAGAGAGTATTCTTTTTTTTTCTTTTTTAAGGTCAAAGGGAGTATGCAACATTTTATCTTTGATCCAGTCTGGACTTATAAAATGTTGACCCCAATGGACTCATTGATCAAATATGTGGGTCAAACATATTAAAAAATTTAGCAATTTGCAAGAGATTGAGTTGATTCAAGTACATTTTAAAAATGAATTCATCCCTTTTTTTATATTGATCTTGGGGGAATAGCCAATTATCTAGACATTAAACGAAAGGGAGATGTGTTGGATATATAATTTTAAAATGTTCGATCTTCAAAAAAATAACAAAATATGTGTTGACTTTGAGGGTTTTCTGTTAATGTTTGGGGACCGTACGGGGCTTCGAAAGGCTACATAATTTTGCCATGTTGGGGTTTCAATCAAGAACACTATTATATTAATTCTACTGATCAACTAATTGATACTGACTAATATTTACTTCAGTACTCATTTTCTTTAAAAATACTGTTTACTTTCTTTTTTATTAAGGGAATCGAGAACATTGAATATTCTATATACCTAATGTATATATGAACTCGTGTTGTGATGGGATAAACAAGATCTTTTAATTAACCTTAATCACAAGTGAAATTTGGATTTTAGGAATAGAAAAGAATCCTGAAGAAAGTGTTTTTCCGCTCAATGAATCTTATGAACACGAATCTGAATTAAGTTAGAGCCTCAAAGTGAATATTAAATATCGAGTGATGGTAAAATAGACTTGATATCATGGTTATATGTTTATGTTTGTGGATATGACCAGGGGCGTAGCTAAACTCATGTCTTCGTCGGAAAATTATATCGTATATGTTAACTCCTGTATTCAGATTAGAAAACCAAAAATAATAAAAGATGAAAAGAAAAACACAAAGAACTATCCGAGTCCACAGAACCCACTGTGTGTCTTTAAGAAATTTAATCCCCTCAAGTACCCGAAGTTGCAGATTAATTCCTCCCAAGATAAAACGGATTAACCATTAAAGAAGTAGTGGTACCTCAAACTTCGATAATTTCAACAAACTCAAAATGACAGCAACGAATCACACACAAAAAATCCCAAAGGATATTTACAAAGACTACTAAAAAAGAGCACGGACTTGGCTTGGTGTCGGGAATGGAAGAACAGCAAGAGACAGGGCTAATCGTTGGTTTTGTCTACTATATTAATTAGAATTATGATTGATATCCTCGAGGCGCTTTTCCTTAAGAGACGGGATAAGAAAGAGAGAGAGCTCGTGGCTGTATATTTTTTATCAAATTGATTCCTAACAGGAACAGGATTGGCAAATGTCACTGTGCGTAACACATTTAATTGGAAGTGGAATGAAGATAATGCGCTTTACTCTTTCATTTGTAGCTGGATTAGTCCTTTGGTTGGGCTAACTTGAATCAGTTTAGTTTTTCACTAAGCCTCATCTGAGTGCTATATACTATTAGCTCCTTGATTACTTATCAAATAAAATGAACATTTTTGAATCACCGCCTACGGCCCCTCGATCTTATTAGCTTAGTAGCAGCCGTGGAAGTTATAGTAGTTCTAGCAGAGTAAGCTAGAAGATGACCAATCTCCCCATCATGATTCATGATTGGTGGCGACTCGGATGGCATCTGATTAACTAGCGCAGGAGAGTGAGTTCCCGCAGGTCATTTTTTTCTCTTATGAGGCAAGTCTTTTAGAGCACAAGAACGACTTAGAATCGGTACCGCCATCCGAACAGATGCAGCTAACCAACGGGCAAGCAGGTTCCGCGGGTTAGGAGGCTGCCTTTAAGTGATAGGGGGGCCCTCATTTCATACAAAGGAAAGCAGAAGGATGGGACTGTCGTGTCGATCACATTCGATTGAGAGTTCTCACCTCTTTGAGCTTAGGTCAGCAAGAAGTCATCCCCGAGGAAAGAATGAGTCTTCGGCGAGCCGGTACCCACTACCTGTTCCAGAAACCTCTTTTCTCATAGCTCATAGGTAAGTGTGAAATTAGCCAGTTGTTCCTCTCTCGTTGGTCGAGCTACTTTGTTCCTCAAATAAGTCGGATTCGGGAGCCCCTATTAATGAACAGGGGAACGGAACCATAAACTAAGGCGATCAACATTCCTCTTCCGATTCATTGACTATTCTCACCTTCTACCGGTCAAGTTAGTCCGCCCCTCTCCTTTACTGGTGAGCTAGTCCTCGTTCTTTATTGATCGAATACGAGATCTCGGTATATGATTATTTAAGGTGTGGGGAGGGAAAGTTTCACATAAGTTTCCCCATTCCCGAGTGACATAAGGGAAAAGGGGTCTTTCACAATTTGGTTTGGACCCGGCCTGTACTTTTAGTGAGCAACCAAACCTCTCTTCTATACCCGGGGAGTTACGTTAGCGCTTAAGAATCTTTCTTTCGTAGGTGAATCTCGATGTCTATTCCTAGCTAATCAAGAAAGGGTTGTCCTCCCTCTCAATCAATGCTGTTCTCCCTCTATTTCCTTCTTCCGGTGGTTGAGCGAGTCCGTTCTTCGTCCTTTTCAGACGTTAGCGCTTGGTTGTTGCCAAACAAACCCAGTTCCGGTGGACGGGGGAAGAAGAGGAATCAAAATCAGAATCGGAATCTTGTTCTGAGAAAGGGTATGTTGCAGGGGAATCTGGCCCAGTTAATTAATCGGGTTTTAGAGAACACGGCCCAAGCCGAAGTCGGTTTCAGACTACTATCCGGCCCTAGCTGAATGGTTTGATTTTTCAACGAAAGATGGGTTTGAAAACAGGTACCAAATTGTCTTGATAAGGTGGGGATGGTTCTGCCCCTTTCCCCAGGAAATTGCTCTGATTGACCGAGATCTCGTGTTCTTTCAAGAGTGATATGACACCATGCTAGTCGGACGGGAAGTAAGGCTTAGGTAGGGCGCCTAGTCGGAAAAGCCGTAATCAGGTTACCCGAGATAGAATAGGGCTCAGTGCAATAGTAAATCTAGTAAATATAATAAGAGAAGAATTAGCGTAAGAAAAGCCTAGCCTTTCCCTTACCGACGAGTGAGTACCCTTTTTTCTCTTTTTAGTTGAGTTGGTGTTCAATGTGCCCCGTGGGTACAAACAAGATTGAAAGGGTCAACAATCCCTTACTTTAGTAAGCAACCTCAGTTCCCTTACTTGTTAAAGTAAGCAAGTCAACTCTCTTACTTGTTCTTGTAAGCTATTTCTTTCCCGTACTTTAGTAAGTAAGCATGTAAACGACCATCTCTCCGCAGATAAAAGACTAGAGTAGGCCCCATAGAGATGTTGACATCTGGGTTCACTGATCTTGAAAAACTAACGGAGATAAGGTCGATAGCTTGCTTTCTCGTGAAAGTACGGAAGAAGGTCGCTGAGGTAGAGTCCATAGGCAAACTTCTTAGGATGTCTTTGCCCCGTTCCCGGTTCCTTTTGAAGACCCATAGTAGCCGCAAAGCACCATTCTGCGCACTCAGAATAAAAGAGTGAATTTCCACAATGAGTTTCAAAGTGTCTATGAACATGAAAAATCTCCTTTCTACAGCTTACAACTTTCATCGCCCTTATATTTAGCTCTCCAAAGAGCAATTCTTCTCAAAAGGTGCTGACCATTCTAAACGTGGCTTCAAAGTTATTCTTTCTAAGCGCGGATTCAGTTGATTAACTGTGCCACCTTCCTTCTACTAGTTGATTTAACCGCATCAACCGCAAAGAAAGTGACGACCTATTCTCTAGCAGCAGCAGGGGCAAGCCTAAACATCTACACCTTCCATGGGAATTTTGGAAGAATTCCATTTCCTTAAGGAATCAGTCCCAAGAGCGGCTACGACTACGAGAGCAGTTACCCTTCTAACCTTAACACCGGTTACGTCCTTCTTCTGTCATCGGGGATGGGAACCTTGGTAGGAATGTTGGAGGGTTCTCGGCAGGTAGGTTTGATGCTAGCCTTGTTGCCTTGGCATTGGCTGATTCAAGACATCCTCGCAAAGGCGCCATCTTTCTTAAGTGACTTTTATAGACCTCTTTTTCTTAAATACGATAATTGGGTTTTTGAGACCACTGCGATAAATGAGCTTTTGAGACTCCGTTTTGTTAACAACAGGTACTCTTTCTGCCTTACTTTAACAAGTAAGCAAGTAAACTACCTTCACGGGTAAGGATCATCTGCCCTATGAAAACTCATAGCCTCGATAGTGGTCTAAGGCAAGAAAGTATGATCCGTCACGTGTGCCAAGGAGATGGCGATTAACATTGAATTCTCTCCTCTTGTTTTAATATGAATTGACTCCGCTTCGGTCACTTTCTTCGTAGGTCCTTAAGCAACTCCTCTTGTCACTAGTCACTATGGCCGAAGGTTAGCAAGCCTGTCTCTTGATATAAATAGTCATTCCTTTCTTTCCTTTGTTAGAGAATCACCTCTCTCTGGTCTGGTAGGAATTCCATCTCTTCTGTAGTCATGCCTGTAGTCAGCCAGGGAGTGAGGAAAGCCGCTTTCAAGCCAGTACGGTACCACTCTCTCCTCAAATCGGATATTGGACCCTGTTATCGAATAGGTTCTTTCAGCTAGGAATGGAGTATAGGTACAAAACCGGTTGAAAGCTCTCCAACGGTAGCTGTCGAACGGTCAAATCGGCTTGTCTTCGGTCTGTCAATGAACTTCCTTCTCGCCCTTGATTACAAAGCACCACAATCTAAAACTGTCAAAAGAAATTGAACATGATTGTTGCAACTGTTCATTCCTTAATTTCACAATCATAGATGTCGTCACACGAGAATAGGTGGAGGACTTATTAAAGGCATATCTGGGGGAGAGAGAAAAAGAACTAGCATAGGGTATGAAATCCTTGTTGATCCTTCTCTCTTCTTGCTCGACGAACCAACTTTAGGCCTTGATTCGTCCTTCGCAAGGAAAGAGCGAGTCGGTTCCCCTTTCTGTCTTTTGGTTGCATAAAGAAAATATATTCAAATTGACAAACCACCAATAGAGTGAGAAAATGGGGGAAAGTGTACATTAGGCCATGTGCAACAAATAAAGTACAAGGATAGCACTGTACCCTCATAGTCCTCAATCTTTGGCACATCTGGATTGGCGGAAACTCACTCGGTCTGCGCGTCTACCAGGGCACCATACTGACTTTTATATTTACGAAATAAGAAGTGCACTCCACTTTATAAAGAGTGAATTATAGTGAATATAATTCACTCTTTCACAACAAAAATATGTAGTCTTATTTTTCTATATTCAACCAAGAAACACCCCTCCACCTGGATTCGAATCCTAATACTATTATTAAATAATAATAAAAGGAATATACCAATATAAGATCTTCTAAATCTTGAGATTGCAATTCGCCCCCTAACTTTGTTCTATTGTATTTGCCTTCTCCTTAATTTCCATAAATGTGGCTAGCTCTTTTGTTTAATTTGTGCTTACGCGTACTTATTTATGCATATAATGACTCTATGAAGAAATATCAGATGGTGTCCTGCTAGGAGGAATGTGAATCCTGAGGAACCACCAGTCCAAGTTGGACCAGAGGGTCCAAATGCACCCGTTGTTCAACCCCCCCCCCTCCTCCCCAAGATGATATCACTACTAAGGAGTTATAGAATGTTATCCAGATGTTGGCACATGTTGTTGAAGCACAAGTTTGTTGCAATAGAGCAGACCGTTATGATGGGGCTAACACTTCCAGAGTTTGAGAGTTTTTAAGGATGAATCCCTGAGTTCACTGGGTCAAACCTCAACGAGGATCCATAAAACTTCATGGATGAGCTTTAGAAGGTATTTGATCATGCATGTTATTGATGTTGAGCGTATAGAGTTGGATACATACCAACTCAAGAATGATGCCAGAATATGGTACAACTAGTGGAACAAGACTAGAGGAGAAGGTGCATCACTCTTTGGCTAGACTATGCTTGAGAATGCTTTCTTGGGGGCACTTCTTTCCCTAAGAGTTAGAGAAGCAAATGTGAGGGAATTCCTCAAGGACTCTATGAGTGTGCAAGAATACAACCTAAAGTTCACCTATCTATCTTGTTATACTCCTAAGATAGTGGCTAATATGAGGGCAGAATGAGTTTGTATGTGTCAGGACTCTCTTGCTATTTAAATAAAGAGAGTAAGCAGAGCTGATAGGGGAAATGGATATAGATAGGCTTATGATTCATGTGCAACAGGTGGAGGAGGATAAGTTAAATGATAGGGAGGAATTTCAAAATAAGAGGGCCAAGACAAAAAATCATGAGTCTGGCTAGGAAAAGACCGAGAATGGGAATCGTTTATCCTTTCAGCAAAGGTAATCTGGATCTGCTCCATCATCTGCTAGTGCGACTGCACCAAAGAATGTGAATGATCACAGGATCCAGAACTCCTCGAATTTTAGAGCTTAGGGTTCTTAGTTGCAGGGCAGTGTGGCACAAGGGTTCACTGGCAACTCACTCTGTGATAAGCGTGGTAATCTTCATTCAGGGAAATGTCGTGTTGGTACTGATGTTTATCAGAAGTATTGAAAAATAGGTCTCTTTTCTAGGTAATGCCCGATGTAGAACCAGGGTAACAGGGGAAGCAGGGCCCAAGCTTCATCGGCACCCCCACCAGGTAGAAATGCACCAAAGGGTACCACTTCAGGAGCATGCAGAGGTTTAAACCATTTATATTTTATCTCCAGTCGTCAGGATCAGGAGAAGTCCTTTCTCTTGATGTGTATTCCTTACTTGATCCAGGTGTGAGTTAATACACATAACCCACTGTGTATCGTTAAGAAACTTAATCCCCTCAAGTACCCGAGGCTGTAGATTAATTCCTCCCAAGATAAAACGGATTAACCTTTAAAGAAGTAGCGGTACCTCAAACTTCGATAATTTCAACGAACTCAAAATGACAGCAACGAATCACACACAGACACGATCGATCGATTTTGTTTTGTAAGAAATGTATGCAAAAGAAGGGAAGAATTCGATGTAGAAAAATGAGATAAAACCTCTCTATTTATAGCCAACAAAGGGTAAAGGTCACAACCCTTTGGAAAGAAGACAACATTTCAGAAAGAAGACAACCTTTTAGAAAAGTCACAACACTTTGAAAAAGGCATAACCTTTCAAACGGTCACAACCCTTTAGAAAGGACACAACCTTTCATAAAGGTTACAACCCTTCGCCATAGTCACAACTCTTCAGGAGAGTCACAACCCTTAATTTCCTGTTCATACCTTTAAAACCCAACAGTATATACAAGTAAAATGATAAACAAAGTGGTTAAATAACATATGTTCATACCTTTAAAACCCAACAATCCCCCACACGAATAGGGAATGACTATTGTTAAAACATATGCATGAAAAACTGTGTGATTCGTAATTAAGGATTGATTGCCTCTGGATAAGTGGGTTTCCCTTTGAACTTTCCGTAGTGAACATATATCGGATATACTCGGTCAATCGGTAGATTTGATATCTTTGAACCGTCGAGCTTTGGTGTATACCTAGACAACATAAGTCACTCAATCAACCATTAAACTGTTTTTGGTTCTCATTGTTTTGTTCGTTTCATGAACACCCTTGACACAACAATATGATGTAGCCCAGTGATTTCAGGCGTCTTAGAAGAGCAACAATATGATGTAACTCAGTGGTTTCAGTTGCCTTAAAGAGCAAATGCATGCAAACTTAAAGTATTCGCGTGTTCGAATCTTACTAGTAGTAGCTCCTTTTTTTTCACTTTTTAAGAAGAGTAGGCTCACTTCAGCACCTGGACACCCTTCGTGAAATTTCTGACTCTGCCACTTGATATGATTTCGATTATGATTAGGATTGGAGCTCAAGAATATAAATATGATGTTATATCACTTGAAATCATATTGCCTTTACTAATGAAAGAAGTAAGTTATTTATAAATTACAAGGCTGAGGCATCAACTAATAGGAAAGCTTCACTCGAGCCCTGAAATACTAAAACTAATAGACATTAACCATGTGGCAATATCGTTAGTGGTGTCAGCTAATGTCCTGGGTGATTTGTACAACAATATCCATGTATCTGTCCTTTTTGTCTCTTTGGCCACGTCACTAGGACACAAATCCTCCATCATATACTCTTCTCTAGAAGGTTAATCTTGTCAACTTCCTGCTTCACTCAAACCTCATCACCACATGCCCTTCATCCCTATTGTCGTGTTCTCTAGCCAATTTACCCAATACAGGTACCACTATTGAAATAATTAGTAAAAGATATTATGCATATGAGGAATAACACGTACTATTGTTCTACAAAAGGATTGTAACATTTTCAAATAAGTGCAATTTCAACGGTTTATGTCCTCTTTAAAAAGAGATGTCAATTACTTCATATTTGTTACTTTTAGTTCAAGTGATAATAAGCTTGTTGTATCCCAAATTAAAGGAGCATTGTCTCCTAACCCCATAGATGGGTAATCACTCCTTTTGATAGTGATAGTATCTTTTCAAAATATTTTGACCAATCAAATAAAAAAAAATTAGAAAATATTTTCCTCCATGCACATACCAAACAAACCCTTAATCTTTTACAATGTAAAGGAAAAAAAGAAAAAGGAAACGGGAGGTGACAAACAGGGTCGAAGCTAGAAGTCTAGCTACAGTTTCAGGCGAATCTAATGATTTTTGCACAAATAACATATTTGTGTTACAAATATTTATAAATTATAAGTTTAAAATGCAGTTACTGACATTTGAAGTAGTCAATTTAAAAATTAAAATTCTGAACTCCACCTATGGACAGGGAAAACATGTAAATATACCCAAAAATTATGGCCACATTTATCCAATCTAGTTTGGTACACATGAATAATGAGGTATCTGTTGTTATTTCTCCAGCATTTTGACATGATGACATGTGACTACGACATTATATTGATGATTATCTCTCCTCCATCTAGAACAATTTATTATAAAAAATAATTGTTCCCGTGAAAAAGAACCCTCATGATGAATTGCATGTACTTAGAATATATAATATAAAAAATAGAATTATGGAAATAAAAAGTCAATATATATGACCCACTGATTATCAAGATCCTTTCTTTAACAGCGTGAAATGTTGACTTGAAAGAAAAACAAGTGCATGCCAAATGTTGGATGAAGCTGACGTTGGGATTGAATGCGATACCCATTAATAAATAAAATAGTATAAATGGCATGAATGACAGTGTAAATATTGAATATTCGTGGGATTGTGTATGACGTGTTTAATTCTAGTTGGGATTCTACAAAAATTTGATTCTCATTAGAATTCTTGGAGGCTACTATATGTCTAAACTCTAGCTTATGTCTATGGAAAGGGTACTATATTCCTTGAAAAGTCATCTCGAATATTTCGCAAATTCATGAAATTTTCATAAAGAGATCAAAGTTAAATCATCCTAGTTCGAGAAATATGTCACTAACGGTCCTCGAATCATGGATAAATCTTGTAAGAGAAAAATCAAGAGAGGAACAAAATTGTACCCGCATTAATATCAATAAAATATTCTTACTTCTTCAGATTTTATTTGTAGTATTTACTTTCCATTTGTTCAAAATTTGTTGCTAACATATAGTAATATAATATACTATATTGAGTAGTAATATTTTTTTTCAGTAACTATATTGAGTATTAGGAGTAGATAAATATGTAACTTTACCGACATGGGTTATAGTACATGCTTCATTCTTAATCAAATGTCTTGGATTCAAATTCTGGGTATAGAAAAAATAATGTCACCTTCGAATGAACCCTACAATACACGATCCAAATTTAATACAAGCTTCAAACATCGGATGAAAAAATAATATATATATATATATAACTTTATTAGCTTTTGAATGAAGATATACGCTGAAAACACAATCTAATAATGCAAATTTTGAAATGACTAATGAGTTGTGCGACTAAAATGAAGCCAAATAGGCAGCAAATGAGGGAGGTCGCTTCCTCTTCAGGAGACAGCCCATAGAGAGGAACCACCCCATTTTTGTGACCACTACAATTTGCTATTTTGATTTGAATTTAAGATTTTTTTATTTTTTTTATTTTCTAAATGATTCAAATTTATAATCTTAAAAAATTGAAGGTAAACAATCTTTGTCATCTAGACAATCCTTTCTTATCTCATTTTAAGCTTTAATAATTCACCAATATAGGGTATTTATTAATATAAAATATTATTACGATAATTGAATTGATTTTGTACGTAATGCTATTATTATACGTCTAAGTTAAAATGTTAAAGGAATTGAATTGCAAGAATTCTATGCACACAATAAAAGAATTAGAACGATTTGGAGATAACTATTGAGTTTATGAGATAAATGTGTGGATCGATCAAAGAATACAAGTTCAACATGAAAATATTTCTACTTGCATCAAAAGAGAATTTTGAAATTAGGAGAAATTGGGTGGAGATCAAAACAAATTAAAGTTAAAGTAGGATTTAGATTCCTTAACCATATTCCGATGGAATTTGAAGAAAGAAACCAAAGAAAAGTTGGCCATCAGTCCATCACTACTCCTAGATAACACCATATTGATTTTATTGAAGCTTACGCGATTCACACAAGTAGATTAATTAATTCTTGGTAAAATCGTTATTGTGAGAATGCTTTATGAAATTCAACTAATTAAACATGTAATTATATTTTCAATAATAAATAACAGCGTAACTCAAACTCACAATTTTTATCGACATATATCGAAGCATGTGATCCAATTCATTTAAAAAATTGAAACGGCGCATGCAACGGCAGATACACAAGTGGATGAAATGTCAACAATTTGGGCTTTTGGATTATACGAAAAGACACCCTCATATATAACTACGATTTCTCATGTCCCTCGTGCACCAGCCAATACCTTACGTAATGCTTCACTTTTTATATTTTTCCTCATGCTTTTTCTAATATATTTGCCTCTAACTACCAAATTGATTCTTTTAAATCTTTTCTTGGACTATGTTTTTCTTATTTTAGGTTTTATTTATTTAATTTAGTGTTCTTAATTGGATTCAAGGCGGAGTCAGTATGTTGGTTACAGATTCGATCGAACCAGTAATTTTAGTTCATACTTTAAATTTATAGTATGAAATTTCTTGAATTTGTACAAATTATTAATTTTGAACCCAATAACTTGAGAGGATGAGAACATTAAACTCATAAACTTCAAATTCTGACTCTAGCTCATACTAGATTACTATCTTGACTTCAAGAGAGTTTCGTTACTTTCGAAAAATATAGATTTCACAACGTAAGAATCTCATGAAGATATCGTTAGCTGTCTGTCTTGACTAAGTAGAACAACGATGGCAAAAAGTAATCGTTGCATTTTAATTAATTACTAGCAAGGAAAAAGATAATTTTGGACAAAAACTTTGACCCAAATTTTTAAAAGTTTGTATGTTTGTCTGACTAAGAAGAACATTCGTTATCTTTCGGTCTAATTGATGGAGTTCAAATGTACATGGACAATAAGTCCTAGCACACATAAATATTTTAACTCAAGCATAAAAGTCGTATTCAAAGTTTTAAAAATGGTAGCCAAAATCCATGACCAACAAACTAGTATAAAATAACAAATTGTTTCTGTTTATATATACTTAAGGTTTTTAATTATATACGATTGATAATATGTTATCATTTTTCTAAGATGTCAATCGTACTTATGGAGCGCTACTCGTAATAGTATTTCAAATAATTTAATTGTATAAATATTTTTTTGGATAATTATCAACATAGAATAATGTCAACTTTGTAATTGTAATATATTAAACCATACAATTGCATAAATAGAAGTTGGATTTCAACATTGACCACCTGAATTTAAAAGTTTTGATGATATTAAAGTCAGAAAGTTGACATCATTTACAGCTCTGAACAATTAAAAGTCAAATTATTGAACGGTCCCTAGGTAAGTTTTAGAATATTTTTTTTGCTATTAAATTATTAGGATAAACTAATGTACCCCAACTTGGTACTTTAAAATTTGTTCTATTATATATATATGTCCGCAACAAATTCTGGGGCTTAAGGTTTATTCAAATTCAGTTATTATAATTAGTGTGTGTTTGAAAAAGAGTCAAAATAAAATACAGAAATATAGTTGTAATATTTTCATTAGTAGCCAAAAAAGGAATAGTAATGCAGCATGGGTGCATGCATGTGTAATCTGCCGACGAGCCGTTATTTTTGAAACAATAATGTCTTTTTTCTTCTTCATGTGTAAAATTTATCTTTGTTTAAAAATATTAAATATAAAATTAAATTTTAATCTAATATCATACCATTAAATATTTTTAAAATTTTATATGGCTATTGTCAATTAGTGATGATGATGACTAACAACAGATTGTACGGGTGTTGATTTGAGATGGTGTTAATTAATAATGGTAGTTGTGGATACACGTAGTATTTTATGGTATATTGGTTGGCAGTAGTAACTACTCGTGGTTGTTGTTGGTGATGGCTAATAGTTTGTAGTGGAATGATATTGATAGCTAACATTACTGATATATAATGTTGACTAATGGTGATAATTATCAATAGTGATTAGTTGATTTAATAATGATTAATGGTGATGATTGAAAATGATGGCTAGTGGTAGACAATTGATTTTGGTGATCGACGGTCGTACTGATGATTCGAGTTGGGTTGAGGATGGTGGTTGTGGATAGTAGGTGGTGTTCATTAACGATAGTGGTAGTTGCGGATGAAATGGTGGTTGTGGATGGTAGTGAAAGTAGATAGAGTAGCGTTGAACAGTCAACTTTGGAGAAATTCTTAAATATACATCTTAATGATATTAAGATTTTGTTATAGATGTTAACCATTCAAACCCATTAAGTGGTTATAAAATAACAAAAAACGAACATAGTACATAATGGTTAAGATTTGAATTATTAAGATTCAAATATTGAAAATAAACCTACTTAATGAGTAAGATGTGAACATATATACATGGACTAAGATCTAAATAATTTCATTTGAAATTTTATTGATTCGTATATCGATTCGCTTTATGTTGATATAAAGCATATAAATACAATAGATATGAATCAAATTATACATTGATACAAAGCGAATTTGATATTTTAAACTACTAAAATGTTCAATAATTAGTCAAATCGTCGCTATAATTAGTGTAATTAAGACTCAAAATACCGTTATTTTAAAAAAAAATATTCTTATGCAATAGAAATCCGACACGCATTGGGTGTAAATTATAATGGAGGAAAAAAGTGGTGATTCAGTGTGAATGCATGATAAGGTTGCAATTTTTGTGTAAATAAATAAAGAATGGCTCAGCCTTTGCAGAATCGTTTCTTTCTATTTTTCACCTCTCGTTTTAATCAATTATGTATCATCAAATTTTCAGTTTCCTTCGACTCTTTTTAGCTTTTAATTTTTTTAATTTCTTTCTATTTTTAATTGTTTTGGTTCACAACTTTGATCATACCGTACCGTATGTTCACGGTTCATCAAATTATAATTTTATTCTATTCACCCAATGTAAATTAATACTTAATTGAAAGTTGTTAACTTGAGTAGAGACAAGATGGTGGGTTAATTAATTGAAGCGTTTGTGTATAATCAAGTAGCTAGAGAGTCGACAAGAAGAAAAGAATTGGGAAATTGTATAAATTTCATTAATATAGGAGCTACTTACATAGATATATATTAGTTTGTAATATTACGAATCTTATTAGATTTTGATGTGTCCGGATACATACACAAATATATGTATCTCCTACTACATGGGTCAAAAATAGAAGTTATTTGTTCTAGATATATTGTATTCAAGTGGACTCACATGTATCTAGGATATATAACAAATCTTGCTCGTCACTCTCCTATGTATCCCCGATATATGTGAATCACACCAAATACATACAGAGAAATGACTAGTGTGTATCTAGTGTGATTTGCATGTATCTAGTGTATATCTAGTGTGATTCTTAGGTATCGGGGATACATAATTATCTCGTTCGCCTCCCTCCCCATCCTGCTTGCCTCTCTTCTATTTTAGTGTATCTGATAGCAAAAATACATGTATCTAAGTGTATCTTTTTTAATATATATTAGAAAACTCTTAATAAGGGGTAACAAACGTAATATTTTAAAAGTATAAGTGATAATAATATATATCATACTAATTATGTTGTTTCTCTTTATTAAGCTAGAAGCTCTGCAACACTATGAAATTTCTTTTTCAATATATATGTGTCACGTTAATTATTGGAGAATTTATTTTCTAGGTCCCTTACAAAAAATGTTTAGTCTTATGGCCTTTTATCAAGAAAATTTTATTTGTTACACATACGAAATTTAATAAGATGATTTTTCTACTATTCATTTTGTAAGCTAAGTGATCAAAAAATAATAACTCCTCTAAAATTACAGAGATTATAATGATACTGAAATTTTATCATAGATTTTGGCTAAATTTTTTATAAATAATATCTAAAATTATATTAAATAAGTGTTTTTATTTATTGAATTGATCCATTATTAAAACCTCAAACTTAATTGTGTTTTCATTTCAAACAAAACGACTACTTTTAAATATTATTTCTCTGTTTCATATAATACTAACTACTAAGTAACATTTATTTATTTTTATAATAAAGTTCAGTAATCAAACTAATTTTTATAAACTGTGTCTCCACCTTTTCCTTTTTCGTAACCCCCAAAGAATATGATACTCCCGTTTTGGAAACAGTCTTTTTTTTTTAATTGAATGATTACTTTATCTGCAATTTTAGGTACATGATCATCACTTTAATGCAAAGTGGATTCCACCGTTATACGTCAAAACAGATTTGTAAGACTATACAAATCTGGTGCCTTTCACTATCCAGGGTCGGCTCCACCGTTATCATATATATTCGAGTCATCTTAATTCACTATTTTCGATAAGGAGCATAAACCATGATAAATAATAATAGACATGAATTTATACATATTTTTAAAATAATGAATTCAAAATTTAAATCTTGAATTCATTTCTTTTATCACTTTCGATATAATCATGGTTTTTTTTAGCTCTTTACAAGAATTATTTTTAGTAAGAGATTTTTATTTTTATGCATTAAAAAATTGAAATGATCATTTTCTATTAGTCAAATTGTAGGTGGGTAAGAGATCTCAATTCCTCCCATTTTTATGGAAGGTGTCAGTATGAAGAAATGAATTTCTCGTCCTTTTACAATTTAAATAGAAGAAAATATTAGGAGTATTTTTCTTATCTCTTAAATAGTTATAAAAATAAAAAACTCTCGTAAAATCTGCATAAAAATTATTATAAATTTTTTATAGATAATTGGATGACTGAAATAAAAAAAAATCTATGTTTTGTTTTTAAAAACAATTTATCCCGTAAATATATTGCAAAAGTTACGGAATAATCACTTTTACAGAAAATGGTATCCTACGCAACCCATGAAGTTTGTGATTGGTCATAATATATTAGTGGAAATGAAAAAAAAGGTGATTTAGTCTTTTTTTCATTCTTCGTATCTACCTTTTTTTAGGAATTGGAGCTGATAAGTTTGGCATATCGCTTTTACAAGAATGACAAGAAAAAGGAGAAAAAAAGGAAGGATTATAATAAAGGCATCCGAAGTTTTGAGGGTGTGATCGAGCCGTCAATAATTTTTTCCTATTTCAAATTTAATCATAAAATATTATCCTATTTAATCTAGATAAAATTAATATCATCCGTCAAATAAAATAAATAAATTTAAAAATTTATAATCTTAGAATAATATAATCCGCGGTCGGAGTGGAGAGTTGAAAATATGGGATATATAGTACGGGAATAATTGCAACAAGAGAGGCAGTGGCTCCCTGGTTTGCAGACAGCACCACCAATGACTAAAATTCCGTGTCCAACTTGGGATTTGCCTTAAAAGTAACAACTCCTCATTGCACCATCGTGTTAAATTTCCTCTCCCTTTACCTTTTTCTTCTAAAATATTAATTCCGGTTTCAATTTATGTGATACTCCCTGGTTTGCAGACAGCACCACTAATGAGTATTTTTTATTTTTTTAGAGTCAAAATAATTTTGAGTTTTACTTGGAATTTGCGCATAAAAATTTCAATTTTTTAAAATGAAATTTGTATATTTATAAATTACGTAAAAAGTACTATACGTCATAATAATTGACAATTCAAAATATTTAAAGGAAATATGAAAACTTTACAGTAAAAAATAGACTTATTTGAATCTCTAAATCTGAAAAGTGTCATATAAATTGGGACGGAGGGAATACTACTGCCACTTGCATCAAATACATTTTGATTATCTTCATTTTATATTATTTATTCATATTATTAAAAATTTAATATTAATTCTATTTAAACGTATAAATATTATAATGTTTTTTTTTAGAAAAATTTCTCAATTGTTAATCTTGTTATTGGTGGTGGTCGATGGATAGATATAAGAGACGTGTAAGGAAAAATGGATAAGTAATATAGGACATAGGAAATATAAGCATAGACATTTTATAAAAATCTACATGTACATGTAGATAATCTCTATATAAGACAAGCAAGGATTGTGAGGATGGTAAGTGAAGCAACCTTCTCTTCCAATTTTAAAAGAGAACAAAAATGTGAGAGTTTCGAGGGAGAAGTAAAATAAATCTATATACAAATATTAATTAGTCAGTACTTTACTTTATAAAAATGAAAACTAATGTTTTACGATATGTAAAAACTAGAAGAAAAAAAATTAAGTAAATATGTATATTTACAATTGTTGTTAAAAGCAAAGTCAGATATAAACTATATGGATTCCAAATTCTAAGATAGGGATATTGAATGTTAATAATTGGATTCTGAATTAATTTTTGTGCATATTTAATAAAATGATAATGCTATTAAGGATTGATTTTTTTTTTCTTTATATAATAATATAATACTCTTATAAGTACAGATGAATGATGATTAAAACTATAATGCTTTAATAATGAAAGCCTCTATGATCTAAAATTCGAGTGAAATGAAGTGTGTCCACATCCACTACTAACTTACGATTATAATTTAAAAATAACAGATCATATCAGTTAAGTCTTATCACTTGTAATTAACTAATTGTAAACAATCAAATCATTTCAGTGAGAAATTAATAGTAGATGCATTATCCTCAAACTTTAATTCTTTCTTCACATGTTGAACAATTTATTAGGTCTGCAAAGTAGACGTGTGATTTTCAACGACTTACAACAAGTGGTAGCTTTCTTTTTGTTTTCCGCCTTAGTTGAGTTTTGAACGTAATTTGCTTATTCATGAAAAGGAGAATACATTAATTTTTAGGAAATAAAATAAGTAAAAAAAGATGGTCCGATAAATAAAGCATTCCGCTTCAACAAAACGTATACTACTACAACACAACATATTTAGTGAAAATCCACTATATGGTCTAAAGAAGATTGAATGTACACTAATCTTATCATTACCTCGTAAAGATAGAAAATTATTTCATTGTCAATAATACAACCTACCATAATGCGAAAATAAAGTAAGTACCTAGTAAAATTGAATTATCGTACGTACGCATCACGCAAATAACTAAAGTATATAAAAGATCACGTAAAGGGGAGAAGATGAATATCAATATAAATATTAGTAATTAATTATTATTATACATATGTGAAGATGACAAAGACTATTGGAAAAAGAAGTATGCCAAATTCTTTGGCTCTATTCACAGATAAGTGCTTCAAACTGTGTGTTCCTTAATTCAATAGTATTATAAAATATTATTATTCTACATTGAAGATAGATAGATAGATAAAACTATATATCTATTCGTGTTGGGATCGGTGAGACAGCATTAATGTTTATTTTGATGTCAAAAATAAATGAAGACTGCGTTCCAAGCAAATTCAGAATTTAAAGTTTATAAATTCTTACATCAATCTGAAAATAAGTAGTAAGAATAACTAAGATTTATTTATCATATTATAAGCTTTTCATAAAAATACAGAATATATCTATATATACAGAATTTTTTATTAAATTCTCGTGAACTCGTAAAGTATGGTCTATATACCTTCGTATTATATATATCCACTCCCAAAGTGATAGATCTTTTGACTTGGTTCCATTGTTAAACAACCTTATCTCCTATTATATAATAGTAATATAGTATAGATATAGAAAAAAGAAAAGTTGTTTCCTACAAGTTGAGGCATTGGGCCACTCTCCCATATATAACGTCAATTGGGCCACTTATGGGAAATCCCTTATTCACTACTTTTACTCATATCGATAGTGACTTTCTTCTTCAAGAAATTAAATCCTCATCGTAAGGGGTGAATATTATTGTGGAGACTTTTGCAGCGGTACGGATTCGATCGAACTCAATAATTTTTGTTTAAATAATGTATTTGTATTCAGAAGTTTATCAAATATGTATAAATATTAAGTTTATAATCTAGTTATTAATATTTGAAACTATCGTTATAAAATTCAAAACTTATAAAGTTAAAATTCTAGTTGTCTGTGTAGTTGGGCTAATATTATTTATTTTTTAAAGATAATTGGAATCGTGTACTTCTCATATTTTAATAATTTGCACGTAGGAGACCTCTAGCCTACTTAGATTTTGCTTCATAGTGTTATTTAATTAGAATTGAATAATAGTACTAACTAGTATTTAATTAATGTTGAATCTTCCTTAAATACCTGCAGAATTAGAGACAAAATCAGGAATTATGGATTTGTACCAGTGAATATTTAAGGTTTGGATTGGGATTCGATGAAGTCCAAGAAATAGTACACATGTTACTATTTCATTCCTTTTTCACAATTCCAGATATTTATAGTCAAACCTAAGAGATTGTGTAGAATAATGTCAAAAGTAGAAACACGAAATGAATAAATACATAATACATGAACTGACCTTTAAATTTGTTACTCCCTCCGTCCCTATTTACTTGTCCATATTTCCTTTTTTAGTTGTCCCTATTTAGTTGTCCATTTTGACAAATCAAGAAAGGACAACAAATTTTTTCCTATTATACCCTTATTTACACTTCTTGAAAATTGTAAAAGTGTATGTTGTTTCCCTCCAATTTATTTCACTTGAATTCAAATAAGTGGTTGTAATTTTGAAGTGAAAAGTTGTCATAAGGGTAAAATTGTAACTTCACTGTGCTAATCATTGTTGCCTTAATCTGTGTGCCATTTCTAAAGTGGACAACTAAAAAGGGACGGAGGGAGTACTAAATTTTATTTGATGTTCGAATTATGACATATTTCAATTGAGCATTTAAATATACGATAAAGTAATTAAATTAGACACCTTCAACTCATATTTTGTGAGATAATTATTATGCATGTTCATTAGCGTCTATAGAGACGAGTCTATGATTTATATGCATGCACCATCAAAAGAAGAAGAAGGAAAACTTTTATCAAGCTAAATGACTCAATATCCATCAAGTGCACCATTTAGCCTTCATGTATCATAGATGTCATTGGATACAAATATACTAATTTTAAAAAATATATACATATAAATACCTAATTTTATGAAGAGACCACATGTTCACGTGTCCCAAAATTTAGCTATAAATTCACCGATGAGCATACATTATGTAGATAAGTTAATCGCATAAAGTTTTTAAATATCAAATAGTTTTACAGCTTATTGAGGTTATTGCGTATAATTAAAAAATATGATATATTTTAAAAGGTTAATCTTACTACGTAATGAACGCTTGAAAACATGTGAAATTTTTTCCTCCAAATTTTGGAGTCGAAATAGTAACACTTAATTATATGTTATGATGTTCATTCAGTCATTTGACAAGTTCAATCAAATCTGATGCTGGACTATAGAATAACCCATGTCCTGAGAAGAAGTGAGCCATTTTTAATGTTTACTATTTAAAATATAATCCACATTTACATTGTATTTAAAATCTAGCACATCTCTGCCTCTGAGCAGTCTCTCTTCATCCAACCACTTCTAATTCCTAGTACCAGAGTATGTTCCTCTGCCTTGAATAAAGTTCCATTTCACCCCTCTATATTTAATCTACAATTTTGGCACCGCTTTATCCAAAACTTGCTTCACTAAAAAATGTAACAATGTTAATTACTGGCACGTACATAAAAGTTCGTAAGGAGATGTGAAAGACAACAAGTTACCATACTACGATCATTTAGCAATGACATTTGCATTTCAAGAGCACCAATACAAAAACACTTATCCGAAAATATAAACAAAAAATAATTCACAGAATTGTCGCTCAAACTTCAGGTTGAAATTCGAAGAAGCGGGATCTGCTGTTTTTTTTAAGTTGGGACTATGTTATAAATACTTGACAAATGTTTGCAATGTTTTAATATGGGAAAACTACATAAATCTCACTAGTTTAGGTCCTAATTACTAAGATTCTCAATAGTTTTAAATATTACTTCCTCTACCATATTTCATGATTAGGATACATGAGTTTGAATCTGTGAGATACATGTATCTGCCGAATTTTAAAACTGAGATATGTATTTTATTTATTTAAATTAATTGATTGTAACTGATTTCCTTACTTAGTGGAGTAATTGAGGATTTTCAGAATATATGGACGATTAATTTTGGAATTAAATTAATCAAATCCTTTAAATTTAAGGCAGAAATCAAGAAGTATATCTATGTTTAATAAATTTCATTTTATTATTATTTGAAATAATAAATTCATTAATATTATTAATAAAAGACAAAAACATGTATATGTTGGTTATGTAATTTGATTAATTTCATTTTATTATCCTTAAAATAATAAATCATTAATTTGATGTATCTATTATCAATATATAATGTATCCAACAAACTAAACACTTAGATACATGAGTATCAAACAAATACATTCATATGTATCATAGAAGTATCTAGTATTAATTTCGTGCATTTGTTATAGGGGTCTAGTATTAATTTCATGTATCTATTTATATGATTGAATATTAATTTTATGTATCTATTTATATGATCTAATTTTAATTTCATGTATCTTTATAATTATCTAGTATTAATTTATACATTATATTCAAAAACATGTATCTCGGATACATAATAACATATACATATAATTATATATATCAAAATATAGAATATAACTAAAACACACTAATGTAGAAACAAATCACGACGGTAGAGTATTTATTTTATCATTAATCCAAAAAAGTAAGAAAATTCAAAATTCTTCCGGCAACAAAGCATTTTGAAACCGATGATGCTTGCATCTGACATTCCTCCTACAAGATATGTATCTCGGATACATAATAATCATGTATATCAAAATATATAATTACCTGAAATGCACTAATTTAGGAACAAATCAGGACGGAATATCGATTTTATCATTAATCTAAAAAAAAAAAAGTAAGAAAATTCAAAATTCTTCCGGCAACAAAGCATTTTAATTTGAATCCAATGATGCTTGCATGTGACATTCCTCCGACATCATAGATCCAAAAGTTTGCTGAATCCAGTGATATTACTCCAACCGCTGGATTAGTCCTTGTGACATTAGCTTTGGGAAAGGGTTGCATATGCCTAATTGAAGAGCAGTAGTTATGCAGCAATTCGGCAGATTGGGTTGAGAATGAAGTCAAGAGGCAATAGATGTCAAGTATCATCAATTAGGAATGAAAGAGGGTTGAATGTATGTGGGAATGGGGGAGACGGTAGATGTGAGTATAAGACATTGACTTGTTAATGGGTCATTAATTAAGGAGTTTAAATTTAAAATAATTATTCAATATCATATTTAAAGGATTTTTGTATCTGATTAAATCTTTTAAAATATATGGTATAAATATAAAAAGTGATAGTATGTGTAATTGTTTTAAACTAGAGGTAAATATTGTAGGAAAAACTTCAGAATATGGCAAGCATTCATATATATTCAAGAAAAATAACTACGTTTTATTTTTTCTATTGTTATATGGATATAATTAGACTATAAATAGCAAAGTTAATTATGTACAAATAACTAATTTTTTATATATATATTTAATATAATAAATAAATATTAAATAGGAAAGTAATTATTGAATGCCTAATTAATTATGGCAGACACATTTGTGATCTTTTCCCATGTTTACCATCATCAAATTTTTCTCTTTCATCAATATTCATACATCACATACTTTCTGATTTTTTCCCCCCAAATTCATTCAAATTCAAGATCCATTACAGCATTGCAGGAGTGATTTTTGTGATTTTGTATCCATCAGATATCTTCTAATTGCATATTTATCTCATTTTTATGAACATTATATATCTACACATCTACACTTTCTTCTATTTTCATAGGGTTTTGATTCAAGAATTTGTTTATCCATTTCAAT